>NC_091282.1:454900404-455233737 GCF_032444005.1 Ranitomeya imitator | reverse complement strand
TTGTGCTGAAGAACCAGCATGTCATGTTGGCGCCTTTAATACTGATCAAAATGATACCTTGGGTGATTAAATGTGGTTGTTGTTTAATATTTATTTTCGGTTTTGAGTTAATGATATGCTCGTGCACTGGTGCTCTGGGGCGGGCCTGTGGGGGGGTCTCCATGTGGTGCTCTGATTAGGTATTCATTAGTATGGCTTCTGACAGGTCACTGATCCCAAAGTGACCTCCCCCTATTTTACATAATGCATATTATATATATAGAGAGAGAGAGAGAGAAAAAACAATCAGCACTCCTAATGTGAACACGTGCAAGCTGCAAGCTGCATCATATAGATAAAGAAGAACACAGCAGCACTTGTACATGAATCTAGGCCATGTGAAAACACAGACAAATATTCAATATGAATTATACTTCTCAAAAATATTTTTCCATAAAAAAATTTTCAAAAATTTTTTTTTCAGAAAACTTACAGTTATAGATGAAATGAAGATTCTTAGCGCATAAAGTGGCCAATTCATGTATGCCCATCAACCACGGCAAGGTGATCCCTTTCTGATGGGTCCTACACTACCACACATGCCACTTTTGGGCCACCAGCCTACAACTCTGGATAAACCATGTCACTCTGGGCTAAACCTACAATTTATGGGCAGGTAGAGTAGATAACCACCACCTGCAAGGTCAATGGGATATATATATTGAAAAAAAATCACCATGGCACCACCAGCGTCTGCGCAGTAGCATCTATTGGGCAGCCAATAGATGCTACTGTGCAGGCGTGGCCAGCATCATCTTAGTGGAGACATTTCTTTTCCCTACTGCAAGATGGCGCCACCAGCGCCTGAGCAGTAGCACCTATCTGCGATTCGATAAATGTCACTGCGCAGGCACCAGTGGCGCCATTTTCAAACTGATTTTTTTTCTATTAATTTATGGATAACATCAAAGAAAAAAATTAAATACACATTATAGATGCAATCAAGCTGAAGAGCAGGCACCGCCGCCAGTGCCTGCCTTCAGAAGGTAATGTTTTTACAATACATATTGTGAGGGGTTGACCCACTTAGCTCCTTCCTCAGGTAGAAACATGAACACCTTGATAGTGAAACACCTGCTGGTTTATTAAAGTCAGTATACACAAAGGCAGGGTTCAGGAAAATAAAAGCAGAGCCTTCCTGGCTTAACGAAAAACAAAACATATAAAGTATAACAGAGTCCTTTCTCTGCAGATTTCATCTGCAGACACCTTGCAATGATTTCCGCTCCTCCTGGAGCTATGTGGTAGTGCTTTCTCTCCCAATACACACCACCCAGACTGTCTTTCATGTCCACATATTTAACTAGGACCATGTGATGATCACATGATTATGTCATCACCTCAGGTCCTCCTAGTTCACATGCCGGTGTCGGCTCTGCAAGAGGGCATACAGTGAGCACCCTCCCTGTTAGGGCTGGCGGAATGCACCAAGTAAATAGAGAGAGATGTTATTTGGTGCGTTCGCAGCCCAGGGTCCACCGTGCAGGAGAGAAACTGCTGCTGGCAAATGGCGGCCCTATATGGTGATAGAAGCGAACTCTGTTACTTCACAGAGACGCCTAAAGAAAGCACTGTGTTATGTTAACCTCACAGAAGTACACAGCGACTGCCGAGCAGATAGCAGTTTTGTGGTTACGCATTGGTACAATCTCTTCACCGGAGAAGCCGGTATTCTAGGGCTTATTTCAGCCGGGGCCCTGAATCCACACACACAATCTCTTCACCGGAGGTGCCGGTATTCTAGGGGCTTATTTCAGCCAGGCCCCTGAACACATACAATCGTAACCACACTGGAGCAAAGTAGATTTGATACTAGCGCATGTCGGTGCGGCCATGCGAACCTTTTATAGCTGCAGCAAGTACAGGACCTTCCTAGAAGGACCAATGAGAGGCTGCACACAGAGCCTGAGCACCTTCAGGACCTTCCTGGAGAACCAATGGGTTTTGCTGCAGTATCTAAACATGTGACCCTCGACCTCCAATGAGAGATCTTACCCTGGGCATGCTCAGAAGGGAAAAAGCAGGACTTAGTCCCAAAAGTGTCTGCTCGCCGCTGCCCAGCACTGGGTACAATGGCAGAAGCTGGATAAGCAGCAGTAACCCTTTGCACAGAGTCAGACTGAGCGAGATGCTGGGACCGACGTCTCCGCTGAGCAGGCTCCACTGCGGCAGGAGAAGAATGGGAGACCACAATGGAGATGGCCCGAGATTCCCCCTGTGCAGAGGCGGGAACTTGACCCCTAACACACCCTCCCACCCTATGGATGATCACTTGAAACCAGCCCATGTATAACTTTAAATTAACCCTCTCAGCACGTAACATGCTGGAGGCAATATATCCTGGTTTTACATCACTGACTGCAGTATGACATATATCTCCCCTCAAACACTGCCAATAACTGTTACAATATATAATATTCATTATGTAAAATAGAGGGCAGGTCAGTGAGGGATCAGTGACCTGTCAGCAGTCTGTATTTTGAATACCTAACCAGAGTACCACATGAAGACCCCCCCACCGAAGCACCAGCATATCATTAACTCAAAACTGTACAATCCTGTTAACAGGTTACCTTTAGTAGGTGATACTTAGAAAAATAACCAATCTGAGGTTGTTGTTTCTTTTATTAAATAACAAGGGAAGTTCCAGTACTTTATAAAGGATTTCAATTTTTATTCCATCATCCATTTTAAGACTTCCTAATTTGCAGTTTGCATACTGATCCTAGTTTCAGATTTGTTATTTGTAGAGGACTCTCTCCAAGTAATATACTGTAGAGCCATTATGAGAGCTGTGCTTCTCCAGGGTAATTGTCTTTACTAGCCCATGTATCAGCACAGTTTTCATAACGCACTTATTCCCTCTTTGTATGCTCTCTTCCTTTTAAACAGCATGTTTGCTCTGCTATTTCCGAGACTGTAGTCAACTTTCCCCTTTCTCCACATTGTAAACATCTATGTACAGTCCCATCTTGTATGTATCTCTAACACTGAGACAAGGGAGGTGAGTAGAGCTAGCTATCAGAATCAGAAGAAGGAACTCTGATGGATTTGCATCAGTTTTGAAATACAGGTATTACAGCTAGATCAGGGACTTTCATGTACTCTGCAGCAGAAAAATCATACTGCCTTTTTAAAATTTTTGGGAAGTTTGCATAATGTTTGCATTTAGCAAAATTTGTAAGCAAGTGAACAAAAATAATTGTAAAAGTGTACATAGCCTTTAAGCCATTGTGTAAGTCAGGGTCATCTGATCACCAGGTCTTGAAATAGAATGGATGGGAAGTAACACATGATGAACACAGAGAGGACAGTTCAATGCCAGCACAGTATCAGGAGATGTCAGGAATTCATTGGCATTTACCATTTAAATGTATTAGTAATTTTAATAACTTTATATCATATATTTAACTAAATACATCTACAAAAAGTGGTCAGCCCATTTAAAGAGAAATGAAACAAGAGTTCAATAGAACTGTTTATGTGTTATTTTATATGTTTATGTGTTATTTTATGTGTTTATGTGTTATTTTAGGTAAGTGTTAGCACTCGTTATAATTCACATAGCCCCATGACGGACTTAGCTCTGGTAGTACACTTTGTACTGGCCTGCTCTTCTAGCTGCCCACCATGTACAATAAGACGAAAGTGAAGAATAGTTTTACCTACATGACTCACCACTTGTGTCTAGAGCTGTTTTCTTTTGCTCCATTAACCTAGTGGGAAGCATTCCGCTGTCAATTCAGGTGTCCAAGCAGCATAAATAATCTCCAAATTGATAGCTCCTAAGTGAATGTATGTATACAGAATTTCTATGCCATCAATGTTTTCCTATATATCTACTGCTTAAAATATATGAACATTACAATTATATTTTTTCACAACCCAGCAAACACATCTTGCTGCACTGATGGACTTTTCTATCAATAGTTGAAGAATGACATGTCTCTTCTAATTCATGAGGGAAGTCTATTATTTTTCCTGTGGTAGACACTAAAAAACGTATTCTTAGGAGCCAACAGACAAGTAATGAAATTAAAATGAATGAAATATTGCAAATAATTCAAAATAACTTGGGGTAAATGTATTTTTCAACTACAATGTACTGTTCTTTAAAAAGTTCAGAAAAAGTACTTTTTTTTTAAAAAAAAGGTATTGTTAAATATTGAAGGGGTTTTTTAGTCTTAAGCTATGAGTCTATGGGACTGCAGACTTGTGAATCCCTACATAACACACTCTGAGGATTCTTGGTTCCGGCATCGGGAGCTCATATTCGATGCCACATTCTGACTAGATGGGTGAGGTTTCGCTCTATGCAAGTGTATTGAGGAAGGCTAACAACAGTCTAGTTGGAATGTGGCCGGGAATATGCATATCGCATACTTTCAGTCACATGACCACTCGCTCCAAGCACCAGAGAATCCTGTGCTCATGATGTGACAGTCACATAGAGTGACCTCAGACTTTGCACCCTAAGGCTGGACAACCTCTTAAAGATTACTTTCTACAGTATATTACTTCCCAGGTTATGATTGGTAAATACACAAGGAAGAAGGGTCCCCATTCATAAAATCATGTCATCAGATGTTTGAATGCAGAAACTTGCTACCTTTTATCATTACCTTAAATGATCAAAACTGAAATAAAAAAAACAGCTATTGGTGATAAATAATTGTTGAATATGTGTTGTTAACCAACAACTTATGTAATGAAAAAAGCTGTACAATTTGTGTATCAAAAATAATTATATGTATCCTAGAATGACTTTGAAATGCTTTTAAAGGGGCTTTACCACAAACAATGTTAATTTTTTATCAACATTTTAATCAATAGATGTTTGATTAATAATAAGTTTCACAATTAGATGTGTTTAATAAAAATGTTCCTGTGCCGAGATACTCTTATACATGTGCCCCTGGTATATACTGTGTTATGGCTGTGTCTGACCGTACAGGAACATGGTCTGATCATACCACAGCCCCTGGGCAGGGGAGAAAGGGAAAGAGAGAATACAGACATTACAGCCCAAGATCGCAGCAGATTCTTTCTTTGAGGTAAAACACTGCTTAAAAGCATATTTAGAATTGAGAGTCCTCAGTGGTTGATACCTTTTAATGGCTAACTGAAAAGATGGTAACAAATTGCAAGCTTTCGAGACTACTACGGTATCTTCATCAGGCTTCATCAAGCTTGCAGTTTATTACTATCTTTTCAGTTAGCCATTAAAAGGTATCAACCACTTAGGACTCTCAATTCTAAATATTTTTCTGTCTATAACACTGATGTTGCGCATGAGGTTCATCCCAATCGTGTTTCATAGTGTTGAAGTCAGGACACTGCATGACCACTCAAGAACACCAAAGTTATTCAACCATAGCATTATGGACCTTGCTTTGTGCACTGGGATAAAGTCATACTAAAACAGAAAACTGACTTCTTCAGACTTTTCTCAGTGTTGTAAACATACAACTGTTCAAAATGTTTTGGAATGAATGCAAGAGCATTAAGATTTCTCTTGAATGGGACTAATGAGCCTAGGCCAATTACAGAAAACAACATTATCCGTCATCCACTAAACTTTGCAGTTGACACAATGCAAGCAGGCAGGTAAAAACCTCCAGTCATTCTACAAATCCTGACACATCCATCAAACCAACATTTAGAGAAGAATGTTTTGTCACTGATAGAACATGTTTCTAGTATTGTTCCATAGTCCAGTGTCCTCATGATTCAAACTAATCCATTTCACGCTGAGCTTTGAGCTTGGTGATGAAAGATTGCATGGCAGAGAAAGCCCACATTAGGCGCCCAACACACTATGTTTGTGCTAATATTAATACTAGAGGAGGTTTGGGAAATTACACTTATTGAATCAATAGAAAGGTGACAACATTTAAGCACTATGCACCTCAATGCTCAGTGACACAGCTCTTTAGCATTGTGTTGTATGCCACCTACCATATACCGTATATACTCAAGTATAAGCTGAGATTTTCAGCCCACTTTTTTGGGCTGAAAGTCCCCCTCTCAGCTTATACTCGAGTCATACCCAGGGGTCGGCAGAGGTGGGGGAGCAGGGGCTGTCTAATTATACTCACTTGCTCCTGGCGCGGTCCCTGCAGGTCCCTGGCTTCCCCGAAGCCGGCAGCTTCTTCCTGTACTGAGCGGTCACATGGTACCGCTCATTACAGTAATGAATATGCTGCTCCACCTCCCATAGAGGTGGAGCAGCATATTCATTACTGTAATGAGTGGTAGCGGTGACCGCTCAGTACAGGATGAAGCTGCGGCGTCGGGGAAGCAGGGACTGCACAGCGCCAGGAGCAGGTAAGTATAACGGGAAGTTGGAGTGCTGGGCGATATTCACCTGCTCCTCGTTCCAGGCGCCTCTCCGTCTTCAGCAGTGATGCTCAGATCAGAGGGCAAGGTGACGTGGTTAGTGCGCGCCCTCTGCCTGAACGTCAGTGCAGAAGATGCTGAAGATGGAGTGGCGCCGGAACAAGTAGCAGGTGAATATTGAAAGTGTCAGGGGGCCTGAGCGACGGAGAGGTGAGTATGTGATTTATTTATTTTTATCGCTGCAACAGCAAATGGGGCAAGTGTCTGTATGGAGCATCTATGGGGCAATAACATTTGTGCAGCACTATATGGGGCAAGTGTTTGTATGGAGCATCTATGGGGCCATAACGTTTGTGCAGCACTATATGGGGCCATATCATTTGTGCAGCACTGTATGGGGCAAGTGTTTGTATGGAGCATCTATGGGGCCATAACATTTGTGTAGAACTATATGGGGCAAGTGTCTGTATGAGGGAATAATTAACGTTTGTGGAGCATTACGGTATATTGGGCAAGTGTCTGTATGGGGCATCTTCTAGGGCCATAATCAAGGTTTGTGCAGCACTATATGGAACAAATATCTTTATGGAGCATCTTATGGGGCCATAATCAGCATTTGTGCAGCATTATAGTGGGCAAATGTGTCTATGGAGCACCTTATGGGGCCATTATTAACCTTTATGCAGGATTATATGGGGCATATTTTAATATGGAGCATCTTATGGGGCCCATCATAAACTTTATGGAGCATTATATGGGGATCCTGATTCAATATGGATATTCAAAAACCCTTAACCTACTGATGTCTCAACTAATTTTACTTTTATTGGTATGTATTTTTACTTTTGACATTTACCGGTAGCTGCTGCATTTCCCACCCAAGGCTTATACTCGAGTCATTACGTTTTCCCAGTTTTTTGTGACAAAAATAGGGGGGTCGGCTTATACTCGGGTCGGTTTATACTCGATTATATACGGTACTTTTCTACAACAAAGCTCACAGTTGATCAAGGAATATTTAAGAGGGAAGACATTTCATTAACTGACATGTTTCAATTGTGATTTTCTAGTACTGTACTACACTCACATTCAATGTAACACATGCAGCTCTGGCAAAAATTAAGAGAGCACCACATCAAAACCCTGTCATGGGTAGCCTAATCTCAAGACCTGAACCCCATTGAAAACCTCTGGATTGAGGTTGATGGATATTCACAAGCCATCAAACAAAGAACTGCTGAAATTTTTGCGCTAGAAGCAGTGTGAAAGACTCGTGGAAGGCATGCTATGATGCATGAAAGCTGTGATTAAAAATCATGGTTATTCCACAAAATAATGATTTCTGAACTCTTCCTGAGTTAAAACATTAGTATTGTTGTTTCTAAATGAGTATGAACTTATTTTCTTTTCATTATTTGAAGTCTGAAAGCACTGTTTTTTTATTTTGACCATTTCTCCCTTTAAAAAAACAAAACAAAAATGTATTGCTTTGAAATTCAGAGACATGTCAGAAGTTTATAGAATAAATGAACAATTAGCATTTTACTCAAAAACATACCTACAAAGAGAAAAATCAGACAAACTGAACATTTTTGCAGTGGTCTCTTAATTTTTTGAAAGAACTGTATATCTATTTACTATATAATAATCTCTACATAAAAATTACGTTATTAAAAACTACGTTTTCACCCCCAACGGGGGTGGTCTTTTTTTTGCCCTTTCTCATTCTCAGGTTCTCTACCAGAGGCCGGGAGTTTGAGGGCTCTGTGCAGGATCTTAGTTGTTTTCAGCAATGTGCTTTTTTGGACAGATAGTTCAGATGTTGCTCCAGGGATCTGTTGTAGCCATATTCCCAGCTTAGGTGTTCCTGCTCCAAGTGCTCCCATTACCACTGGAATCACTTTTGCCTTCACGTTCCACATCTTCTTCAGTTCTCCTTTGAGGCCCTGGTATTTCTCCAGCTTCCCATATTCCTTCTTTCTGATGTTGCTGTCACTTGGCACTGCCACATACAGTATATTATCATTGCTGTCTTCTGATACTTGTCTACTATTACAATGTCTGGTTGGTTAGCCAACACCTGCTTATCCGTCTAGATCTTGAAGTCCCACATGATTTTAGCCCTTTCATTTTCCACCACTTTTTCTGGGGTTGCCCACCTGGACTTAGGGGAACTTAGCCCATATGCTGTGCAGATGTTTCTGTATGCAATTTCCGCTACGTGGTTGTGGTGTTTGGTATACATTGGGGGAAATAAGTATTTGATCCCTTGCTGATTTTTTAAGTTTGCCCACTGAAAAATACATTAACAATCTATAATTTTAAGGGTAGGTTAATTTTAACATTGAGAGATAGAATATCAAAAGAAAAATCCAGAAAATCACATTGTATAAATTATATAAATTTATTTGCATTTGCTTGGTCTTCCAGACCTTATCTTGACCTCCATTGTTCCTGTTAGCTTCCATTTCTTTATTACATTTCGAACTGAGGAAAGGGCAACTTGAAAATGCTTTGCTATCATTTTATAGCCTTCTCCTGCTTTGAAGACCCCATGGCTGCTTTTTTTTGAGAAAAGGTTAGAGGAGGCTGAGTTTTTAAAACGCCAACAGGCTAATTATGGTCTGAAACTTTGGGGAAATGTATCTGGGCACACAAATCTTCAAAGGTGCCAAAACTTTTGCATTGGCCCATTTTCCTTTTTTTAGACTCTGAAATGTGACAATATATATTTCTTTGCCTAAAATACAGAGGTAATGTTTCATCTTTAACTTTAACCCTTTGTGTGTATTGGAACAACACAAAAAAGCAGAAAAAGGCAAATTGGACATGATTTCACACAAAACCCCCAAAATGCATAGAACAGGTAGGACAACATTTTTGGCACCCTCCACTTAATATTTGGTTGCATACCCTTTGAAATAAATAAGTGCAATCATTCGCTTCCTATAACCATCAACAAGCTTCTTATACCTCTCAACTTGAATTTTGGACCACTTTTCTTTTGCAAACTGTTTCATGTCTCTTATATTTGAAGGATACCTTCTCCCAACAGTAAGTTTAAGATTTTGCCAGAGGTGTTCAATGTGATTTAGATCCCGACTCAGTGCTGGCCACTGCAGAACTCTCCATCAATTTATTTCCATTCATTTCTGGGTGCTTCTTGAAGTATGTTTGGGGTCAGTGTCCTGCTGGAAGACCCATTACATGGGACACAAACTCAGCTTTCTCACACTGGGTACTACATTATGACCCAAAATGCTTTGCTAATCTTCAGATTTCATGATGCCTTGCATACAGTCAAGGCACTCAGCGCCAGAGGCAGCAAAACAACCCAAAACAAAACTTTGAACCTCCACCTTATTTGACTGTAGGTACTGTGTTCTTTTCTTTGTAGGCCTCATTCCACTTTTGGTAAACTGTTGAATTATTGTGCTTTACCAAAAAGGTCTATCTTGGTCTCATCTGTCTGCAAGATGCTTTCCCAGAAAAATTTTGGCTTACTTATGTACATTATGACAAACTATATATATTTTTTTACTCTGTGTAAGAAGTGGGTTCCTCCTGGGTATCCTGCAATAGCATTTAATTTCATTCAAATGTCGATGGGTAGTTCAGCTGGCACTGATGCACCCTGAGCCTGCAGGACAGCTTAAATTTTTTTGTAACTTCATTGAGGCTGCATTCATGAATTAAAACAGCACAAAGGGACTGCAGTGCTTACCTGTTCAGGTGTCTGAACTAGTGCACTCCCAGGATGCAGCAATCCAACATGATAAAAAATGGTGTTAATACAGGTGCAAAATACTGATGAGACAACCACTCACAGCCTACTAACTTATGGAGGGGGTGATTGCTTAATATATAATTGCACAAAAGAGGCTTGTGTAGGGCACACACAGGTAATGCAAAGAGTCTGGCTTACAGCCTATTAATGACACCCATAATTGTTAGGGGTCGAGTTCAAGCCTCTGCACAGGGGGAATCTCAGGCCATCTCCGCTGCGGTCTCCCATTCTTCTCCCGCCGCAGTGAAGCCTGCTCAGCGGAGACGTCGATCCCAGCATCTTGCTCAGTCTGACTCTGTGCTAAGAGTTACTGCTGCATTTCCTGCTTCTGCCATTGAAGTCAGTGCTGGGCAGCGGCGAGCAGATGCTTCTGGGACTAAGTCCTGCTTTTCACGTTCTGAGCATGCCCAGAGTAGGATCTCTCAGTGGAGATCGAGGGCCACATGATCAGATACTGCAGCTAAGGTCCTTGTAGGTGCTAGGACTAAATCCTGCTTTGCACTCTGAGCATGCCCAGGGCAAGATCTCTCAGTGCAGATTTAGGGTCACATGCTCAGGTACTGCAGTAATTCCATTGGTCCTTCTTTGAAAGGTCCTAAACGTGCTGCAACTATTTAAAGGGACACTGTCACCTGAATTTGGAGGGAACAATCTTCAGCCATGGAGGCGAGGTTTTCGGGTGTTTGATTCACCCTTTCCTTACCTGCCGGCTGCATGCTGGCTGCAGTATTGGATTGAAGTTCATTCTCTGTCCTCCGTAGTACACGCCTGCACAAAGCAATCTTGCCTTGCGCAGGCATGTACTACGGAGGACAGAGAATGAACTTCAATCCAATATTGCAGCCAGCATGCAGCCAGCGGGTAAGGAAAGGGTGAATCAAAAACCCCCAAACCCCGCCTCCATGGCTGAAGATTGTTCCCTCCAAATTCAGGTGACAGTGTCCCTTTAAGGCCCGCATGGCCGCACAGCCATGCGCTAGTATTGACTATTGTTATCGTGTGTGTGTTGATGAGTGCAAGTCGTTCCTTAAAAAACCCATCCCTTGTGTATGACTGTTCGCGTAAGGTGTATGGCTGCAATCTAGCGCCCGGCTGAACTCGCAGCTTTAACACATGAAGCAGCGTCTAACTGCTGTGACCGCCAGTGCAGCGCCGTGCGCTATTAGAGCGCTTACCTTACCCAAGTCTGTGTGGTTAGTGGCGTCCGCTAGTGTGGCACAGCATGCACTTCTGTGCATAATAGTTACTTCTGATACCCCAATTGTGGTGTCGATCGCAAGAGGTCTACACTAACTCTAATCCTGTGTCCTGGGATAGAGTTCTGTGGTTCCTTGCTTGCGCTCTCTGTGCGGTACCGCGACCCTGTGACTTAACAGGGATCGCTTCCTTCACACAGGGTGAAGTTAACCCGTGTGTGTAATCACATTGTACCACCATATAGTACCGCCATTCACTTGGCAGCAGGTTCTTTCCTGCACGGTGGATCCCGGGTGGCGAACGCACCAATCTTACTTAATAAATATATTCGGTGCGTTCCGCCAACCCTAACACATAATATTAGATAAGGTGAGCTGCCCAGCACTATCTAGATGCATTCTATGAGGGCAGACCTCCTGGTTTACAAGGCCAAAAATACTGGGCCAGGCTGCACCCTGAAAAATGAAGTGCACAAAAAATATATATAAATAATATATGAGGTATTAGTTGATATTTTGGGCAAGATATGTAAGCCAAGGGTCCTCACATTTGCAACTCCTAACTAGGGTTGAGCGAAACGGGTCGGCCATTTTCAGAAGTCGCCGACTTTTGGCAAGGTCGGGTTTCATGAAACCCGACCCCTGTGTGGGGTCGGCCATGAGGTCGGCGATCTTCTGAATCTGGTATCGGAATTCCGATACCAAGTTCCGATATGTTTGCAATATCGGAAATCAGTATCAGAATCCATATTTAAGTGTAAAAGAAAGAATTAAAATAAAAAAATATTGCTATACTCACCCTCTGACGTGCCCTAGTACTAACCGGCAGTCTTCCTTCCTTAGAATCAGCGCTTGAAGGACCTTCGGTGACGTCGCGGCTTGTGATTGGTCGCGTGACGGCCCATGTGACTGCTCACGCGACCAATCACAAGCCGCGACGTCACCGAAGGTCCTTCAAGCGCTGATTCTTAGGAAGGAAGGCTGCCGGAAAGAAGCAGGGCGCGTCCGAGGGTGATTATATTCTTATTAGGTATATAATCACCCTTGGACGCGCCCTGCTTCGTTCCGGCAGCCTTCCTTCCTAAGAATCAGCGCTTGAAGGACCTTCGGTGACGTCGCGGCTTGTGATTGGTCGCGTGAGCAGTCACATGGGCCGTCGCGCGACCAATCACAAGCCGCGACGTCACCGAAGGTCTTTCAGGCGCTGATTCTAAGGAAGGAAGACTGCCGGTTAGTACCAGGGCGCGTCAGAGGGTAAGTATAGCAATATTTTTTATTTTAATTCTTTCTTTTACACTTAAATATGGATCCCAGGGCCTGAAGGAGAGTTTCCTCTCCTTCAGACCCTGGGAACCATAGTAACCCATTGCAATGCATTGGGTTTCGGGTTTCGGCTGACCCCGACCCCGACATTTTTATAGGATCGGCCGATTTCACTCGACCCGACTTTTGAGAAAGTCGAGTTTCGTGAAACCCGACCCGATCCTATAAAAGTAAAGGTTGCTCAACCATAGTCCTAACCCTAAACACTTACACAAAAACCACTAAAAATCCTGCATTCACCATCTGTACTATCCTGCATTGCAACCTTTTATCAATTTTTCTCTGCCATCCAAGTCCATGGAGATTAGCTTCTTAAATATGTTGTGCACCATAGGCAAAGGCACTTCAAGATCTTTGGAGATGGGCTTGTAACCTTGAGATTATTGATATTTTTCAACAACTTTGGTTTTCAAGTCCTCACACAGTTGTCTTTTCCTCTTTCTTTTCTCCATGCTTAGTGTGGCAAACACAGACACACAATGCAAAGATTGAGTCAACTGTTTCCCTTTTCATCAGGTTTCAGATGTGATTTTCATATTGTTTACACCTGTTACAAGTGAGTTTGAATGAGCATCACATGCTTTAACCCCTTAATGACAGAGCCAATTTGGTACTTAATGACCAGGCCAATTTTTGCAATTCTGACCACTGTCACTTTATGAGGTTATAACTCTGGAACGCTTCAACGGATCCCGCTGATTCTGAGGTTGTTTTTTCGTGACATATTGTACTTCATGCTAGTGGTAACATTTCTTCGATATTACTTGCGATTATTTATGAAAAAAACGGAAATATGGTGAAAATGTTTAAAATTTTGCAATTTTCAAATTTTGTATTTTTATGCCCTTAAATCAGAGAGATATGTCACAAAAAATAGTTAATAAATAACATTTCCCACATGTCTACTTTACATCAGCACAATTTTGGAAACAAAATTTTTTTTTGTTAGGGAGTTATAAGGGTTAAAAGTTGACCAGCAATTTCTCATTTTTACAACACCATTTTTTTTTAGGGACCACATCACATTTGAAGTCATTTTGAGGGGTCTATATGATAGAAAATAATGAAGTGTGACACCATTCTAAAAACTACACCCCTCAAGGTTCTCAAAACCACATTCAAGAAGTTTATTAACCCTTTACGTGCTTCACAGGAACTGAAACAATGTGGAAGGAAAAAATGAACATTTAACTTTTTTTTGCAAACCTCTTAATTCAGAACCATTTTTTTTATTTTCACAAGTGTAAAAACAGAAATGTAACCATAAATTTTGTTACGCAATTTCTCCTGAATACGCCAATACCCCATATGTGGGGGTAAACCACTTTTTGGGCGCACCGCAGAACTTAGAAGTGAAGGAGCGCCGTTTGACTTTTTCAATGCAGAATTAGCTGGAATTGAGATCGGACGCCATGTCACGTTTAGAGAGCCCCTGATGTGCCTAAACAGTGGAAACTCCCCACAAGTGACACCATTTTGGAAACTAGACCCCTTAAGGAACTTATCTAGATGTGTGGTGAGCACTTTGAACCCCCAAGTGCTTCACAGAAGTTTATAATGTAGAGCCGTGAAAATAAAAAATCGCTTTTGTTTACACAAAAATGATCTTTTCGCCCACAAATTCTTATTTTCACAAGGGTAACAGGAGAAATTAGACCACAAAAGTTTTTGTGCGATTTCTCCTGAATACATCAATACCCCATATGTGAGGGTAAACCACTGTTTGGGCGCACTGCAGAGCTTGGAAGTGAAGGAGCGCCGTTTTACTTTTTCAATGTAGAATTGGCTGGAATTGAGATTGGACGCCATGTCGTGTTTGGAGAGCCTCTGATGTGCCTAAACAGTGGAAACCCCCCACAAGTGACCCCATTTTGGAAACTAGACCCCTTAAGGAGCATATCTAGATGTGTGGTGAGCACTTTGAACCCCCATGTGCTTCACAGAAGTTTATAATGTAGAGCCGTGAAAAAAAAAATCGCATTTTTTCTACAAAAATGATATTTTTGCCCACAAATTTTTATTTTCACAAGGGTAACAGGAGAAATTAGACCACAAAAGTTGTTGTGCAATTTCTCCTGAGTACGCTGATACCCAATATGTGGGGGTAAACCACTGTTAGGGCGCACCACAGAGCTTGGAAGAGAAGGAGTGCCATTTTACTTTTTCAATGTAGAATTGGCTGGAATTCAGATTGGACGCCATGTCGCGTTTGGAGAGCCCCTGATGTGCCTAAACAGTGGAAACCCCCCACAAGTGACACCATTTTGGAAACTAGACCCCTTAAGGAACTTATCTAGATGTGTGGCGAGCACTTTGAACCCCCATGTGCTTCACAGAAGTTTATAACGTAGAGCCGTGAAAAAAAAAATTGCATTTTTTCTACAAAAATGATCTTTTTGCCCACAAATTTTTATTTTCACAAGGGTAACAGGAGAAATTAGACCACTAACGTTGTTGTACAATTTCTCCTGAGTACGTCGATACCCAATATGTGGGGGTAAACCACTGTTTGGGCGCACCGCAGAGCTTGGAAGAGAAAGAGAGCCGTTTTACTTTTTCAATGTAGAATTGGCTGGAATTGAGATCGGACGCCATGTCGCGTTTGGAGAGCCCCTGATGTGCCTAAACAGTAGAAATCCCCCACAAGTGACCCCATTTTGGAAACTAGACACCCCATGGAACTTATCTAGATGTGTGGTGAGAACCTTGAATGCCCAAGTGCTTCACAGAAGTTTATAATGCAGAGCCGTGAAAATAAAAAATATTTTTTTTTCCACAAAAAAGATATTGTAGCCCCCAAGTTTTTATTTTCACAAGGGTAACAAGAGAAATTGGACCCCAAAAGTTGTTGTCCAATTTGTCCTGAGTATGCTGGTACCCCATATGTGGGGGTAAACCACTGTTTGGGCGCACGGCAGAGCTCGGAAGGAAGGAGCGCCGTTTTGTAATGCAGACTTTGATAGAATGGTCTGCGGGTATTATGTTGCATTTGCAGAGCCCCTGATGTACCTAACCAGTAGAAACCCTCCACAAGTGACCCCATTTTGGAAACTAGACCCCCCAAGGAACTTATCTAGATGTGTGGTGAGAACTTTGAATGCCCAAGTGCTTCACAGAAGTTTAGAATGCAGAGTCGTGAAAATAAAAAATATTTTTTTTTCCACAAAAAAGATATTGTAGCCCCCAAGTTTTTATTTTCACAAGGGTAACAGGAGAAATTGGACCCCAAAAGTTGTTGTCCAATTTGTCCTGAGTATGCTGGTACCCCATATGTGGGGGTAAACCACTGTTTGGGCGCATGGCAGAGCTCGGAAGGGAAGGAGCGCCTTTTTGGAATGCAGACTTTGATAGAATGGTCTGTGGGCATTATGTTGCGATTGCAGAGCCCCTGATATACCTAATCTGTAGTAACCCCCCACAAGTGACCCCATTTTGGAAACTAGACCCCCCAAGGAACTTATCTAGATGTGTGGTGAGAACTTTGAATGCCCAAGTGCTTCACAGAAGTTTAGAATGCAGAGTCGTGAAAATAAAAAAAAATTTTTTTTTCACAAAAAAGATATTGTAGCCCCCAAGTTTTTATTTTCACAAGGGTAACAAGAGAAATTGGACCCCAGAAGTTGTTGTCCAATTTATCCCGAGTACGCTGATGCCCCATATGTGGGGGTAACCCACTGTTTGGGCGCACGGCAGAGCTCAGAAGGGAGGGAGCACCATTTGACTTTTTGAGCGCAAAATTGGCTGTCGTGTTTGGAGACCCCCTGATGTACCTAAACAGTGGAAACCCCCCAATTCTAGCTCCAACCCTAACCCCAACACACCCCTAACCCTAATCCCAACCTGATCCATAATCCTAATCACTAACCCTAACCATAATCACAACCCTTACCCCAAAACAACCCTAATGTCAACCCTAACCATAACCCTAATCAAAACCCTAAATCCAACACACCCCTAATCCTAATCTCAACCCTAACCTCAAACCTAACCCTAATCCCAATACACCCCTAATCACAACCCTAACCTTAACCCTAATCCCAAACCTAACCCTAATCCCAAGCGTAACCCTAATGCCAACCCTAACCCTAATACCAACCCTAATCCAAACCCTAACCCTAATCCCAGCTCTAACCCTAACTTTAGCCCCAACCCTAGCCCTAACTTTAGCCCCAACCCTAACCCTAGCCCTAAGGCTACTTTCACACTTGTGTCGTTTGGCATTCCGTCGCAATCCGTCGTTTTGGACAAGAAACGGATCCTGCAAATGTGCCCGCAGGATGCGTTTTTTGCCCATAGACTTGTATTGCCGACGGATCGTGACGGATGGCCACACGTCGCGTCCGTCGTGCACTGGATCAGTTGTGTTTTGGCGGAGCGTCGGCACAAAAAAAGTTCAATGAAACGTTTTTTTGTACGTCGCATCCGCCATTTCTGACCGCGCATGCGTGGCCGTAACTCCGCCCCCTCCTCCCCAGGACATAGATTGGGCAGCGGATGCGTTGAAAAACTACAGCTGCTGCCCACGTTGTGCACAATTTTCACAACGTGCGTCGGTATGTCGGGCCGACGCATTGCGACGGCCCCGTACCGACGTAAGTGTGAAAGAAGCCTAACCCTAAATTTAGCCCCAACCCTAACCCTATATTTAGCCCCAACCCTAGCCCTAACCCTAGCCCTTACCCTAACCCTACCCCTAACCGTAACCCTACCCCTAACCCTACCCTACTCCTAACCCTAACCCTAACCCTAACCCTACCCCTAACCCTAACCCTACCCCTAACCCTAATTTTAGCCCCAACTGCTGTTCTCCTGCCGGCCGGCAGATGGAGACAGATGGCGGGCGCACTGGGCATGCGCCCGCCATTTTCTTCTGCCGGCGGCCAGGAGGAGCAGCAAGAGGATCCAGGGACCTAGGTGAGTATGTTAGGGTCCCCGAATCCCCCTATTTCTCTGTCCTCTGATGTGCGATCACATCAGAGGACAGAGAATTACACTTTACTTTTTTTTTTTTTTTTGCGGTCGCCGGTAAACAGTTAATTACCGGCGATCGCAAAACAGGGGTCGTAAAACCGACCCCAATCATGCTCTTTGGAGTCTCGGCTACCCCCGGCAGCCGAGACCCCAAAGATTCTCCCGGTGCCGGCCGGCAGGCGCACTGCGCATGCGCCCGCCATTTTAAAGATGGCGGCGCCCACCGGGAGACACGAGGAGCATCGGGGGAGCTAGGTTAGTATTGGGGGGCCACCTGGGACCCCTTTTCTCTGTCCTCCGATGTGCGATCACATCGGAGGACAGAGAAATTAAAAAGAGATCACTTTTTTTTTTTTTTTTTTTTGCGATCGCCGGTAAACGGTTAATTACCGGCGATCGCAAATGCGGGGTGGGTTAAAAACCCCCCGAATCATGTTCTCTGGGGTCTCGGCTACCCCCGGCAGCCGAGACCCCGGAGAAAATCGGCCTGTGGGGGGCGCTATTGACTTTTTCCACAGCGCCGTTAATTAACGGCGCTGTGGTTTAAGTACCCTTAGCGGCCGCCGTTAAAAGGCGTATCGGCGGTCGCTAAGGGGTTAAACAAAGTTGTTTACCCACAAGTTTGGAAGGGTGCCACAATTGTGCCCGGCCCATATTTGGGGATTTGTGTGAAATTATGTCCAATTTGCCTTTTTTTTAATCTTTTTTTCTGTTGTTGTCCCAATACATACAAGGGAAAAGAACATGTGTATAACAAAACATGTGTAATTAATTTATCTTAATTTTCTGAGATAAACAATACTTCATCTTTAGGAACAATCTCAAGGGTACCAACACTTTCAGCTATGTGTGTATGTATCAGTATATCATATATATATTTATATATACTTTAGGGGATTTAATAAATACACAAATATTTATTTATTGCACACCCAAATAAATAATTTTTCTAACAATTTAAATCAAGACCATGTTGCAAAAATGAATACATCCCATCCCCAATAAAAGACTTATGAGCAAAGCTGAAGTTTGGACTGCAAAGTTCTAGTTAGCAAGAATTTAACCACAGCTAAGTCTAATCATTCATTAAACAGGTGTCCAGCAGACATCTAACTATAAAACTTAAAAAGAAAAACTGCTTCTTATTTCATGCTGTCAGCAATGGCACCACATGAAAGAGTAATGTCAAAACACCTGAGAAAGAAAATAGTTTCTTTACGCAAGAAAGGCAAAAGCTATAAGAAGATCACAAACACTTTACTTATTAGTAAGGATACTGTAGGAGCATCTTCCGATGAGCAATATTAAAGAAAATCAACAAGCAAGTTCACTGCAGCTAGATAAAGATGTAGAAAGCAAAACTGTGGTGGGTGTTTCCCGTCACACAATATGTGGTACTTTGGAAAGCAATGGCATGGGTGTCATCCTTGAAGGAAGCCTCTCCTAAACAGAAAGGTCCGCTTACAATTTACCGCTGCCCATGAAGAAAAATATGAAGACTACAGGGACTGTATATTCTGGGGTGATGAGACAAAGATAATTGTTTTTGGAACTGATGGCTTCAAATCTTTTAGGTATCTCAAATGTGAGGAATACAAATAAAAGTGCATGGTGCCTACCATGAAACTTGGGAGTGGCAGTGACTTTATATGAGGCTGCATGACAGCTGATGGTGTCCGGGTGCTACAATTCATTAAAGGTATCATGAACTAACAAATGTACTGCTCCATATTGAAAGAGAAAATGCTAAAATCACTCTGAGCCCTTGGTAGACGTGCAGTTTTCCAACATAACAATGATCCAAAACACACATCTAATGACATTGTGGCATTTGTGAATAAGGACACGATGAAAGTGATTTAGTGGCCAAGTGTGTCTCATGATCTGAACCCAATATAACCCCTATGGGGAATTCTGAAGAGAAAATATGGCATCAATCTCCATCCAGCATCCAGGCTCTAAAAGATGTTGTTTTTAACGAATGGAAAACTATAGATGTTGCAACATGTCTCCAACTTGTTTAATCCATGACTAGAAGACTTGGTGTTGTCCTTAAAAATCATGGAGATCAAACCAAATGTATTCGTTTTTTCATCAACTAATTTGAATAAAATGAAAGATTTTGTAATGAAAATTATATTATTAACCTTACTTCTCAAAAATGCAGGTTTTTTTGTGCAGTCCCATAATATGTACTATATATATATATATATATATATAATATATATATATATATACATATATATATATATGTGTATATATATATATATATATATATATATATAGACACACACATATATACTGTATATATATGTGTACACCTTAGATTTCCCACTGCATTCTTATAATAAGTTATGAAATTGTTCTTTGCATAGAAATCTAGCATTCTTTGCTTTAGGTGCTGGTATAAATGGATTGCATTGTTGCAGGAAACTCTAACGCTAACGTTAGTTTAAAGTTTGTATCATGGTGTTTAAGATGATGTCATAATCTTCTACAATGAATTTCATTGTGCTGCTGCCTAGAAGGAAAGCGATTATGCTGCATCTAATTGCACTAAAATGTAAATTAGCTGGTGCTGTGTTGTGGATTATTGGCCAACTGCCATGATAGATTCATGCTTGCAGCAGCTGTTAGAAACATAATGCATATGGGTGTTTTGTTTATATGGGAGTTTAAAAGCATCAGCAGAGCTCTATATTCTCCCTATTTTATTGGAGTTCATCTCTCACAAGATCCTAAAGCAGCACCATTTTATTCCTCTCCTTTCCGTTATCAGAGGAATAGTACAAGTACATAAAACTGACACGGTGCAGCTGATGGCTATTCTGTCCCACCTTTGTTAGCAGAAATAACTATTCTGTACTATATTCTGTTAGCATGGAGATAATGAGAAATATATTCATCTAAGACCTCACAGCAGTTCATGTACATTTAACAAAAAGCCATATACTATTTCACTACTCTGTACAATGTTCCTTATTGAAAAAAGTATGCCTTAGTTATTGCTGTGCTAACAATATGCCATAAATACCTACATCATAATTCCAGAATTGACTACATATATATATACTAGATGGTGGCCCGATTCTAACGCATCTGGTATTCTCGAATATGTATGTAGTGACTGAACTACATCACACTGTGACTGACAGAACTTGTTCAGTAAACTTGAGTGAACTACGTTGCGCTGTGAGTGGGGGTTAAATTTCAGGCCAATATCGCTGATTGGTCACGGCCGGCCAAGCACGACCAATCATCGAAGCGTGGTTCAAATCCCGTGCCAATTAGCGGCCGGACTGTGTCTGTTACTGATTGGTCATGCCAGCCACCCGCGACCAATCAGTGATGCGGGATTTCCGTTACAGACAAACAGAATTAGACGATTATATATATAAATATACATTATACAAGAATAAGTGGGTGATACATGGATGATAGGATATCATATTTGGTTGTGATATTGGGGGAAACATTGAATCTACTAATATTTTACCACTATGTTACATCGGTCTCCTATAATACAATGTTGGATGCAAGCAGCTGTGTCCACCGCGGAATCAGCCATCTATAAGGCTGCATCAGGAGACTCTCATTTAAATTGGCGCTGCACTCAGGAAATTATTGGCAGCATATATAGCCACTAGCATTCGCCTCCATTCCAGTTCTTGTTACTGACGAAGGTCCCTCCCATGTGTGACCGAAACGTTTTGCTTGGGATACAATAAATCACCCGTTTTTCTTCTCACAACTAAGTTGAGTGCTGGGTTTTGTTATTGCTTGATCTTCAAAGGAGACCTTGATTTTACTACATACATATAATACTAGTGATCAAATTATTGCAGGTTCAAGTTCCCAGAGGGGACTAATAAATACACTAAAAGGTAATAAAAAAGTTTAATAAAAATGAAAAATTAAAAGCATATACATATTTGAATCATCCACTTCCCCCCATAAAAAATAAAAATATTTTTTTAAAAATACATTTGTATGGTATCACTGTGCCCATTAAAAGATGATTTATCAAAATATTTTAAAAAATATAGTTACCCCAATTGGTAAACGGCGTAAAGAAAAAAAATATAAAACGCTGGAATGGCTTTTTTTTGTTTGCCTCAAAAATAAATGCAGCAAAAAGTGATTACAATATTATATCTATCTCAAAATAGTGTCAATAAAAAGTGGTCTCACCTCGCAAAAAAATAAACCCTCGCACAGCTACATCGAAAAATGAAAATGTTTTGAGCCTCGGACAATGATGACATAATGAAAAACATGACAAGTTTGGCATCGCCGTAATTGCACTGACCTGGACTATAATGATGCCAGGTTATTTTTACCACTCAAAGCAAGACATAAGAACAATTTCCAAAAAACAATGTCAGAATTGTGAGATTTTTGGCATTTTAAATTTCACTTGGAATTTTTTTAACTGTGTTCCAGTGCACTGTGTGTTCTAACTTGTCTCTCAAAAAACAAGTCCTCATACTTCTATGTGGATGGAAAAAAAATGTATCTCTTGTAAGAAAGGGAGAGGAAAAAAATGGGAAAATGGAAATTGACAGGGGCGGGAAGGGGTTAAAGGTAGTGATGTCCCCCCATTTAATGGGTCTATACTTGCACATCTAAAAACAAAAAACTAATAGAATACTCCTATATGGGAATCCTTTTTTTGCCAATGGAACAGCAAGAAATAGCCAACGTTGTACTCCGCTTTCTCCTGCTTCCATAGAGTGGAGGCCAAACATGCTCACTTGCTCTAAAGACAATGCTTTGCAATATCCTTTTGTCGGGGGCTCTAACGCCCTGATCTCTGGAATGTTGGGGGTACCAGTGGTCGGACAGTATATACAATACGTGTATATACTACTTTTATGGTAATATACCTTAATGTGCTGTATTTTCTTATTTCTCAATTTTACAAAATGTACATTTCTTTTAAAGGGCTTTTCAACAAAATTAGAAGTTATCTCCAATTTCTTTAACCCCTTCATGACCGGGGGATTTTTCGTTTTTCCGTGTTCGTTTTTTGCTCCCCTCTTTCCCAGAGCCATAACTTTTTTATTTTTCCATCAATTTGGCCATGTGAAGGCTTATTTTTTGCGGGACAAGTTGTACTTTTGAACGACATCATTGGTTTTAGCATGTCGTGTACTAGAAAACGGGAAAAAAATTCCAAGTGCGGTGAAATTGCAAAAAAAGTGCATTCCCACATTGGTTTTTTGTTTGGCTTTTTTGCTAGGTTCACTAAATGCTAAAAATGACCTGCCATTATGATTCTCCAGGTCATTACGAGTTCATAGACACCAAACATGACTAGGTTATTTTTTATCTAAGTGGTGAAAAAAAATTCCAAACTTTGCTAAAAAAAAAAAAAAAAAAATTGCGCCATTTTCCGATACTCGTAGCGTCTCCATTTTTCATCATCTGGGGTCGGTTGAGGGCTTATTTTTTGCGTGCCGAGATGACGTTTTTAATGATAGCATTTCGGTGCAGATACGTTCTTTTGATCGCCCGTTATTGCATTTTAATGCAATGTCGCGGCGACCAAAAAAACGTAATTCTGGCGTTTCGAGTTTTTTTCCCGCTACGCTGTTTAGCGATCAGGTTAATACTTTTTTTTATTTGATAGATCGGGCGATTCTGAGCGCGGCAATACCAAATATGCGTAGATTTGATATTTTTTTTATTGATTTATTTTGATTGGGGCGAAAGGGGGGTGATTTAAACTTTTATGTTTTTTTTATTTTTTTCACATTTTTTTAAACTTTTTTTTTTAACTTTTGCCATGCTTCAATAGCCTCCATGAGAGGCTAGAAGCAGGCACAACCCGATCGGCTCTGCTACATAGCAGCGATCTGCTGATCGCTGCTATGTAGCAGAATTGCACGTGTGCTGTGAGCGCCGACCACAGGGTGGCGCTCACAGCGACGGGCAATCAGTAACCATAGAGGTCTCAAGGACCTCTATGGTTACCATTCACAAGCATCGCCGACCCCCGATCATGTGACGGGGGTCGGCGATGACGTCATTTCCGGCCGCCCGGCCGGAAGCGGTAGTTAAATGCCGCTGTCTGCGTTTGACAGCGGCATTTAACTAGTTAATAGGTGCGGGCAGATCGCGATTCTGCCCGCGCCTATTACGGGCACATGTCAGCTGTTCAAAACAGCTGACATGTCCCGGCTTTGGTGCGGGCTCACCGCGGAGCCCTGCATCAAAGCAGGGGAGCCGGCATCGGACGGTATAGTACGTCCGATGCCGGTAAGGGGTTAAAGCAAACCTTGAATTTTTATGTAAAATAGAAAGTTATTTAATTGCTGCCTATTACTATATTTTTACCATAAAACATTATATACACAAGGTAGACTGCTTCTAATTACACCTGTGATCATTATATCACCATGCGTTGTTGCTTCTTTTAATGACATTGTATAACCCTTCTTATTATTATTATTATTTGTACTTCATTGCAATTTTTTTCCACTAGATGGAACTCTCCATGTATCCATTTATGTAATAGAATGCTTTCCTTGTGTTATAAAGGCCACAGAAAAAGTTCACAGAAAACTGAAATCACATCTGTAAACAATAAAAGGAAGAAGTAAGAATGTTAGTTGTACTATCTACATAATTACAGACTTCGTACTCATTTGGATAAAGTCTTTTTGAAATAGTTAAATTCATAATGGCTTTTTTAGCTGACATTTTTCTATTGAAAAAAATGCATTTTTCATATTTTTTCCTCATTCTTAAATTATTTCTGAAAGCATACGTTATTAATCATCTCCATCCCTGGTGGAACAGAGTTTGGATTTTAGTCTTCCTTTAAAACCCATTATTCTCACTAGTAAATGACCTACATACCAAAATATGATTTATGGAGTAGTTACATGGAAGTGTGCCAGCAAGAACACATCCTGACTATCCCATAGCAGAAGTATTAAACTCTGGCCAACACAGAGAATCCAAAGTGTAATAGATTCAATCTGATACAAATATATATATACTGTATATATACATATATGTTTTGGAAATTAGAAAAAAATGGTGGAATAGGAAATAATATAAAAATTACATTGATCTGTGTACATAGACAAATTTCACCCACGTTCTCCTACAATGTTAAAAGGAACTTGTCACATGAATTTGGCGGGACTGGTTTTTGGTCATATGGGCGGAGTTTTCAGGTGTTTGATTCACCCTTTCCTTACCTGCTGGCTGCATGCTGGCCGCAATATTGGATTGAAGTTCATTCTCTGTCCTCCGTAGTACATGCCTGCGCAAGGCAATTTTGCGCACGCGTGTACTACCATGTTGGTAGGTTTTATCCAATGAACGTCTCGCTTCAAAGTCAAGACTTTGGCTTAGCTATTCAAAAACTTTAGCTTTGTTCTCCTTTAACCATCCTTTTGTAGAACTATTTTGGGTGCTTTTGGTCATTGTTATATTGAGATTCAGCTAATGGACTGATATCCTTAAATTTTCTTTTAGAATTTGTTGGTAGAACTTAGAATTCAATGAGGGCAAGCCATCCTCTCCAAGTTGCAACAAAACAGGCCCAAACCATCATTCTACCACCAACATGTTTGACACATGGTATGAAGTTTCAATTGAGTAATGCAATGCTTCTTATTATCCAAACATAATTGTTAATAAAAGAATAAAGCTTGATCTTGGTCTCGGCTATTAAGAAACACTGTAACAATAGCTTTCTGGCTTGTCTATGTGATCTTTAACAAACTATGAATATGGGTAGAGAAGTGACTTTGTCCTTGAAATCCTGCCATGCACACCATTGTTGTTAAGTGTCCTTATATGTCATGAACATTAACATTAGCTAATATTAGAGAGGCCTTTATTTGGTGGTCGCCTCAGGTTCTTTCATAACTTCATGGATTATTATACACCTTACCCTCTTAGTGATCTTTGTCAGATGACCACTCCCACAGAATATGTTGAATAATGGTCTTGAATATTCTACATTTGCCATATTCTGACTGTGTAATGGTGGAGTAACGTTTTCCAGAATGATGCACATCACCAACTCTTCTTCTGAGGTCCTCAGATATCTCCTTTGTTCATGCCATAATGCCATGACACATTTCTACACAAACGTGTTGTGAATATCAGACTTTAATATTTCACTGTTCTTTAAATAAAACAGGTCACCTTTTCAAAACAAATTTTCAGCCTATTGATTAAAAACCTCAAACTTTTAATTTAATTTTCAAATTGTATCCTAATCCTAGAGGTTCACATACTTTTGCTACTTACAGACATGTTAGGATTGACTGATTGCACTAAACAGATTTAATGAGGAAGTGCAATCACAACCCGGGGTCCACAGTGCAGAGATGTAAAACTGCAGCTAATGTGAACAATGGCAGAGAATGCAGTGAGCGATTGCTTGCTTGCACTGTGTTAAAAGTCACTCAGTGAGCAGCACACGTAGTGTCAATTGCACACAGCAACAAAGCTGATGCTCTGCAATAGAGCCGTGTCACTTGTACACAGCAACGAAAGATATGATGCTAGACATGATCCCTGTTATCTCCACAGAGGATTAAAGCCCACCAGTGGAGCTGGTAGCAACAGTGGTCAGTCAGTCAGTAACAGCACTCAAATAACTCATCTCCGGAGGTGCCAGAATTCTCTCTGTCAGTGCCCCCTCCAGTCAGCGCTCACACAGGGCTAATGGCTGCATTACACCGCATTATGCCATGGTGTAACGCAGTCCGTTAATGCTGCTATTAACCCTGTGTGACCAACTTTTTACTATTGATGCTGCCTGTGCAGCATCAATAGTAAAAAGATCTAATGTTAAAAATAATAAACAAAATAAAAAATCATTATATTCTCACCTCCCGTCGCCTTTCACGCTGCTCCTCACGACGGTCTCGTCCATTCATTGCGGTCTCGTGAGATGATGATGTAGCGATTTCACGAGACCGCTACGTCATCATCTCGCGAGACCCCAATGCATTCTTGGGACTGGAGCATCGTGCGGAGCATTGATAAACGCCTGGGCTGGATCCGGGGGCCGATGGAAGGTGAGTATATAACTATTTTTTATTTTAATTCTTTTTTTAACATGTATATGGTGCCCACATTACTATATACTACGTGGGCTGTGTTAGATACTACGTGGGTATTGTTATATACTGCATGGGCTGTGTTATATACTGCATGGGCTGTGTTACATACTACGTCTCTGTGCTATATACTACGTGGCTGTGGTATATATTACATGGCTGGGCAATATACTACATCACTGTGCTCTATACTATGTGTCCTGTGTTATATACTATGTCTCTGTGCTATATACTACGTGGCTGTGCTATATATTACGTGGCTGTGCAATATATTACTTGGCTGTGCAATACATTACGTGGCTGGGCAATATACTATGTGTCTGTGCTATATACTATGGGGGCTGTGCTATATACTACGTGGCTGGGCAATATTCTACGTGGGCTGTGCTATATACTACAGTACATGGGCTGTGTTATATACTATGTGGGCTGTGTTATATACTACGTGGGCTATATGCTACTTGGCTGTGCTATATTTCTCTGCTTTATCTGTGCATTATGAATTGTGGTATATGTTAAAAAGGGGGGTCCACTGAGACTCTTTCGCCCTGGGCCCTCAAAAACCTGTAGCAGGCCCTGGCTTCACTGATTGTTCACGGCCGGGTGTGACCAATCAGCAACAAGTGCAGTCCGGCTGCGAATTGGCACGGAATTTGAACCATGCTTCGCTAATTGGTTGCACTCGGCCGGCCGAATCCTGTGTATAAATTGAATTTTTGGAAAACTTCATTAATAAACTACATACATAGTCTAGAGTGTCCGATGCGTTAGAATCGGGCCACCATCTAGTACTGTATAATGGCCCCCACACTTTGAGGTCACCCACAGTAGCCCCTCTCCACTGTATGAGTCACCCCACATTGTATGATGCCTCCACAGTCACAACAAAAGTTTTAAGTAAAATAAGAAAACATCATATGCTCACCTAATTCAGTGAGTCCATCGGGTGGATCAACACATTGAAGTCATCGTGCCAGTGCAGGCTCAGATTAACAAAAAAGAGAACAAAAAAATAAAAAAATAGATATCTTTCTTTTCCCTCATTAAAAAATATATAAAAAACATTTTGTATCACCACATGCATAAAAGTTCAATCTATTAAGTGTAACATTATTTAAAGAATAACGTAAATGCTCTATAGAAAAAAAACCTCCGTGATTGCCTCGTTATGGTCACTGGAGCTTTGAAAAGAAGTGCAAAAAAAAATTATCAAAACTTTGTACCCTGGTATAAGTAAAAATATTTGCTTGCCCCACAAAAAACAATTTCTCACACAGCTCCGCTGAGGAAAAAAATTAAAAAAGGTACAAGTCTAAGGAAATAATGACATAAAACAATTTGATGATCAGATCACCTGTATGTAGCCGAATGACTCACTTTCTATGAGCGCCAACCATCAGGTGGCACTCATAGCAATCCGACAGTAACAAACATAGAGGTCTCCAATGGGAGGAGGCAATGACGCACTTCCTGCGTGTGCATGCTAAATGCCACTGTCAGAGTTTGACAGAAAAGGTGCAGGCTTATCGCCGGAGCCTGCAACAAACAGGGGGAGACATCCAATGACTCACTATGCCCGTCATTGGACATTAAGAGGTTAAAAATCCTTCTGTTCTTCTGAACATAGAGGTAAATTTAAAAGTTGCATGTGTTTAGGGCAGTTTTAAATTGCACTCACATTATAAAATAAGACAACCAGATCTGAGAACAAAGATTTTTAAGACCTAGGTTCGGAAACCAGTGATCAGTGGCCATTGATCATAACCTGCGAAGCGCCTCTTACCTCTCAGCATCCTACTAACTCTTTTGATTAGTAAGCTTAGCATGACATCATGCAAACGACCCCCATAATGATGACAAAACATTAGATCTACTAAACTTAAGTGACACCAGGGATGAAAGCAGGTACCAAGAGATTTGTTGGGCTCTGTTCTGGCAGCCATGGCCTACCAACATGGCCACTGGACCAGAGTACTACTATTATTTTGCTTTTCTCTTGAATCAAACCCTTCAAAGAAGAGCATATTGTACAAATGCTTATATGTTTGGAGAAAATGTGAGCAAGTATCTTTACAGTGCCTACATCTTTGGTGTACTAGAGCATAACATTAAGTTGTGTGTGTTTTAGACATGCATACTATGACAATTTTGATGACAACTTTACTTTCTTTGAAGGCAGAGCACAGCAACACATGTTATTCCCATATTGTTTTACCTTAATGGGTTTTGACATGCCAAGAAAAATGAATCCTTAAGGATTTTGCTCAACAAACCATAAACACAAGCCACCCCATTTGCAGCAATATATTACAGTTTTACAGACATTGCAGGGAAACTCATTAAAGGTACCTCTTGCCCCATTGCACTTTCCTATAATGAGTGATATTCAATAACATTGCTAAAGGGAAATACATCAGCTACTGTTTATTTAGCACCAACCATGTCAATGCTTAGGTTGTGTGCATTAATAGCCATCAGAACAAATTTCACAATTGAAAAAAATATAAAGTTGTTTAAATTTTTTTGGTTAATTAGCAAATAAAATTGGAGCAAATAATTGTTTCTGATTTATTGTAGAAACTAGTATTTTAAATTTAGTGGTAGGCACTATCTAAGGCCTCTTTCACACGTCCGTGTCTCTGGTACGTGTTGTGACAGTTCTCACACGTACCAGAGACACGTACACACATCCGCACCGAGGGAGAAGCGCTACTGTAAGCGCTGTTCTCCAGCGGCAGGTGCTGAAAACAGCTCTCATTATTCTCCCCTGCTCTGCCGGCGATTGGCACAAGCAGAGGAGTATGATCTGAGTTATAATAAAGTCCGAGCGATGACAGCAGGTGAGGGCATTTGGGACTCTTAGCCCCATCATCCGACACCTGCTGCCTCTAATAACAGTGACAGCAGGAGCGGATGATGGGAGTATCCCTCACCTGCTACCTGCAATTTAACGAAATAAATGAATGAAAAACCCAAAGTGGGTTCCCTCCTTTTTTTGAACCAACCAGGCAAAACTCACAGCTGAGGGCTGCAACCCTCAGGTGTCAGCTTCAGCAAGGTTGGTTTTCAAGAACAGAAGGGTCCCCACACTGTTTTTTAATTATTTAAATAAATAATTTAAAAAAACCGCATAGGATCCCCCAATTTTTGACAACCAGCCTTGCTAAAGTGCACATCTGGGGGCTGGTATTCTCAGGTTGGTAAGGGGACATGGATATTGGCCCCACAGCCTAAAAACAGCGCCCCGCAGCTGCCCAGAAAAGGTGCATCTATTAGACGCACCAATTCTGGCGCTATACCCAGCTATTCCCACTTGCCCTGTAGCAGTGGCAAGGGCATTCATATTTGTGGGGTTGATGTCACCTTTATAATTCGTCAGGTGACATCAGGCCTATGACTTAGTAATGGAGAGGTGTCTATATGTTAAATAAAGACACAGCCAGAATATTATTATTATTTATTTATCATTATTAAAATGCTTTATTTGAAAAAAATTACACAGACTCCTTCAATATTCTAAATTAAATCATACTTACGACCTTGCCTGAAAAACAACAATATACCATACCTGTCCGTCGTTCTGTCCCACTCTGTAATCCATGTCTGGGGCTGAATAGTTTTCAACCTGGACAGTGCCAAGATGTGAGTGTCCTAGCTGAAATCCACTGGTGAATGAGTTGCTGGGAGCAGAGCATCATTCAGCAGCAGTGACATCATCAAGGCCGGGCTGAACTGTGGTGACCTCAGGACCGTGGGAAAATGCCAGTGATGATGTCACCACTGGTTAATGATGCATCGTTCTCAGCAGCTCATTCAGCTCATCTATGGACAGGTGTGGTATATTGTTGATTTTATTTTATTTTTATTACAGGAGATCGAGGGCTTTGGGGAATTAGGCATTGCAGTAAGTATGGCTAAATTGAGATTAATAAAGGAGTCTGTGTAATTTTTCAAATAAAGTACTTTATTCTGGCTGGGCCTTTATTTAATATATAACTATAGGATTAATAATGGAGAGGTGTCTTATAAGGCTACTTTCACACATCAGGCTTTTTGTTTCAGGCACAATCCGGCAATTTTTTGAAAAAGCAGATCTTTTTTTTTACGCCGGATCCGTTTTTTTTCATAGGATTGTATTAGCGCCGGATTGTGCCTGATGGCCAGACGTTTCATCTGTTTTTTTCCGGATCCGTCCAAATAGTCGTTTCCGGCAGACGGAGAAAACGTCCACTGCAACGTTTTTTTGTCCGGGGGAAAAAACAGGACAGTGAAGAAATCTGAGACGGAGGTGTGAAACAATGAATCCGGTGCCCAGATCCAGTTTCCGAAGCATTTCCCATACAAATCATGCAGTTTTTCTGTTCTGGTGTCTCTCTCTCTCTCTCTCTCTCAAAGTCAAAAATCCATGCACATTAATGAAAGACGGATCCAGCTAAATAACAGATCCGGCGCATCAGTTTTTCACAATTTGCGCTGGATCCATTTTTTTACAAATTGGCTGGATTTAACCTGAAAACAAAAAACTGATGTGTGAAACTAGCTTAAAAGGTGACGTCAACCCCACAAATATTAACCCCACTTGCCACCGCTACAGTGGAAGTGGGAAGAGCCGGGTAAAGTGCAAGAAAAGACGCATCTGTTAGAGCAATCTTCATCATGTGATTAACAACACAAATAGCTTCCCACTACATGTAATTCAGTTTTAAGTTATTAAAAAATGTCATCTAAAATCTAATTTGGAAGGGCTCATAAAATAGAAGAATATATTGTAACCTGGAGGAGTATAGTTTGGCCTATTCTATTTTAAACCCCCAGGTATGGTTTGGCCTAGGACAGTTTATTTCTCTGGGTATACTCTGGCCTGGGCCAAACTGTACCTGGGTTCAATATGGACAGATGTTAATTTAGCCAGTTACATAAGGTTACTTTGCTCACTTTGACTCTTGTGCTTTCTCAGTTTTCATTTTAGATCGATAGATAGATAGATAGATAGATAGATAAACACTGTAGATATGATATAGCTAGATAGATAGAAATATAGATAGGTAGATAGATGATAGATAGATAGATAGATAGATAGATAGATAGATAGATAGATAGATAGATAGATAGATAGATAAATAGATATGTTAGTTAGATGGATAATAGATAGATATTAGATGGATATATGATAGATAGATAGATAGATAGATAGATAGATAGATAAAAATTATCTATTATTTTGTGTAGCGACTTTACGGTTACACAAAACCTTTCTGTGTAACCGAAATGCTGCTACGCCACATGGGTTATTAAAGGTCCTTTTTCTTTTTGATAATTTTGGCGTACTGTCTATTTTTTATTTTTCATCTATTTTGTGATTGGATATTTACTTAAGAGGCTTTGCATCCTACTTCACTTCTAAGATATTGGTGCTGCTCCATTTTATTGCATAGATCATGGGTGGGCAATTAATTTTCCCGAGGGGCCACATGAGAGACTGTTGTGGAGGGCTGAACTAATAGCTTGAAATTAATTCTACTCAATAATAATTTCTTAATATTAATTGTATCACATAATGTTGAGGATAATTAAGCATGCTGACACCCCCCTATGTTTCTTTGAACCCCCCACAGCCCATTATATACAGCATGAGCCCCACACAGCCTCCCTATATACGTCATGAGTCCCACACAGCCTCCCTATATACATCATGAGCCCCACACAGCCTCCCTATATACGACATGAGTAGTACACAGCCTCCCTATATACGGTATGAGCCCCACACAGCCTCCCTATATATGGCATGAGCCCCACACAGCCTCCCTATATATGGCATGAGCCTCACACAACCTCCATATACACGGCATGAACCCCACACATCCTCCCTATAAGCAGCATGATCCCCACACAGCCTCCCTACATATGGCATGATCCCACACAGCCTCCCTATATACAGCATGATCCCCATACAGCCTCCTCATATACAGCATGAGCCCCAAACCGTCTCCCCATATACAGTATGAGCCCCACGCAGCCTCCCCATGACCAGCATGAGCCCCACACAGCATCCCCATGTACTGCATGAGCCCCAGTTTCCTCATATACTGCATGAGGCCCCACACAGCCTCCCCATAAACTGCATGAGCCCCACAGAGCCTTCTTATATACAGCATGAGCCCCACAGTCTCTCCACATACTGAATGAGGCCCCACACAGCCTCCCATATACTGCATGAGGCCACCACCACATCCCCATATACTGCATGACAGTATACAGCCGTCCCATAGCCTCACCATGTGCAACATGTTGCCCCCATAGTTTCCCCATGTGCAGCATGACAGCCCCAAAGCCTCCCCAAGTGCAGCATGACACCCCCATAGCCTCCCCGAGTGCAGCATGACAACACCATAGCCTCCCCATGTGCAGCATGTCACTCCCATAGCCTCCCCATGAGCTGTATGTCACCCCATAGAATCTCCATGTTCACCCCATATAATCCCCATGCTCACTCCATAGAATCACCATGTTCACCCAATAGAATCCCCATGTTCACCCCAATAGAATCCTCATGTTCACCCCATAGAATCCCCATGTTCACCCCATAGAATCACCATGTTCATCCCCATAGAATCCCCATGTTCACCTCCATTGAATCCCCATGTTCACCCCATAGAATCCCCATGTTCACCCCAATAGAATCCCCATGTTCACCCCATAGAATCCCCATGTTCACCCCACAGAATCCCCATGTTCACTCCCATAGAATCCCCATATTCACCCCATAGAATCCCCTTGTTCATACACATGAAAAAAAACATCACATACTCACCTCGGTCTCATTCCCTGGTGCCCTGCTTCTGTTGCTGTCTCTGATGCGCTTACTCTCCGGCGGTACACGGCTGACGCGATGACATGAAATCATCAAGTCAGCTGCTTCACATGCTGATTAGTGGAGGAAGTGGCCGGAGGCCGCACTTTACCCAGGTCGGATATAGATAGATATAAAGCTCTGGCAAAAATTAAAAGACCACCACATGAAAACCCTGTCATGGGCAGCCTAATCTACAGACCTGAACTCCATTGAAAACTGCTTAAATATTTGCATCACAAGCAGTGTGAAACACTGGTGGAAAGCATGCCAAGACGCATGAAAGCTGTGATTAAAAATCATGGATATTCCACAAAATATTGATTTCTGAACTCTTCCTGAGTTAAAACATTAGTACTGTTGTTTCAAAATTATTATGAGCTTATTTTATTTGCATTATTTGAGGTCTGAAAGCACTGAGTTTTTTTTTTGTTTTGACCATTTTTCTTTGTCAGAAAAAAAAACCTAAACTTATTTTTTGGAAATTCGGAGACATGTTGTCAGAAGTTTATAGAATAAAAGAACAATTTATATTTTACTCAAAAACATACCTATAAAGAGAAAAATCAGACAAACTGAACATTTTGCAGTGGCCTCTTAATTTTTGCCAGAACTGTATATCAAATTGAATAAATTGTATGTTATAGTGAGAATCTTTCTTAAGCAGCTTGAGAAAGGTTAACACTATGGAACTAAACGTCATCATAAGGGCCGAAAAAGATCAATAACTTTACACCATAATTTAGAAGTGTTAGATACTGTAGAGATGCATCAACAGATAAAGCGACAGATCTGTTCTGATTTAATAAAACAATTTACATATATTGTTAAATAAAGAAATACAAAGAATTTCAACAATTAGCAGCATATTCCTTCACTGTACACACATTGACATGTTTTACATTTACGTTTTTAATCTATTGCATTTGCAGAAGTCAGTGGACAGAAATGTGCATGTAATTTGATTTAAGTGTAGAACTCAATGTGCTTCAGTTATGTTCACATTCCTAGACAAAGTGTAGACAGACACAAACCATAAGTCATTAAATAGAGAATGAATGACAATTGGCTGAAATTTTATTGCTGACTAAAGGTCATGGGTGAATATGCCAAGAGCAGGGTCACCTCCGGAATATAAATCTGATCCAGCTTGCACATAAGGGGGACATCAATAATAATTGCTCAGAAATGGTAAATTATCTAGAAAAGATGACTTCAGAATTGTTTGGTATGAATTGCAGTACGCAGGAATTTCAGACTTACAATGCTAAACCTTTTATCATTGAATTTATTAGTTTTTGTGTCTCACCAATCCTTATATCTAATAGTTCTCATAAAATTGGATGCTGTAGCGGAAAATTAGTATTACATAGTGGCTATTTATAATGGCCATTGTAATGCTTAAATCTACTGGAGCCTTTGATAATTAGCAGCTCTCTTACCCAGGTCTTTTCATGCAAGAGAACTCCCCACCTTGACCTAGCCACCAAATGATGAGAAAGAGTGGTACCTATTCTTAGTGGTATTCTTATTCGTTAAGAGTAGCCTCTTGTTAAAGACTACTGACAAGTGAAATAATGCTATTATCTTGCAGATGCCTGGTCAATCTGCAGGTTAATACCAATCTGAAACCTTGCAAAAGCCAAACTAAAATCCCAGATGCCAGGAGGAAATACATTTTATTCTTTCCATCGGTCTTTCAGTCATAGCAGCGTGGCCGACCCAGCTTCAGTCACTGCTCAGTGCATAGTAAGTGGCACCCATGACGTGATCAAGTTTTGGGGAAAGGATGTAGCATAATAGACTACAGCCAGTCCATGGTGGTAGAGAACACCTTTTGAAAAGTAGGTAGAAATTAGTCTAGATGTGCAATTCTGAGGGCAGAAAGCAAATTAATTATAATTTAAAACATTATCCATAAAAATCTATTAGTACACGGCAAGTGAAATATGCGGCAGATTCATTAAAAGGTAAATGATTTTTAAAGAATTTATCACATCTTAAACTAGGTCTATCTAAAGTATATTAAAATTAGTTGTAATATATAATAACGATTACACACTTAATGTATAATCACAACCAAAGCAACCAGCACAATAATGGTATATCATTTATACAGTTGTGCTCAAACGCTTGCATACCCCACCAGCATTTTTGCTTTCTTGGCCTTTTTTCAGAGACTATGAATAATAACACCAAAACTTTTTCTCCACTTATGGTTAGTGGTTGGGTGAAGCCATTTATTGTCAAACTACTGTGTTTTCCCTTTATAAATCATAATGACAACCCAAAACATCCAAATGACCCTGATCAAAGGTTCACATACCCCATTTCTTAATACTGTACATTGCCCACTCTAACATCCCAATGACAGCTTGAAGTCTTTTGTGGTAGTTGTGGATGTGGTTCTTTATTTTCTCAGATGGTAAAGCTGCCCACTCTTCTTGGCAAAAAGCCTCCAGTTCCTGCAAATTCGTGTGCTGTCTAGAATGAACTGCACACTTGAGATCTCTCCAGAGAGGCTTAATGATATTGCTGTCAGGAGGCTTTTTGCCAAGAAGAGTGGGCAGCTTTACCATCTGAGAAAATAAAGAACCACATCCACAACTACCACAAAAGACTTCAAGCTGTCATTGGGATGTTAGAGTGGGCAATGTACAGTATTAAGAAATGGGGTATGTGAACCTTTGATCAGGGTCATTTGGATGTTTTGGGTTGTCATTATGATTTATAAAGGGAAAACACAGTAGTTTGACAATAAATGGCTTCACTCAACCACTAACCATGAATGGAAAAAAAGTGAAGAAAGCAAAAATTCTGCCAGGGTATATAAACTTTTGAGCATAACTGTATTAATGGGGTGTACCATGTAAAAAAGCATTAAAACTGCAGCAGAATAGCTTTATTTTAACATTTTAGCCAATATAAGAAATTATATAAACTAAATCCCTTTGTCTATGTATTTAACCCCTTCACCCCGAAGCCTGTTTTCAACTTCCTGACCAGGCCATTTTTTTCAATTCTGACCAGTGTCATTTTATGAAGTGATAACCCTGAACACTTCAACGGATGCTGGTGATTCTGAGATAATTTTCTCGAGACATATTGTACTTTATGATAGTGGTAAACTTTCTTCGATATGACTTGCGTTTATTTGTGAAAAAACGGAAATTTCGAGAAAATTTAGAAAGGATTACTTCACACTTGAAGTGATTTTGAGGGGCCTATATGACATAAAATGCCCAAAAGTGACACCATTCTAAAAACTGTACCCCTCAAGGTACTCAAAAACACATTCAATCAGTTTATTAACCCTTCAGGTGCTTCACAGGAATTTTTGGAATGTTTAAAAAAAATTGAACATTTAACTTTTTTTCACAAAATTTTTAATTCAGATCCAATTTTTCTTATTTTACCAAGGGTAACAGGAGAAAGTTGTTGTACAATTTGTCCTGAGTATGCCGATACCCCATATGTGGGGCTAAACCACTGTTTGGGCACATGGCAGAGCTCGGAAGGGAATGAGCGCCATTTGACTTTTCAATGCAAAGTTTGCTGGAATTGAGATCGGACACCATATCGCATTTGGGGAGCCTATGATATGCCAAGACAGTGGAAACCCCCCACAAGTTACACCATTTTGGAAAGTAGACCCCCTAAGGAACTAATATAGATGTGTGGTGAGCACTTTGAACCTCCAAGTGCTTCACAGAAGTTTACAATGTAGAGCTGTAAAAAAAATATCAGATTTTTTTCACAAAAATGATTTTTCGCCCCAAATTTTTTATTTTCCCAAGGGTAACAGGAAAAATTGGACCCCAAAAGTTGTTTAGAAATTTGTTCTGAGTACGCTGATACCCCGTATATGGGGTAAACCACTGTTTGGGCGCATGGCAGAGTTCAGAAGGGAAGGAGCTCAGTTTGACTTTTCAATACAAAATTGGCTAAAATTGAGATTGGACACCATGTCGCGTTTCAAGAGCCCCTAATGTGCCTAAACAGTAGAAACCCCAACAAGTGACACTATTTTGGAAAGTAGACCCCCTTAGTAACTAATCTAGATGTGTGGTGAGCACTTTGAACCCCCAAGTGCTTCACAGAACTTTAAAATGTAGAGCTGTAAAAAAAAATAATTTTTTTCACAAACATTTTTTCGCCCCAAGTTTTGACCCCAAGCATTGTTGTTCAAATTGTTCTGAGTACGCTGATACCCCATATATGGGGGTAACCCACTGTTTGGGTGGATGGCAGAGCTCAGAAGGGAAGGAGCGCCGTTTGACATTTCAATGCAAAATTGGCTGGAATTGAGATCGGAACCCATGTCGCATTTGGAGAGCCCCTGATGTGCCTAAACAGTTGAATCCCCCCACAAGTGACTCCATTTTGGAAAGAAGACCCCCTAAGGAACTTATCTAGATGTGTGGTGAGCACTTTGAACCCCCAATTGTTTCACTAAAGTTTAGAATGTAGAGCCGTGAAAATTAAAAAATAAATTTTTTCCACAAAATGATCTTTTAGCCCACAATTTTTTTATGTTCACAAGGGTAACAGGAGAAATTGGACCAAAAAAGTTGTTGTCTAATTTGTCCTGAGTGTGATGAAACCCCATATGTGGAGGGAAACCACCGTTTGGGTGCATGGCAGAGCTCAGAAGGGAAGGAGCACTGTTTTGTAATGCAGACTTTGATGGCAGGTCTGCGGGCGTCACTTTGCGTTTGCAGAGCGCCTGATATACTTAAACAGTAGAAACCCCCACAAGTGACCCTATATTGGAAACTAGACCCCCCAAGGAACTTATCCAGATGTGTTGTGAGAACTTTGAACCCCCATGTGTTTGGCTAAAGTTTATAATGCAGAGCCATGAAAATAAAAAATAAATTTTTTCCCACAAAAATGGTATTTCAGCCCCCAAATGTTTATTATCACAAGGGCAACAGGACAAATTGGACTGCGAATGTTGTTGTTCAATTTGTCCTGAGTACGCTGATACCCCATATGTCGTGGGGGAACCACTGTTTGGGCGCATGGCAGAGCTCGGAAGGGAAGGAGCACCATTTTACTTTTTTAACACAGAAATGGCTGGAATTGAGATCGGACGCCATGTCGAGTTTGGAGAGCCCCTGATGTGCCTAAACAGATTCTAACTCCAACCCTAACCCCAATGAACCCCTAAGCCTAATCCCAACCATAACCCTAACCACAGCTTTAACCCGAACACACCCCTAACTTTATTCCCAACCCTAACCTTAACCCTGACCACACCCCTAACCCCAACACACCCCTAACCCTAATACCAGCCCTAATCTCAACCCTACCCATAACCCTTACCACACCCCTAACCCTTACACACCCCTAACCCTAATTCCAACCCTAACCCCAACCGTAAACATAATCCAAACCCTAGCTTTAGCCGCAACCCTAACCCTAACTTTAGCCCCAAACCTAACCCTAACTTTAGCCCCAGCCCTAACCATAATTTTAGCCCCAACCCCAACCCTAACTTTAGCCCCAAACCTAACCCAAACTTTAGCCCCAACCCTAACCCTAACTTTAGTCCCAGCCCTAACCCTAACCCTAATGGGAAAATGGAAATAAATACATTTTTTTAATTTTATTATTTTTCCCTAACTAAGGGGGTGATAAAGGGGGGTTTGATTTACCATTTATAGCGGGTTTTTATAGCAGGTTTTTGTTTGGTAGCTGTCACACACTAAGAGATGCTTTTTATTGCAAAAAATAGTTTTTTGCATCACCACGTTTTGAGAGCTATAATTTATCCATATTTTGGCCCACAGAGTCATATGTTTTTTGCAGGACGAGTTGATGTTTGTATTGCTACCATTTTCAGGCACATGACATTTTTTGATCCCTTTTTATTTTTGGGAGACAGAATGAAAAAAAACAGCAATTCCTGAATTTCTTTTAGGGGGGTGTTTATACCGTTCCACGTGTGGTAAAATTGATAAAGCAGCTTTATTCTTCGGGTTAGTACGATTACAGTGATACTTCATTTATATCTTTTTTTATGTTTTGGCGCTTTTACACAATAAAAACTATTTTATATAAAAAATAATTGATTTTGCATTGCTTTATTCTGAGAGCTATAACTGTTTTATTGTTCTGCTGATGACGCTGTATGGCTTCTTACAACTCAATATATGCAAGGGTAAATAATTAACAGCTTACAAAATAAAAACTACCCCTATTAAAATATAACCTTTATTAAGTGAACATGATAAAAGAATCCCAACAGCGGGATTTGTTCCTTATAATTAAATTGCCTAGGAAAAACCAGGCTTGAAAAAATACAAGAGAGCAGACCAAAAATAGAAGCTCTCTCCCTGACTAGTCAATGTAAATAATGATATACCGGAAAAGACTAGAAAAAATGTTAGGAAAAAGACCCCTCTAACATGATAGAAGTATGCCCAGTCAAAAAATCTCAACAAGCAGAACTGCCAGCACCTAAATGGTTAACAACTACAAGGTGATAATATTAGTGCAACTATGTCATAACAAACTCACTAAACCAATGCGAAGAAATGAGTGACCTCTCCCTGGATACCACTTCTATCTGAGCACCTACCTAGATGCGGAGGTTGGCACCCTAAGAAAAAGTGAGATTGGCGTCCCCACTCGTACGATGGCTGTACCTGAACTCCTGGGAGAACGCAGGTTGCCCCCGTCCCTGCGCGATGCCCCTCTATGTCGCTGTCACTACTGACAGTGGCATCAGAGGGGTTAATTGCCCACAATCGGCATTGTCACATACAGCTGAAACCCGCACGCGTTCGCCGTGGTGCTCACTGTGAGACCGTGCGATCGTGCCGCCGTACTAGAACTGCGGTTTGCGGGAACTCAGTTCCCGCAGAGCTGTGCTAGTATGGCGCATGTCGGGAAGGGGTTAATCATACCATCTACAGTACATAAATAATAATTCATTTGGCAAAAATTGAAGCCTCATGCAGGTAAGTCTAAGTAAAAAGAAAAAACACTCTAAGTGTCAATATGCAAAAATTCAAAATAAAAAAATATGCATTTGACCTTGAGGCCAAAAATGACCAGTTCCTTAAGAGGTTAATGAATATACATTTACTAAAGTGCTATGGATTACAATGATGGGAATCTATATAGCAATTCTTCTGCAATTGTTATTAATATTCTTATTATTTCCTTTATTGCTCTCAAAGGAATTTTCATTTGTTTACTAAATCTTCTGAGATCAAATACTATTCCACTTGCATTGTAGCCAAAAGGCAATGATTTAACATAGCGCTATGTTAATAACCATATCTCTCTTTAGAAGATAAAAAGTGATTGGTTATATAATCTAGTTGTGATAGTGCTGGAATATTTTACCTGGGGGTTTATTCTTAATAGTATTTTATTCCCTTTATTTTCCACTAAAAGATACAATTGGTATGAACAATGTTGATTGTTTCCAATCTTGCCTAATAGGACTGCAAAATAGGAAACATTACTTGCAAATCTTATATTTTTCATCAAGAGGAAAAGAAGCGCAATAATAGGTTTCCTAATATCCCGTCAGCATTGAATTGACGCAGAGATGTGTCTAAGGCTATGTGCACACGATGCGGCTTTTGCTGCAGATCCGCAGCGTTTCTGCAGCTGCGGGTCCGCAGCAGTTTCCCATGAGTTTACAGTACAATGTAAACCTATGAGAAACAGAAAACGCTGTGCACATGCTGTGGAAAAAACTGCGCGGAAATGCAGCAGTTTACATTCCGCAGCATGTCACTTCTTTCTGCAGATTCCGCAGCGGTTTTACACCTGCTCCAATAGAAATCCGCAGTTGTAAAACTGCAGTGAAAACCGCACAAAAACCATGCTTACATCCGCGCTGAATCTGCAGCAAAAATGCAGCATTTTTGCCCTGCAGATTTATCAAATCCGCTGCGGAAAAATCTGCAGAGGACCATTCTATGTGTGCACATAATAATAATAATAATATAATCTTTAGTTTTATATAACACTAACATATTCCGCAGTGCTTTACAGCTTGCACACATTATCGTCGCTGTCCCCGTTGGGGCTCACAATCTAAATTCCCTATCACATAGTCTAATAGTCTAAAATAATTGTTAAATTAATGTTTTATAGGAAATATCCAATTGTTTATACACTACACGATCTAGGACGTACTGACATTTGTGTTGTGCAGAGCTGCAGAGGGCTGCGTACTTCCTCAGTTAAGCCCAGCCCACTGCCGCACCTCTTCCATTCAGCTGCATGCATCCTGTGTACCTATCTTAACATTGGATACGCAGGCCAAGCGGATGTATGCGGATGCATCGCATGCGTCATTTTGACACTGCACCGACCACGACAAAATGCAACATGTTGCATTCAATGCAGTTCGGCACAGCGACAAAACGACGCATGCGGACGCATCTGCATACATCCACATGGCCTGCATACCCAATATTAAAGATAGGTACGCAGAATGAATGCAGACGTAGGTGGAGCTGAATGGAAGGGGTGTGGCAGTGGGTGGGGTTTAACGGAGGAAGTACGCAGCCCTCTGCAGCTCTGCCCAAAGCGAATGTGAAACCAGCCTAAGCTGTACAGTACAGCCATATAAGGGTATTTTTACATTCAGCAGAAATTGTGGGACACATTTTGGTTCCATTTATACATTTCACAGTGCAAAAATGTAAAATTTGGGACTAAAACAAAATTTTGGTGTTACAAATGTAATTATTTTATTCTTCACTGTTCATTGGTGTAAAATTCTGTGACACACCTATGGTGTCAATATTATCACTGCACCCCTAGTAGAATTTTTGGGAGGTTTATTTTGTAGAATGAGGTAGTTTTCAACCAAAAGTAGTTTTTGATTACATGTTGGGTATCAGTGTAGTCAGGCAGGAGAAACTGCAACAAATTTTGGGTCTATTTTCTCCTGCTGTCTTGTGAAAAATAAAAAATTAGGGGCTGTAAACATTTTTGTGGGAAAAATATTTTTTTTTTTCATTTTCCCAGATGAACGTTATAAAATTCTGTGATGCACCTGTGGGTTCAAAGTGCTCCCTACATGTATAAATAAATTCCTTGAGGGGACTAGTTTCCAAAATGTGGTTACTTGTCGGGAGTTTCCACTGTTTAGGCAAATCAGGGGCTCTCCAAATGCAGCATAACACTTGCAGTCTGCATTCCAAAGTGTAATTCCTTCCTTTTCTGTGTACCAAGTTTTGATGTATGCAGTTAAATAGCCAACTGGTTACCATTGCTTAATATAGGTTTTCACCTATTATTATTATTATACATTTTTATAGCGCCATTTATTCCATGGCGCTTTACATGTGAAAAGAGGCAAATATAGACAAATGCAATTAAACATGAGCAAACAAAAGGCAAGGCATACAGGTACTCAAGGAGGGAGGACCCTGCCCGCGAGGGCTCACAGACTGCAGGGGATGGGTGAGGATACACTAGGAGAGGGTAGAGCTGGTTGTGCGGTGGTTGAGTAGGTTGAGGATCACTGCAGGCTGTAGGCTTGTCGGAAGAGGTGAGTCTTTAGGTTCTTTTTGAAGATTTCTATGGTAGGCGAGAGTCTGATGTGTTGTGGTAGAGTGTTCCAGAGTATGAGGGAAGCATGGGAGAAGTCTTGGATGCGGTTGCAGGAATAAGAGATGAGAGGGGAGTAGAGGAGGAGATCTTGAGCGGATCAGAGGTTGCGTGTAGGTAAGTACGGGGAGACCATGTCACAGATGTATGGAGGAGACAGGTTGGGGATGGCTTTGTATGTCATTGTAGATTCTCTGCGGATCCGCAGTGTTTTTTGAGGTGCAGAAACGTTGCAGATCCGCAATTGATTTACAGTACAATGTAAATCAATGAGAAAAAAAATGCTGTGCACACTTTGCGGAAAATCCGATGCGGAAACGCTGCGGTTTAAAAGAAATAGCATGCCACTTCTTTTTTGTGAATCTGCAGCGTTTTTGTACCATTCCATTATAGAAAACCGCAGGGGTAAAAAACGCAGCAAATCCGCAAGAAAATCGCAGCAAAAACGCACAAAAAACGCTGCGAAACCACACAAAAAACACAACAAATCCGCAGGTGCGTTTTCTGCCAGGAGAGGCAGAATCCGCACCAGAAATTCCTAAGCTTAATCCGCAACGTGTGCACATAGTGTTTTGAACTGGAGTCTCTGGGCGATAGGAAGCCAGTGGAGGGATTGGCATAGGGGAGAGGCTGGGAAATAGCGGGGAGACAGGTAGATTAGTCAGATAGGTTGCGGTCACTTGGACATTAAAAAGATTGTTTACATTCTAGAGCTCATACGGGTTCGGTAGACTGCTATGGGAACTCACAGGTTCCAGGCAGTTTAAGGATTTCTACTTATGTGATTCATGGCAAATGTGTTCACCGCAAATTTAATTATTTGGAAAAATCCAGCAAAGCTATCAAATTAAATTTTCAAACAATCCACTCATAGTTATCTAAGGCCATGTGCACACGCTACGGATTTTGCTGCAGATATGCAGCGTTTCCGCAGCTGCAGTTCTGCAGCGGTTTCCCATGTGTTTACAGTACAATGTAAATCTATGGGAAATGCAATCCGCAGTGCACATGCTGTGGAAAAAAACACGCAGAAACACAGCGGTTTATTTTCCGCAGCATGTCAATTCTTTGTGCGGATTCCGCAGCGGTTTTATACCTGCTCCATAGTAGAAAAACGCAGGTGTAAAACCGCAGTGGAAACCGCACAAAAACCGTGGTAAATCTGCAGTAAATCCGCGATAAATCCGCAGGAAAAACGCACTGTTTTTGCCCTGCAGATTTATCAAATCCGATGTGGAAAAATCCGCAGTGGACCTTTCTACGTGTGCACATACCCTAAGACTTACAAAATAACCATCAATTATACTAATACATGAATAATCAATAGTATGCATGAAAATATGCAACTTTGTAATATAGCTTTTTAAGGAAATCTGCTGTTAGGACAGGTGGAACGAACCAAATAATAATATTAACCCCTTCATGACCCAGCCTATTTTGACCTTAAAGACCTTGCCGTTTTTTGCAATTCTGACCAGTGTCCCTTTATGAGGTAATAACTCAGGAACGCTTCAACGGATCCTAGCGGTTCTGAGATTGTTTTTTCGTGACATATTGGGCTTCATGTTAGTGGTAAATTTAGGTCAATAAATTCTGCGTTTATTTGTGATAAAAACGGAAATTTGGCGAAAATGTTGAAAATTTTGCAATTTTCATATTTTGAATTTTTATTCTGTTAAACCAGAGAGTTATGTGACACAAAATAGTTAATAAATAACATTTCCCACATGTATACTTTACAACAGCACAATTTTGGAAACAAAATTTTTTTTTGCTAGGAAGTTATAAGGATTAAAATTTGACCAGCGATTTCTCATTTTTACAACGAAATTTACAAAACCATTTTTTTTAGGGACCACCTCACATTTGAAGTCAGTTTGAGGGGTCTATATGGCTGAAAATACCCAAAAGTGACACCATTCTAAAAAATTCACCCCTCAAGGTACTCAAAACCACATTCAAGAAGTTTATTAACCCTTCAGGTACTTCACAGCAGCAGAAGCAACATGGAAGGAAAAAATGAACATTTAACTTTTTAGTCACAAAAATTATCTTTTAGCAACAATTTTTTTTATTTTCCCAATGGTAAAAGGAGAAACTGAACCACGAAAGTTGTCCAATTTGTCCTGAGTATGCTGATACCTCATATGTGGGGGTAAACCACTATTTGGACGCACGGCAGGGCTTGGAAGGGAAGGAGCGCCATTTGACTTTTTGAATGAAAAATTGGCTCCACTCTTTAGCGGACACCATGTCACGTTTGGAGAGCCCCCGTGTGCCTAAAAATTGGAGCTCCTCCACAAGTGACCCCATTTTGGAAACTAGACGCCCCAAGGAACTTATCTAGATGCATAGTGAGCACTTTGAACCCCCAGGTGCTTCACAAATTGATCCGTAAAAATGAAAAAGTACTTTTTTTTCACAAAAAAATTCTTTTCGCCTCAATTTTTTCATTTTCACATGGGCAATAGGATAAAATGGATCATAAAATTTGTTGGGCAATTTCTACCAAGTACGCCGATACCTCATATGTGGGGGTAAACCACTGTTTGGGCACACGGCAGGGCTCGGAAGGGAAGGCGCGCCATTTGACTTTTTGAATGGAAAATTAGCTCCAATTGTTAGCGGACACCATGTCGCATTTGGAGAGCCCCTGTGTACCTAAACATTGGAGCTCCCCCACAAGTGACCCCATTTTGGAAAGTAGACTCCCCAAGGAACTTATCTAGATGCATATTGAGCACTTTAAACCCCCAGGTGCTTCACAGAAGTTTAGAACACAGAGCCATGAAAATAAAAAATAATTTTTCTTTCCTCAAAAATGATTTTTTAGCCTGGAATTTCCTATTTTGCCAAGGGTAATAGGAGAAATTGGACCCCAAATGTTGTTGTCCAGTTTGTCCTGAGTACGCTGATACCCCATATGTGGGGGTAAACCACTGTTTGGGCGCACGGCAGGGCTCGGAAGGGAAGGCACGCCATTTGGCTTTTTAAATGGAAAATTAGCTCCAATCATTAGCGGACACCATGTCACGTTTGGAGAGCCCCTGTGTGCCTAAACATTGGAGTTCCCCCACAAATGACCCCATTTTGGAAACTAGACCCCCAAAGAAACTAATCTAGATGTGTGGTGAGGACTTTGAACCCCCAAGTGCTTCACAGAAGTTTATAACGCAGAGCCATGAAAAAAAAAAAAAAATTATTTTCTCAAAAATGATCTTTTATCCTGCAATTTTTTATTTTCCCAAGGGTAACAGGAGAAATTTGACCGCACAATTTGTTGTCCAGTTTCTCCTGAGTACGCTGATACCCCATATGTGGGGGTAAACCACTGTTTGGGCAAATGCCGGGGCTCGGAAGTGAAGTAGTGACGTTTTGAAATGCAGACTTTGATGGAATGCTCTGTGGGCGTCACGTTGCGTTTGCAGAGCCCCTGATGTGGCTAAACAGTAGAAACCCCCCACAAGTGACCCCATTTTGGAAACTAGACCCCGAAAGGAACTTATCTAGATGTGTGGTGAGCACTTTGAACCCCCAAGTGCTTCACAGAAGTTTATAATGCAGAGCCGTGAAAATAATAAATACGTTTTCTTTCCTCAAAAATAATTATTTAGCCCAGAATTTTTTATTTTCCCAAGGGTTACAGGAGAAATTGGACCCCAAAAGTTGTTGTCCAGTTTCTCCTGAGTACGCTGATACCCCATGTGTGGAGGTAAACCACTGTTTGGGCACACGTCGGGGCTCAGAAGGGAAGTAGTGACTTTTGAAATGCAGACTTTGATGGAATGGTCTGCGGGCGTCACGTTGCGTTTGCAGAGCCCCTGGTGTGCCTAAACAGTAGAAACCCCCCACAAGTGACCCCATTTTGGAAACTAGACCCCCCAAGAAACTTATCTAGATATGTGGTGAGCACTTTGAACCCCCAAGTGCTTCACAGACGTTTACAACGCAGAGCCGTGAAAATAAAAAATCATTTTTCTTTCCTCAAAAATGATGTTTTAGCAAGCATTTTTTTATTTTCACAAGGGTAACAGGAGAAATTGGACCCCAGTAATTGTTGCGCAGTTTGTCCTGAGTATGCTGGTACCCCATATGTGGGGGTAAACCACTGTTTGGGCACACGTCGGGGCTCGGAAGTGAGGGAGCACCATTTGACTTTTTGAATACAAGATTGGCTGGAATCAATGGTGGCGCCATGTTGCGTTTGGAGACTCCTGAAGTGCCTAAAGAGTGGAAACCCCTCAATTCTACCTCCAACACTAACCCCTCCACACCCCTAACCCTAATCCCAACTGTAGCCATAACCCTAATCACACCCCTAACCACAACACACCCCTAACCACAACCCTAACCCCAACACACCCCTAACCCTAGCCACAACCCTAATTCCAACCCTAACCCTAAGGCTATGTGCCCACGTTGCGGATTCGTGTGAGATTTTTCAGCATCATCTTTGAAAAATCCGCGGGTAAAAGGCACTGCGTTTTACCTGCGGATTTTCCACGGATTTCCAGTGTTTTTTATGCGGATTTCACCTGCGGATTCCTATTGAGGAACAGGTGTAAAACGCTGCGGAAACCGCACAAAGAATTGACATGCTGTGGAAAATACAACGCAGCGTTTCCGCGTGGTATTTTCCGCACCATGGGCACAGCGGATTTGGTTTTCCATAGGTTTACTTGGCACTGTAAACCTGATGGAACGCTGCTGCGAATCTGCAGCGGCCAATCCGCTGCGGATCCGCAGCCAAATCCGCACCGTGTGCACATGGCCTAATTCTAAAGGTATGTGCACACGCTGCGGAAAACGCTGCGGATCCACAGCAGTTTCCCATGAGTTTACAGTTCAATGTAAACCTATGGGAAACAAAAATCGCTGTACACATGCTGCAGAAAAACTGCACGGAAACGCAGCGGTTTACATTCCGCAGCATGTCACTCCTTTGTGCGGATTCCGCAGCGGTTTTACAACTGCTCCAATAGAAAATCGCAGTTGTAAAACCGCAGTGAAATGCGCAGAAAAAACGTGGTAAATCTGCCATAAATCCACAGCGGTTTAGCACTGAGGATTTATCAAATCCACAGCGGAAAAATCTGCAGAAGACCAGAATACGTGTGCACATACCGAAACCCTAACCCTAACCCTAGCCCTAACCCTAGCCCTAACCCTAACCCTAGCCCTAACCCTACCCCTAACCCTAACCCTACCCCTAACCCTAACCCTAACCCTACCCCTAACCCTAACCCTAGCCCTAGCCCTAACCCTACCCCTAACCCTACCCCTACCCCTAACCCTATTCTAACATTAGTGGAAAAAAAAAATTCTTTATTTTTTTATTGTCACTACCTATGGGGGTGACAAAGGGGGGGTCATTTATTATTTTTTTTATTTTGATCACTGTGATAGATTATATCTCAGTGAGCAAAATGCACTTTGGATCGAATCTGCCGGTCGGCAGATTCGGCGGGCGCACTGCGTATGCGCCCGCCATTTTGGAAGATGACGGCGCCCAGGGAGAAGACGGACGCACCCCGGCAGGATCGGTAAGTATGATAGGGTGAGGGGGGAGCATGGGGGGGGATCGGAGCATGGGGTGGTGGATCGGAGCGCGGGGGTGGAACGGAGCACGGGGGTGGAACGGAGCACGGGGGGTGGAACGGAGCACGGGGGGGTGGATCGGAGTGCAGGGGGGGTGATTGGAGCACGGGGGGGTTATTGGAGCACGGGGGGAGCGGACAAGAGCACGGGGGGGGGAGCGGAGCAAAGGACAGAGGGGAGCCGGAGCAGTGTACCGGACAGATTGGGGGGCTGGGGGGGCGATCGGTGGGGTGGGGTGGGGGCACATTAGTGTTTCCAGCCATGGCCGATGATATTGCAGCATCGGTCATGGCTGGATTGTAATATTTCACCAGTTTTAATAGTTGAAATATTACAAATCGCTCTGATTGGCAGTTTCACTTTCAACAGCCAATCAGAGCGATCGTAGCCACGGGGGGGTGAAGCCACTTCCCCTGGGCTAAACTACCACTCCCCATGTCCCTGCAGATCGGGTGAAATGGGAGTTAACCCTTTCACCCAATCTGCAGGAACTCGATCTTTCCATGACGCCACATAGGCGTCATGGGTCGGATTGGCACCGACTTTCATGACGCCTACGTGGCGTCATGGGTCGGGAAGGGGTTAAAGAATATGAGGTGCGTTCGCAGTCCGGGGTCCACCTTGTAGAGATGACACCTGCTGCTGAGTAATGGCGGATGGACGCTTGCTCACACGTGGGTTAGACCTCACCCGGTGTAAATAGAAGTGAACTCTGCTTCTTCACAGAGTTGCCATAAATACGCTGCGCCCTGTTAGCAGTCACAGGGTGCAGCTGAAAGACACTAGTGGGGTCCCTATGAGTCACCCCCACTAAACTGGTGATTGGACTCGCTCTGACCTTCGGTGGCTTTTGAGCCCGTGCCCGAGGACGCCCTGAGTCAGATGCTGAGTCCAAGCGGGAGTTCCCACCCTACACTGATTGGCTGTCAGGAAAGTGCTCTGATTGCGCATGGTGCCGTACAAGCAGGCACTGCGATTAGACTCTGAAACGTGTACAAAGTGTGCAGGTTGCACTGTTGGGCACTAGGTAGCTTCCACCATTTGCGAGCAGTCATCAACACCAGGAATGTGAATGATTAAGGAGCTTTCATCCATCGACATACATCCATCTACACACACACGTTATCAAATTTATACTGGCGCATGACCGAGCGGCCATGCAAACCTTTTATAGCAGTAGCGCTCCAGGACCTTCCAGATGGTCCAATAGGAGCTGCAACAGGACCTGAGCATGTGACCCCGACCTCCAATGGGAGGTTGTCCCGTGGGCATGCTCAGTATGGGAATAGCTGGACTTAGTCCCAGAAATGCCTGCTCGCTGCTGATCAATGCTGGCTACAAAGGCAGTACCTGGAAAGGAAGCAGTAAGCAGTAACCAAGCGCACAGTATCAACTTGAGCCAGACACTGGGACAGACATCTCCGCTGAGCAGGCTCCACTGCAGATGGAGGAGAATGGGAGTCCGCAGTAGACATGGTTCGAGATTCCCCCTGTGCAGCAGCGGGAACTTGACACATAACATCTGATTCTTTCTCCAGGATTAATATTTTGATCTCAATTTATGTATAAAATCAGCATAATTTGTTCCCAGTGAAGACAGTTTTCATTATTACTGAGATAGGATATGGTATTTGGTGCTTTTAACATTTTCTGTGGGGACACGAAAAATAGACTCTGACATTCTACTGCAAGTTCTCTTGAAATGACATTTATAGTTCTCTATAGAACTTTCTGACCTCTAGCTATCATTTGCTAACTCAGTGAGTTAAGTATTCAGCGAAGACAGGTTTTACTTGTGAATTGAGAATCGTGAGATTGAATGATCAGGAGGAGAAAGATACAGATTTCTCTAAAAAGATATATTGCAAAGTTGCTTGTTTTATGTGTTCTTTTTATTTATGAAAAATAAATTAAAACATCAGTTACTGTATAATAGACCACAATAATAAAGCAAAAGTGTAAAAGTCAGCTCACCGATTTATTTTGCTAGCAAATCCTTCTGTGCTTAGACAGTCTAAGAACAACTGTTGTGAAAGCTTCAAAGGGTTGAAAAAATAAATTAATACTTTTACAATTTAAATTACACAATACATGATGGGATGGCAGTAAAATGATAGATAGATAGATAGATAGATAGATAGATAGATAGATAGATAGATAGATACAATAGGGGAGATTTATCAAGCTAAATATGCCATAATTTTGAAACTGTTTGCACCAAAATAGTGTCTATCATGGCTTATCATGTTTATGATGTATTTTAGAAATTTTCTGCACCTTATTTATAAAAGTAGCATAGTTTCAACAAGATGGAAACGGATTAGCAGAAAGGGCGTAGTTTGTAGTTGAGCTATTTTGCTGCACATTTGTGCTACAAGCTAAGCCAACTAAAAGGTGCTGTTACATTAAATGTGCAAATTTATCATACAGCCACTGTGTTATATCTGGAGAATTTTAAGACTGTCTAGTTAAGTTTGCACTGTCTAAAGTTAGACAGTATTGATAAATATGACCTATTAATTTTAAGGAATTGTACTCTTGCTTGCACCATTGACAGTTACTCCCTACTGTGATAGAAACTTCGAGTCTCAACTTTAAATATCAGTATTTATATAGACACAGTGTGAGATGAGCTTTTTTAAGACCAAATCTTCTATTTATGTCCATTTCTAAGGTGTAACTATGCATGAACTAAGGATAACCTTTCTGTAAAGAGACTCCTGCAGGGGAGATCATTTATTTTAGTTCAGGCTTCTTGTCTGATGATGTTGATTTGACTTTGTTGTTGCTTATAAGTTACCTCTTTACATAATAAGTTATAGGGAAATTATAGATAAAATAAGAACATCAAATGACTATAGGGTAAAGAACACAGAACACCATTTAGCATCCGCTCACATATATGATAATTGCATGAGCTCCATGTGGCACTTAAAAGAAAGTCATTTTCCTTTGAATTCCTAACTTCATGAGCATTTACAGAGGTATCTTGCTGTGTACTACAATAGCTTTACAATATAAACATATTGAAATACCCAGGAGGAGATTTTTTTGATTCTAGATAGCAAAGCAAGAGAGCAAAGAAAAAGAGATTCCTAGTAAAATTGCAATATAAATATTGTATAACAACAGACTGTTACAAAAATATAATTATTAATTTCAGTAAATGGCCTTCACATAGAGCAGCCACACACAAGAACTCAGCATTGGGACTATTATAGAAATTGCTCAATTTTACCCTTTAATATTGCATAAAAGGTTTACAGTAACATCATGTGTTTATAATACAGTGCCATCCACTGTGCAATAAAATATCTGCTCTCTACAGCCTCATCATGGGAGAAGATTTGTGATATAGGAGGCATTGTATAATGTTTCCAATAACTCTCCTGCTGTTTTCTAATTCATTATTCATATAATATTAAACCTACATTATCTACAACCCTGATTCCAAAAAGTTGAAATGCTGTATATAATGTAAAGAAATTTCTTGCAGCCATATTTTATTTACAACATAACATAGAACACATATCAGATTCAGAAGGTAAAAGTTAAACATTTTGATTTAAAAGAAAATATCTCTTAGAAATTGATGGCAATAACACATCTTTAAAAAGTTGGGACAGGATTTAAAAAAAAAGCTGGAAATCAGGTAAAATAAGAGGGGGTGTCAATTTTCAACTACATCAAATGGCTGTGAATAAAAAGAGTATGCTATAGAGGCAGAGTCTCTCATAAGCAAAGAGGGTCAGAGGTTCAGCAATCAATGAATAACTGCATCTGAAAAATGTGAAACATGTCAGAAAAATGTTCCTCAATAAAAATGTCAAAGACTTTGAATATCCCACCATTTACAGTACATAATATCATCAAAAGATTCAGAGTTTCTGGAGAAATCAATGTGCACAAAATACTAGGTAGATGGTTAATACTGGATGCTCGTGATTTACAGATCCTCAGGCAACACTGCATTAAAAACAGGCATGATTCGATCATACAAACCACTGCAAGGGCTCAAGTATACTTTTAGAAATTTTTGTGCAAGTGAAAGCTGAATCAAGCAAAGAAGAAGCCATATATCAACAGAATCCAGAAATGCTGACGTTTTCTCCACGCCAAATCTAATTTAAAATGGATTGCCACAACATAGAAAGCTGTTTTCTGGTCAGAGGGATCAAAATTTTAAATTCTTTATGTAAACTTTGAATATTATACAGTGGGGCAAAAAAGTATTTAGTCAGTCAGCAATAGTGCAAGTTCCACCACTTAAAAAGATGAGAGGCGTCTGTAATTTACATCATAGGCAGACCTCAACTATGGGAGACAAACTGAGAAAAAAAAATCCAGAAAATCACATTGTCTGTTTTTTTAACATTTTATTTGCATATTATGGTGGAAAATAAGTATTTGGTCAGAAACAAAATTTCATCTCAATACTTTGTAATATATCCTTTGTTGGCAATGACAGAGGTCAAACGTTTTCTGTAAGTCTTCACAAGGTTGCCACACACTGTTGTTGGTATGTTGGCCCATTCCTCCATGCAGATCTCCTCTAGAGCAGTGATGTTTTTGGCTTTTCGCTTGGCAACACGGACTTTCAACTCCCTCCAAAGGTTTTCTATAGGGTTGAGATCTGGAGACTGGCTAGGCCACTCCAGGACCTTGAAATGCTTCTTACGAAGCCACTCCTTCGTTGCCCTGGTGGTGTGCTTTGGATCATTGTCATGTTGAAAGACCCAGCCACGTTTCATCTTCAATGCCCTTGCTGATGGAAGGAGGTTTGCACTCAAAATCTCACGATACATGGCCCCATTCATTCTTTCATGTACCCGGATCAGTCGTCCTGGCCCCTTTGCAGAGAAACAGCCCCAAAGCATGATGTTTCCACCACCATGCTTTACAGTAGGTATGGTGTTTGATGGATGCAACTCAATATTCTTTTTCCTCCAAACACGACAAGTTGTGTTTCTACCAAACAGTTCCAGTTTGGTTTCATCAGACCATAGGACATTCTCCCAAAACTCCTCTGGATCATCCAAATGCTCTCTAGCAAACTTCAGACGGGCCCGGACATGTACTGGCTTAAGCAGTGGGACACGTCTGGCACTGCAGGATCTGAGTCCATGGTGGCGTAGTGTGTTACTTATGGTAGGCCTTGTTACATTGGTCCCAGCTCTCTGCAGTTCATTCACTACGTCCCCCCGCGTGGTTCTGGGATTTTTGCTCACCGTTCTTGTGATCATTCTGACCCCACGGGGTGGGATTTTGCGTGGAGCCCCAGATCGAGGGAGATTATCAGTGGTCTTGTATGTCTTCCATTTTCTAATTATTGCTCCCACTGTTGATTTCTTCACTCCAAGCTGGTTGGCTATTGCAGATTCAGTCTTCCCAGCCTGGTGCAGGGCTACAATTTTGTTTCTGGTGTCCTTTGACAGCTCTTTGGTCTTCACCATAGTGGAGTTTGGAGTCAGACTGTTTGAGGGTGTGCACAGGTGTCTTTTTATAATGATAACAAGTTTAAACAGGTGCCATTACTACAGGTAATGAGTGGAGGAAAGAGGAGACTCTTAAAGAAGAAGTTACAGGTCTGTGAGAGCCAGAAATCTTGATTGTTTGTTTCTGACCAAATACTTATTTTCCACCGTAATATGCAAATAAAATGTTAAAAAAACAGACAATGTGATTTTCTGGATTTTTTTTTCTCAGTTTGTCTCCCATAGTTGAGGTCTACCTATGATGTAAATTACAGACGCCTCTCATCTTTTTAAGTGGTGGAACTTGCACTATTGCTGACTGACTAAATACTTTTTTGCCCCACTGTATCTTATGGCCAGAGTGGAAAAGGACCATCCAGCTTCCTATTAGTGCACAGTTCAAAGACCTGCATCTCTGATGGTGCAGGGTTGCAATAGTTTTGGGCAGCTCACATATCATGATCAATGCTGAGCAGTTATACAACTACATACAATCCCATCCAGACAGTTCACAGAATATCAGTAAGATAATGTCACGTACTGCATCCATCAGAACAGCATGGCTTCGCAGAAGAGTTTATGTGATGAACTGGTGTGCATGGCCTTTCACCATTAGAAAATATTTGGCACATTAGGAAACCAAAAAAGGAGTCCCAGGCTGTTGAGCAGGACGAATCCTACAAGAGACAAGAATAAGACAATATTTATCTCCTAAAACCCAAGAAATTGATCTCCTCACTTTCCAGACATTTCCACACTTATGTAAAATGAAGAGAGGAGATTACACAATAGTAGACATAGATCTGTTTTTAGATCTGTTGCTGTATTCAATTTCTAATTAAGTTCATTTTATAAAATTAATGTTTCAACGCCTGATCTGTGTTCTATGTTTTGCTGTGAATAAAATATGCCTATAAGAGATTTCCAAATCTTTGTATTTCTGTTTCACTTATATTCTACTTAGCATCCTGTTTGAATTTGGGTTGTAGAATCAAATATCAAACACCACTGTAACTCAAGGGGGTTGCATATTTCTTCTCCTGTAAAACCATATGTATGATTTTCACAGAGGGACATATTAGTTCATTTGTTAAGTATTTAATTATTTTGGCGTGTACCCATATTCTGTTAACCCTGCTGCACTGTTCCATCAAAAGTTACCAAATTTTAAATTTGATTTTTTTTTTAAATATTCATTATGAGGTTCTGAAACTTGTGGTTAATCGACTTTTCCTCATTTGAGGGGTTCTTACTATGGGTATTTTTTTTGTTTACTTTTTACTCGGAACACACAGCCAGAGATTGCTAACACGCACTGAGTTTAACGTCACTCAGTGAACTACACACGAAGCTGTGTCACTTGCACACAGAAACGGAATAGATGCTCTGCAATAGAACTGTGTCACTTGCACACAGTAACAGAATAGATGCTCTGCAATAGAGCTGTGTGTCACTCGACACACAGTAACGGAATAGATGCTCTGCTATAGAGCTGTGTCACTCGCACACAGAAATGGAATAGAAATTATGCTAGAAATGATCCCTGTTAACCTCACAGGAGATAGAAACCCGCACACAGGATAAATAGCAAACAGTGGCACAGCCAGCAAAAACACTCAGCCAATTCCTCTCTGGAGGTGCCAGAATTCTAATGGCTAAACACCAGCCTTGAATGCACTCAGACAAACTCCTCTCCGGAGGTGCCGGAATTCTAACCACTTACTGCCAACCCGGAGCACATGCTGACATAGACCACACTGTAGCAATGTCTCATACACACATGTAAAATGGTTGATACTAGCGCACAGGTGAGCGCCTCTGAGAACCTTTTATATGTAAAGCTCAAGTCCAGTCAGACAGGACCCTGCCCGTGGACCAATCTGGAGCCGCCACATTACCAGAGCAGCTGACGACCAACCACCAATGAGACATTGCCACATCACGAGCATGCTCAGTAGGGTGATTTCTGAACTTAGTCTCCAGAGCGTTCTCTCGTCGCTGCCTACCGCTGGTTACCTGTTGTGAATTCTGTGGCAGAGCTCCCTCCTGTGGTCACAAGTGGTACTTCGGCTGATTCTCTCTGTGAGCTTCTGTTGGTGGAGGGAAGTGGTACTGTGGCTTCTGAGTTTCCTCCCTCAGGTGATCTGGTGAGGTCGTTAGGTGCTTCTCTACTTAACTCCACCTAATGCTTTGATCCTGGCTTCCTGTCAATGTTCCAGTGTTGGACTTGCTTTTCCCTGGATCATTCCTGTGGCCTGCTGCTCTGCATAGCTAAGTTCTTCTTTGCTATTTGTTTGCTATTTTTTCTGTCCAGCTTGTCTAATTTGTTGCTGGAAGCTCTGGGACGCAAAGGGTGTACCTCCGTGCCGTTAGTTCGGTACGGAGGGTCTTTTTGCCCCCTTTGCGTGGTTTTCTTTAGGGTTTTGTGTAGACCGCAAAGTTACCTTTTCTATCCTCGCTCTGTTAAGAAAGTCGGGCCTCACTTTGCTGAATCTATTTCATCTCTACGTTTGTCTTTTCATCTTAACTCACAGTCATTATATGTGGGGGGCTGCCTTTTCCTTTGGGGTATTTCTCTGAGGCAAGGTAGGCTTATTTTCTATCTTCAGGCTAGTTAGTTTCTCAGGCTGTGCCGAGTTGCATAGGCAGAGTTAGGCGCAATCCACGGCTGCCTCTAGTGTTGTTTGGAGAGGATTAGGGATTGCGGTCTGCAGAGTTCCCACGTCTCAGAGCTCGTTCTATGATTTTGGGTTATTGTCAGATCACTGTATGTGCTCTGACCGCTATGTCCATTGTGGTACTGAATTGCCTTTCATAACAGTACAGGAAGCCAAAAGTACTAATGATTCTCAATAGAGGGAAAAAAGAAGTTCTGAGACCATTTTTTTTTCTTTGCACTGTGTTTTGCCTTTTTTTTCCCCTAGACATTTGGGTGGTTCAGTACACAGGTGTAGCGATGGACATTAGAAGTCTGTCTTCATTTGTGGATCAGCTCTCGGCAAGAGTACAAGAGATTCAAGACACTATTGATCAGAAAGCTATGTTGGAACCAAGAATTCCTATTCCTGATTTGTTTTTTGGAGATAGAACTAAGTTTTTGAGTTTCAAAAATAATTGTAAATTATTTCTGGCCTTGAAACCTCGCTCCTCTGGTGATCCAGTTCAACAGGTTTTGATTGTTATTTCTTTTTTGCACAGCGACCCTCAGGACTGGGCATTTTCTCTTGCGCCAGGAGATCCTGCATTGAGTAATATCGATGCGTTTTTCCTGGCGCTCGGATTGCTGTACGATGAACCTAATTCAGTGGATCAGGCAGAGAAAAATTTGCTGGCTCTTTGTCAGGGTCAGGATGAGATAGAGGTATATTGTCAGAAATTTAGAACGTGGTCGTGCTCACTCAATGGAATGAATCTGCGCTGGCAGCTATGTTCAGAAAGGGTCTCTCTGAAGCCCTTAAGGATGTCATGGTGGGATTTCCTATGCCTGCTGGTTTGAATGAGTCTATGTCTTTGGCCATTCAGATCGGTTGACGCTTGCGTGAGCGTAAATCTGTGCACCATTTGGCGGTATTACCTGAGCTTAAACCTGAGCCTATGCAGTGCGATAGGACTTTGACCAGAGTTAAACGGCAAGAACACAGACGTCTGAATGGGCTGTGTTTCTACTGTGGTGATTCCACTCATGCTATCTCTGATTGTCCTAAGCGCACTAAGCGGTTCGCTAGGTCTGCCACCATTGGTACGGTACAGTCAAAATTTCTTCTGTCCGTTACCTTGATCTGCTCTTTGTCATCGTATTCTGTCATGGCATTTGTGGATTCAGGCGCTGCCCTGAATTTGATGGACTTGGAGTATGCTAAGCGTTGTGGGTTTCTCTTAGAGCCCTTGCAGTGTCCTATTCCATTGAGAGGAATTGATGCCACGCCTTTGGCCAAGAATAAGCCTCAATACTGGACCCAGCTGACCATGTGCATGGCTCCTGCACATCAGGAGGTTATTCGCTTTCTGGTGTTGCATAATCTGCATGATGTGGTCGTGTTGGGGTTGCCATGGCTACAAGCCCATAATCCAGTATTAGATTGGAAATCCATGTCGGTGTCCAGCTGGGGTTGTCAGGGGGTACATGTTGATGTTCCATTTCTGTCAATTTCGTCATCCACCCCTTCTGAGGTTCCAGAGTTCTTGTCTGATTACCGGGATGTATTTGATGAGCCCAAGTCCGATGCCCTACCTCCGCATCGGGATTGTGATTGTGCTATCAATTTGATTCCTGGTAGTAAATTCCCAAAAGGTCGACTGTTTAATTTATCTGTGCCTGAGCACGCCGCTATGCGCAGTTATGTGAAGGAATCCCTGGAGAAGGGGCATATTCGCCCGTCATCGTCACCATTAGGAGCAGGGTTCTTTTTTGTAGCCAAGAAGGATGGTTTGCTGAGACCTTGTATAGATTACCGCCTTCTAAATAAGATCACGGTTAAATTTCAGTACCCCTTGCCATTGTTATCTGATTTGTTTGCTCGGATTAAGGGGGCTAGTTGGTTCACCAAGATAGATCTTCGTGGTGCGTATAATCTGGTGCGAATCAGGCGAGGAGATGAATGGAAAACTGCATTTAATACGCCCGAGGGTCATTTTGAGTATCTAGTGATGCCATTCGGACTTGCCAATGCTCCATCAGTGTTTCAGTCCTTTATGCATGACATCTTCCGAGAGTACCTGGATAAATTCCTGATTGTGTACTTGGATGACATTTTGATCTTCTCGGATGATTGGGAGTCTCATGTGAAGCAGGTCAGAACAGTTTTTCAGGTCCTGCGTGCTAATTCTTTGTGAAGGGGTCAAAGTGTCTCTTTGGTGTGCAGAAGGTTTCATTTTTGGGGTTCATCTTTTCTCCTTCTACTATCGAGATGGATCCTGTTAAGGTCCAAGCCATCCATGATTGGACTCAGCCGACATCTCTGAAAAGTCTGCAAAAGTTCCTGGGCTTTGCTAATTTTTATCGTAGCTTCATCTGCAATTTTTCTAGTATTGCCAAACCATTGACCGATTTGACCAAGAAGGGTGCTGATTTGGTCAATTGGTCTTCTGCTGCTGTGGAAGCTTTTCAAGAGTTGAAGCGTTGTTTTTCTTCTGCCCCTGTGTTGTGTCAACCAGATGTTTCTCTTCCCTTCCAGGTCGAGGTTGATGCTTCTGAGATTGGAGCAGGGGCTGTTTTGTCGCAGAGAGGTTCTGATTGCTCAGTGATGAAACCATGCGCTTTTTTTTCCAGGAAGTTTTCGCCTGCTGAGCGAAATTATGATGTGGGCAACCGAGAGTTGCTGGACATGAAGTGGGCATTCGAGGAGTGGCGTCATTGCCTTGAAGGAGCTAAGCATCGCGTGGTGGTATTGACTGATCATAAGAACTTGACTTATCTTGAGTCTGCTAAGCGGTTGAATCCTAGACAGGCTCGTTGGTCGCTGTTTTTTGCCCGTTTTGACTTTGTGATTTCGTACCTTCCGGGCTCTAAAAATGTGAAGGCGGATGCTCTGTCTAGGAGTTTTGTGCCCGACTCTCCGGGTTTGTCTGAGCCGGCGGGTATCCTCAAGGAAGGAGTAATTGTGTCTGCCATCTCCCCTGATTTGCGGCGGGTGCTGCAAAAATTTCAGGCTAATAAACCTGATCGTTGTCCAGCGGAGAGACTGTTTGTCCCTGATAGGTGGACCAATAAAGTTATCTCTGAGGTTCATTGTTCGGTGTTGGCTGGTCATCCTGGAATCTTTGGTACCAGAGAGTTAGTGGCTAGATCCTTTTGGTGGCCGTCTCTGTCGCGGGATGTGCGTGCTTTTGTGCAGTCCTGTGGGATTTGTGCTCGGGCTAAGCCCTGCTGTTCTCGTGCCAGTGGGTTGCTTTTGCCCCTGCCGGTCCCGAAGAGGCCTTGGACACATATCTCTATGGATTTTATTTCTGATCTTCCCGTTTCTCAAAAGATGTCAGTCATTTGGGTGGTCTGTGATCGCTTTTCTAAGATGGTCCATCTGGTACCCTTGTCTAAATTGCCTTCCTCCTCTGATTTGGTGCCATTGTTCTTCCAGCATGTAGTTCGTTTACATGGCATTCCAGAGAATATCGTTTCTGACAGAGGTTCCCAGTTTGTTTCAAGGTTTTGGTGAGCCTTTTGTGGTAGGATGGGCATTGACTTGTCTTTTTCCTCGGCTTTCCATCCTCAGACTAATGGCCAGACCGAACGAACCAATCAGACCTTGGAAACATATCTGAGATGCTTTGTTTCTGCCGATCAGGATGACTGGGTGTCCTTTTTGCCTTTGGCTGAGTTCGCCCTTAATAATCGGGCTAGCTCGGCTACCTTGGTTTCGCCATTTTTCTGCAATTCTGGGTTCCATCCTCGTTTCTCTTCAGGACAGGTTGAGTCTTCGGACTGTCCTGGTGTGGATACTGTGGTGGACAGGTTGCAGCAGATTTGGACTCATGTAGTGGACAATTTGACCTTGTCCCAGGAGAAGGCTCAATGTTTCGCTAATCGCAGACGCCGTGTGGGTCCCCGACTTCGTGTTGGGGATCTGGTTTGGTTATCTTCTCGTCATGTTCCTATGAAGGTTTCCTCTCCTAAGTTTAAACCTCGTTTCATTGGTCCGTATAGGATTTCTGAGGTTCTTAATCCTGTGTCTTTTCGTCTGACCCTTCCAGATTCTTTTTCCATACATAACGTATTCCATAGGTCATTGTTGCGGAGATACGTGGCACCTATGGTTCCATCTGTTGATCCTCCTGCCCCGGTTTTGGTGGAGGGGGAATTGGAGTATATTGTGGAGAAGATTTTGGATTCTCGTGTTTCTAGACGGAAACTCCAGTATCTGGTTAAATCGAAGGGTTATGCTCAGGAAGATAATTCCTGGGTTTTTGCCTCTGATGTCCATGCTCCCGATCTTGTTCGTGCCTTTCATGTGGCTCATCCTGGTCGGCCTGGGGGCTCTGGTGAGGGTTCGGTGACCCCTCCTCAAGGGGGGGGTACTGTTGTGAATTCTGTGGCAGAGCTCCCTCCTGTGGTCACAAGTGGTACTTCGGCTGATTCTCTCTGTGAGCTTCTGTTGGTGGAGGGAAGTGGTACTGCGGCTTCTGAGTTTCCTCCCTCAGGTGATCTGGTGAGGTCGTTAGGTGCTTCTCTACTTAACTCCACCTAATGCTTTGATCCTGGCTTCCTGTCAATGTTCCAGTGTTGGACTTGCTTTTCCCTGGATCATTCCTGTGGCCTGCTGCTCTGCATAGCTAAGTTCTTCTTTGCTATTTGTTTGCTATTTTTTCTGTCCAGCTTGTCTAATTTGTTGCTGGAAGCTCTGGGACGCAAAGGGTGTACCTCCGTGCCGTTAGTTCGGTACGGAGGGTCTTTTTGCCCCCTTTGCGTGGTTTTCTTTAGGGTTTTGTGTAGACCGCAAAGTTACCTTTTCTATCCTCGCTCTGTTAAGAAAGTCGGGCCTCACTTTGCTGAATCTATTTAATCTCTACGTTTGTCTTTTCATCTTAACTCACAGTCATTATACGTGGGGGGCTGCCTTTTCCTTTGGGGTATTTCTCTGAGGCAAGGTAGGCTTATTTTCTATCTTCAGGCTAGTTAGTTTCTCTGTCTGTGCCGAGTTGCATAGGCAGAGTTAGGCGCAATCCACGGCTGCCTCTAGTGTTGTTTGGAGAGGATTAGGGATTGCGGTCTGCAGAGTTCCCACATCTCAGAGCTCGTTCTATGATTTTGGGTTATTGTCAGATCACTGTATGTGCTCTGACCGCTATGTCCATTGTGGTACTGAATTGCCTTTCATAACAGTTACCATAGGCTTGGCTGAAGAGCCAGCAGTTTCCAGATGAATAGCACGAGCCTGAGCAAGATGCTGGAACCGATGTCTATACTCAGCAGCACCTGCAGTGGCCCAAGCTGGATGGAAGATTGCAGATGCAGGCAAGGCTTGGGATCTACACTGTGCAGCGCACACATACATTTTCAAATTACAATACTGCAGATGGATTTGCTTCCAGTATACAGTAGTTATGTGCAAATTTTTTTTACTGCATCTTATTTACTCTGCTGTTCATATAGTAATAGCTCAACTCTATTGTTAACATTTCACATTGTAAATGAAAATATTTTCTTATTTTTCTTTTGTTAGCTGGTTCTATTACTATGTAATGCTGGCCTGAAAAGAGTACTAAATGCACATCTTTATCTTCCTCTTCTTCTTTATTGTTTTTATATAGTACTAACATATTCCGCAGCCCTTTACAGTTTGCCCACATTATCATTGCTGTACCCAATGGGGCTCACAATCTAAATTCCCTATCAGAATGCCTTTGGAATGTGGGAGGAAACTGGAGTGCCAGGAGGAAACCCACGCAAACCCGGGGAGAACATACAAACTCTTTGCAGATGTTGTCCTTGGTGGGATTCGAACCCAGGACTCCAGCGCTGCAAGGCTGCAGTGCTAAATACTGAGCCACCATGCTGCCCTATCATCATACCAAATGCCAAATGGGGTAGATGTTGCTGAAAAGAAAAATGACAATGCTCGGTACTGTTAGAAAAAATAAACCAGAACTGCCGCAAGCAAGAGACATTTATAGCTCTATGGTTTTTTTTACTAAGGATACAATAGTAGTTTCTTACGTTCCCAAAAAACACAAACAGTCATTCAGGTGAGCACAATGCAACATGAAAGTGCAATCAGTAATCGAGATGACAGAAATCCAGACATTATTTTACATTACAATGCCACAAAAGAGACAGTTGATGTGTTAAAAGCCCTGAAGTAAGGGGTATGGGTGTGGCAGGTCAGGTGTCAGGTGTGAGGTGCACGTTAGTGTCAGTCTGGTGTGTGCTGGTGTGCAGAGCAGAGGCCTGCAGAGGGCTGGCTGAGTGCATGGAGGCACAGGCCAGCAGAGCCAGCACCCAGGGCAGCTGAATAGCCTGGCACCTGCAGCGTATACAGTGATTTAAGTCATCCATGGTACTGGTCTCGGATATGGACAGTCCTGTGCCCAGAGGTGGATGTCCTGTGCCCAAAGGCATTGGATGTGGACAGTCCTGTGTCCGGAGGTGGATGTCCTGTGCCTGAAGGAGTCGGATGTGGACAGTCCTGTGTCCGGAGGTGTATGTCCTGCCCGAAAGAGGACTAACATGTGTAATGATTGCAAACAGGTGGATATGGTGCCCGGCTGCTATCCGGAGGATATCCTGGGCTGTGTACGGCTGTGTGAGTAAAGAGACTGTAAGGGACTGTGATACAGTGATGCAGGACACCCACAGAAACTAATAGGAGGTGGCTGGCGTGTGTAGTATCTGCAATATATGAGGCTGTGTGTATGGAGACTGTAATATGGTGTGCGGTCGCCCAGGGAAACTGGACAAGTGAAGTCTGGCCTGTTTAGGGACTGCAAATCTACAGCCATATGATATGTATTGCTATGAACTGGTGTGGACTGAACACTGATAATATACACTGAAGTTATAATCATTTGTGTGCATTGGAATTTAATGCTGTGAGGAAACACATTAAAGAGACTATTGTGTTGGAACTTTGTGGGTCGCTGCCTCTTCACTGCGTACGATGCTACCACAATCTTACAATATATATAAATATGCACACACTAAATTTATTTAAAAGTCGCCATCTTATATGAAATAGATTACTCAGTCCATTGTCTATTTTTTCCTTCGAATAATATATGTTTATATGTCATTTGGCATTGAATCGAGCCCATTAATTTACACAAGTAGATAATTTGATAAATCTTATGCATTCGAAAAGTAAGAAAAAAATGCTTCAGCCTACAAATATCCTCAACATTTAGCATATAGTTAACCTCATTTAATTTTTAATGGTTTCTCATATTTATATTACAATGAATTTTTTTTTATCTATAAAGCCTATGGCAAAATGGCAATTACATTTGTATCTCCATAAATATTTCATTCAATGTTTATGCAGAATATTACAAAACATATTGGAAAGTATATGAACAAACGTCAGGAATGAGAAACAGACCATATTTTTATGTTTTAGAGGATCGAGTGCATTTTATCATTTTAGTCATATTTGCAGTGTAGTCTTAATATTCCCTTTTAAGGCAATGTACATTTCGTAAGAATAATAAACTATGTATCTGCAAATAGGATTTGAGTGAAGATATACTGTAAGTCCACATCTATAATCACTGCCATTATCACTCTATTTAGCTCACAGAATCCACTGTGCTCAGAGCACAATGATATATCTGAAGTCTGGCATCCCATAGAAAGTCTTGTGTGCCAGAAGACATACCGTATAAGACGCACTTTTTTCCCAAATTTTTTTTGGGAAAATGGGGGGTGTCTTACAATCAAAAAATACTTACAAATAGTGTGGCGTCAGCAGGAGTTAGGCAATTCTGCAGCGGTCCTGGTCTGACGTCGCAGGACGATGATCACACTCCCTTCCCAGGCTGGTGCGGCAGGTTTGGCTGTGTTCTGTGGTGTGGGGGGCTCCACCAGCATTTTGTAAAAACCAGGAGGCCCCCGCACTTCCATTGCTGCGATGCGGTGGCCTCCAGGAAAATGGCCACTGGGTGCGGCACATACTCAGATTGAGATCTCAGAAGATGAGATATCGGTACTGAGATCTCAATCTGCTGCGATGGAGTGGCCTCCGGGAAATTGGCTGCCAAGGGAGGCACAGGCTCAGATTAAGAATTTGGCAACAAGATCTTGTTGCCGAGATCTCAATCTGAGTATGCACAGCGCCCAGCGGCCATTTTTCCAGAGGCCACACATCGCAGCAATGGATGTGCAGGGGCCTCTGGGCTTTCACAATATGCCAGTGGAATCCCCGCACCACAGAGCACTGCTGAACCAGCCGCACCAGCCTGGGATGGGATTTCTTAGAGGCCACCACATTACAGCAATTGATGTGCAGGAGCTCTGGGCTTTCAGAAAATGTCAGCTGAGCGCCCACACCACTAGCACTGCCAAACCTGCTGCACTAGTCTGGGATGGGAGTCATATCGCCAGACCACCGAACACCCCCTGTGACCACGCTCCAACAGCGCTGCCGACACCCCCCAGTAAGCTGAATTCAGACTGTAAGATGGACCCCCATTTGACACATTAGTTTTTTTCCCTATTTTTGCTCTGGAAAATTTGGGGTGAGTCTTATGGTTTGGTGCATCTTATAGTCCAAAAAATATGGTAAGTGTTTGAAAGACGAGCTGTATTTTCTTCCTTGAAGGTCTTCTGAATACTAAAGTTTTATACACATTCCCTTTGAATGCAGCCAGAAACAGAACAGAGTTATTTTATAGTCTATGCAGGTAGAAGAGTGTCCCACCAACTGCATCACCTTCAGTATCCAGTATCCAGTATCCAGTATTCAGTATTTTGACCTTATTTGTTCAGTGCTTGCATCTTCTAGACAGGTATCAGTATATACTTTTTGCCCAATGAATAATAAGCCTACTACTAATCGAAACTTTCTCTTGTGCTTAACAACTTATAGCTTATATACTACCAAGTGTGTACCCAGAAATTTTACTTAGCATTGTACAGTGGGAGGGGGGAACACAAATAGTAACATGTGATACATGAAATTCAGTATATCAGACCTATGTGGTGTACAAACGCAATAGATGTGAGCGTGTAATTATTAAATAACTATATAATCTATGAGACTATGCTTTCAAGGTGACTTGATATATCCTTGGAAAAAATCCCTAACAAATGCACGTGTTTAAAGCTCCTAGCTAGCATACCGTATATACCCGAGTATAAGCCGACCCGAGTATAAGCCGACCCCCCTAATTTTGCCACAAAAAACTGGGAAAACTTAATGACTCAAGTATAAGCCTAGGGTGGGAAATGCAGCAGCTACCGGTAAATGTCAAAAGTAGAAATAGATACCAATAAAAGTAAAATTAATTGAGACATCAATAGGTTAAGTGTTTTTGAATATCCATATTGAATCAGGAGCCGGATATAATGCTCCATAAAGTTTATGATGGCCCCATAACATGCTCCATATTAAAATATTCCCCATATAATCCTGCATAAAGGTTAATAATGGCCTCATAAGATGCTCCATAGACACATTTGCCCAATATAATGCTGCACAAATGTTGATTATGGCCCCATAAGATGCTCCATAAAGATATTTGTCCCATATAGTGCTGTACAAACGTTATTGCCCTATAAGATGCTCCACACAGACACTTGCCCCATATAGTGCTGCACAAAAGTTATGGCCCCATACAGACACTTGCCCCATATAGTGCTGCACAAACGTTATGGCCCCATATAGTGCTGCACAAATCTTATGGCCCCTTATAGTGCTGCACAAACGTATATTTTTTTAGGGACACCTCATATTTGAAGTCACTTTGAGGGGTCGATATGACAGAAAATACCCAAAATTGACACCATTCTAAAAAGTACACCCCTCAAGGTACACAAAACCACATTCAAGAAGTTAATTAACCCTTCAGGTGCTTCACAGGATTTTTTGGAATGTATAAAGAAAAAATAAATTAGTTTCCTTTCACACAATTTTTCCTTTAGACCTAATTTTTTTTACTTTTGCAAGGGTAACAGGAGAAAATGGACAATACAATTTGTTGTGCAATTTCTCCTGAGCATGCAGATATCCAATATGTGGAGGAAATCGACTGTTTGGGCACACTGCAAGGATCAGAAGTTAAGGAGCGCCATTACCATTTTTGAATGTAAAATTTGCTGGCATGCAGTTGTACTGAAAAGTTTACATACCCTGGCAGAATTTTTGCTTTCTTGGCCTTTTTTCAGAGAATATGAATGATAACACCAAAACTTTTTCTCCACTCATGGTTAGTGGTTGGGTGAAGCCATTTATTGTCAAACTACTGTGTTTTGTCTTTTTAAATCCTAATGACAACCCAAAATATCCAAATGACCCTGATCAAAAGTTCACATACCCCATTTCTAAATACCGTGTATTGCCCCCTCTAAGATCAATGACAGCTTGAAGTCTTTTGTGGTAGTTGTGGATGAGGTTCTTTATTTTATCCGATGGCAAAGCTGCCCATTCTTCTTGGCAAAAAGCCTCCAGTTCCAGTAAAGTCCTGGGCTGTCTAGCATGAACTGCGAGCTTGTTATCTCTCCAGAGTTGCCCAATGATATTGAGGTCAGTAGACTGAGATGGCCGCTCCAGAAGCTTCACTTTGTTCTGCTGAAGCCAATGACAGGTCAGCTTGTCAAAAAATGTGCCGGGCTATGTAAACTATTGAGCACAACTGTAATTAGCGGATGCCATGTCATGTTTGGAGATACCCTGATGTGCCTCAACTGTGGAAACCCCCAACAAATGACACCATTTTTTAAACAAGATCCCTTAGGGAACTTATCTAGATATGTATTGAGCACCTTGCACCCACAGTTGCTTCACAAATGTTTATAACTTACAGCTGTGAAAATAAAAAAAAAAAATCACATTTTTCCCAGATAAATCTTTTTTAGCCCCAATTTTTTTATTTTCATAAGGAGAAATTGCTACATAAAATTTGTTGTGCAATTTCTCCTGAGTGCACAGATAACTGATATGTAGGTGCAATGTTTAGGTGTAGCACTGGTATGAAATTGGGGAGCAGTATGAAAAGCTTTACTTGCTGGTTGTGTCTATTTGTTAGGAATGTTTGGGGAGAGGAATGTCATAAGTGACATGAGAAAGAGATCACAGCCTGTAACTGTCATCTCTTCCTCTTTCTACAGAATATAGAAATCACATAGCTGGACTACAAGAATATTTTATCATATTATCACCCTCTTTACCAAGTATATAGGATGTGTGGCCTCTAAGTATAACCATATCATTACTCTTTTTTTGCCTAAAATAATTGTAAATGAAAAGATGTGCTTCAGTGCTTCATGGCAGCCAGATCAGGCATCACTTATGATGCCGGAATCATTGGCACAAGATCCTGGGTGCCTCTGCCTTTTATTAAACCAAAGTGAAGACTGCTCTTGTTCTGCTGCTACACAGGACCAGTCTGGATGCCGGACCAGGCAGTGAAAATCTTGCTCAACTCTAACAGTTACACATCTAATTAATAGAAATGAGCAAACACTGCAAAATTTTAATTTGCCTGTTCACATGGATTTTCAAAGGAAATTCCATTCATAAATAAGTTACTCCTATTTAATTTAATTTCCCTTAATAGATCATAGAGATTAATAAATGTAACACTCACCTCTCTTGCCTCTCCATTCCTCACCTTTACTCTTCTTGTCCCTGCTGCATCTTCTTATCATTACACCAAGCATTGACGCTCTTATGCTAAGACCATATTGCTCAAAAGGGTTAAAAAAAACTATTTACAAGACTGTGAAATAAAATATAGCTTTTATTGTGTTCTATTACAACAGTAATTATTTAAAAACCTATTATAACTATTAAGAACAAGAGTGCAGTTGCTGATATCACACTACACTGATATTGAGATATAATCCTGAAGTATTATTATTAAACCTCCTATTTGCAAGTGGATGTATATTTATTCTCTATTGAAGGTTTTATAATGACTGCAGTCCACTAGTGATTTATATAGAGCCTTCTGAGAAAAATATATTCAGCAGCCACACTTGCTATTACAAGTATGTAACTCATAGTCCCTCCAACATGTTTCACCAAACCAGTGTCATCACAGGATGAATGCTATAATAATTATCACCTGTTGTTGCTGGTTTGGTGAAACATGTTGGGGGTTATAGCTCATTATCAGTGTAGTGTGGTATCAACAACTGCACTTGTTTTAATTGTTAGGATAAGCATAATAAAAGCTAAGGTTAATTTTACAGTCTTGTAGATAGGGTTCTTTTTCCCCTCTAGGCAATATGATTATATCAAATCTTTTATTTCTATGTAGCCTGTGTAACAAAATTTTGATAGACTTATGCTAAGCAGAGGCACAAAATGTTAGTGTTAACCATATACGCTTAACTGAAGATGTACAAAATTAATACAATACAAAATGGATGCTTATATGAACATATAAGAATCAAAGATGCTTGTTATGTGCTTATGTGCTAGAAATCATACTTGTCAGTAGTTTTAGAACACTTAAGTGGAGAAAAACAGAATAACAAAAGCTAATGATTGATTAAACCTCTCCTGAGGGAGGAGAAATTAGATTTTACCAATGATCAATATGATAAGTGATAATTTATACAAGGACAAGCTTTTTCCTCAATAAATCAGATTTTCTGCTCTTGACAGTGTGGTCAATTACAAGTGGTCTTTCTCCATGCACACATAAATCTCTCGGATATATAATTTGGCAACAGACAATTAAGATGATCACACAGATTTAGTGTGACTGTAACAGTTGGCGCCCAATGTGGGGCCAGGTCTCAGAGACCAAGAGCATTTGTGTGTTTGAAACATGTACGGTTCAGACAGGCACTCTCCTTCTGGCATACCCAGTTTTTGTATGTCTAACAGCCTATTTATAATTTAAATGAATATTATTAAAGTTAAGTGATTTTATCTTTTGGTGCTGGATTCCCTTTTTTCCACATGTGCATCTCTAGGCATCTGGCAGACGTGATTCCATGCTCAAGATTTCCTTGACTCATAAGGAAATTAATGTAAAGTGTGAGCTGAATATATCTTTTTTTCAGCATAATGGGCCCCATACATGATGCTCCAGTGCATGATGGGTCCAATATATGATGCTCCAGGGTATAATGGGCTCTATATATGATGCTCTAGTGTATAATGGGCCCCATAAATAAAGCTCCAAACATTAAAAAATGAAATACTCCCCTCTCATTGCTGGCCGCTGCTCTGCTCCAGACTCCTCAGCTCTTTCATCTTCTGGCTCTCTGCACTGTGACTGTTCAGGCAGAGGGCACACAGACATGATGTCATTGTGCCCTCTGACTTGAATGTCAAAGTCAGAACACTCTGAAGATGCCGCAACTGTGGAGTGGGGAAATTTAAGTATCGCAAGTGCTGGGGCCTGGCCACTCACGGGCACCAACACTGGCACAGACACTGGGCCCCCGTAGTGCATCAATGTCCCCAATGACAAGTGGGCACCCACGCCTGCTCAGGGCCCTGGTGCTTGTCTGGGTGCACCAGGTGCTGATGCTGGCGCTGAGCAGACCTCTTTGTGGGATGAACCACACCTGAGGGCCAGAGATCATGCACCTCCAAAAGGTAGGAAAATACTTCATCTTGCCTAATTGCCCTCTAGAGTTTATCCATAAAGGGATAGAGATAGCCAACTGTCACAATAATTGATCACAAGACAAAAGCCCGAAGCCTTTGAACCGGTCAGATTATTTTCCTCATCTGTTTATCTGTCTGTGTTGTTTAAATAAGCTAGAGTTGTTTCCAGTGGTAACATATTAGAGAGGGCAGGTAAACTGGCAGAAATACACAAAGTAACATCAAGCAATCACTCTGGTTCCAGCCTCTGGCACCGCTGATGGTCCCAGGTATGTTTATGTGCTGAGCTGCCCATCCGATGATCCTCGTCTAGCATCCAGCTTACTCAAACAATGCAAAGTTACCAGTGTGGGGATTGTTAAATTCCTCCCTGCGTGCATTAAGTTGCTAAAACCAGAATTGGAGGAAAAATCATCCTGGCCAACCAAAGGTCAGAATCACAGTTGCTTTGGTGATAAATGTATTAGCTAAATTTTATTACTGCTACCCAGCCAGGGTCAAAATCTCTGCTGCAGTAATAATAAAAGTGTAACTGGTTTGTGCTAAAGTATTAACCATTTCACAATCGGCACATTGGTCAGATGACGTGCCTTCATTACATTCAATCATTAGAACTTAGTATTTCACAGGAAGGTTGACGTGTTACCAGAGTAGTAGAGACACCCTTCACTAGAATTAAAGGGAACCTGTCACCCCGTTTTTTGAGATTGAGCTATAAATACTGTTAAATAGGGCCTGCGCTGTGTGTTCCTATAGTGTATGTAGTGTACCCCGATTCCCCATGTATGCTGAGAAATAACTTACCAAAGTCGCCGTTTTTGCCTGTCAATCAGGCTGGTCAGGTCGGGAGGGCGTGGTGACATCGCTGGTTCTTCCTCAGCTTTACGTTGGTGGCGTAGTGGCGTAGTGGTGAAGACACAGCGCACGATCTGCGCTGTCATCCCTTTCGTCGGTGGGGGCAGCCATCTTCCTGGGGCCGCGCGTGCGCAGATCGAGTGCTCTGCTGCACGGGGCTTCAGGAAAATGGCCGCGGGATGCCGCGCGTGCGCATTAGAGATCGCGGCGGCCATTTTCCCAAAGCCGAGTTTGCATCTCGGCTTTGGGAAAATGGCCGCCGCGATCTCTAATGCGCACGCGCGGCATCCCGCGGCCATTTTCCTGAAGCCCCGTGCAGCAGAGCACTCGATCTGCGCACGCGCGGCCCCAGGAAGATGGCCGCCCCCACCGACGAAAGGGATGACAGCGCAGATCGCGCGCTGTGTCTTCACCACTATGCCACTACGCCACCAACGTAAAGCTGAGGAAGAACCAGCGATGTCACCACGCCCTCCCGACCTGACCAGCCTGATTGACAGGCAAAAACGGCGACTTTGGTAAGTTATTTCTCAGCATACATGGGGAATCGGGGTACACTACATACACTATAGGAACACACAGCGCAGGCCCTATTTAACAGTATTTATAGCTCAATCTCAAAAAACGGGGTGACAGGTTCCCTTTAACACAGACTATACAGCTTTTTCCATTGCATTTCTGGAACTGAAAGCGTTTAGAATAAACATACATGCAAGAATAACTGTTCACAATTCGCAAAGGCATATTATTGCAAGACATAGGGGACAGTAGGCTATATAACCTCACACCTAGTACCCTTCAGGTGCAGCAGAAATTACAACAATCCAGAAGCTTGCACAGTGTTATCAAAGCAGGAAGTGCTTTATCTGGGATTCAAACTTTAACATAGGTTTCAATCAGTCTAAACCTAGCCAGTTCACTTCACATGAGCTAGTGGCAGAGAGAGAGAGAGAGAAAACAGTGCATTAAAAATGCTAAAGTCCTCCTGAAACTCATGGGGTCTACAACCATGTGGGGAAATTGATGAGGAGGAATGGAAATGCATGTTGACATGTAAGAAAGGCCTCCTGCAGGACCACAAAGTCCTGAAGGATGCTGAGGCATGGTATAGAATGGCAAGGGAAGATAAGAAACAAATGTGGATTGAAATATGAGATTCTGTAACTGGTGAATATATGTATCAGCCACCGTCTGACAAGATGGCCCTGACTCCCACATTGTACAGGCCACCCCATACACCCCAGAGGGCTGGACATATGCAGTCTGCCAAAACCAGAACTAAGACTGATGTGACACATGCTATGTCTGTGGGGCACCACGCCCACTCAAGCCTACTTCCTTGTATTCAGTCATCAATGCAGATGGCACTCTATATCTCAGTGGCCATCTTAAGTCAGGCCACACCCACACCAGCAGCCATCTTAGGTAAGGGCACACCCCAACAAGCAGCCATTTTACCTCTGGTAATATCTGGCATATACTCACACGGTGATGATAAGGATGAAGCTAAGAAACAGGGGAAGGACAAGCATGTATTGAAGTCTCTTATTACATGACCCTCACCACAGGATGGGTAACCAGGCCCCAGCCCCACATTACAATGAGACTGGAGCAGTAGACTATGAGGAGCGCGGGGGCTGAAGAGGTAAACAGTCAAGTGATTATGAGTATTTTTAATATTTTTTAACCTTTGATGGCCCTTTATGGATAAGAAAAAAGGTGGCTAGCAACGGCCATTTGCTGACTCCACACAGAAGTAAATTACAAAAAATCTGCATTTTTGTAAAATTCAATTCTACTTGAATATATTTGTTAACCTATACTAATGACCGTATGCACTTAATCAGGACTTTTACTAATACAGTGAATTTGAAGTTTAATCCATATGTATCAAAATAAGTTTTGATCTAATGCATTTAGTTCTGTTCATTACATGCTGGTAGACATTAGGATAAGTGGCATGTGTGAGCTTCAGTACATGAGCATCTTGAAGTTTTACTTTAGGATGTGTGGTGCGCCTTAGGCTCTGCTTAATACAGCCTTTTACTGTAGCTGCAAACATGATATTTTCTCCATGCAAAATTGCAAGAAGCGACCCATAGATATAAAGAGATGAGTGAGATTTTTTTGTAATATGACAGAACAATCAGAAAACATATTGCAATAAGGATGCAATTGTTTTATTTTAGTTCAATATCATATGTTATCTGTATTTATGATGCCTGGGACAAAAAAAAATTAATTGTTAGATTTTCATGCTCTTGTATTGCAATGACCTGGCTGTAGTCTGCAGTGTGACCAAGCAAATAAATATAGAAAAATGGGGCTATGGATTGCTTTCTAATAAAATTAGCAGGTATAAGGTGCAAAAAAAAAACAAATTGCCACAGATTCCTGCAGCTACGTATATATAAAATACGCAGCAGCAAACTTGAATGCAGCTTTTGGAGGTATGCAGTGAGATTTATATACTCACATACAGTGCCTGCATGCCTTGCACTGATGTGGATATGTGCACATAGACTTCCCTGCCTACCTAGCGCTGCAATCTATGTACCCCCGAATTAGCCCTAAAAATGACTTTTGGTTTGTCAGGATTTGTGGATTGAACACTAGTAGACCCACACTAACTAATAAATGTAAGAATCTGACCCTATCTCAGCAGCAGCTCTCCCTACACTAACTGAGTCTGGACCAAAATGTGCGCAAGCGGGGCAGCACCAGGTCTCTTAAAGACCTGATGACGCTGTGTGTCCAGCCAATCACTGTAATACGACAACAAAGATGGCTACGGTATTACCGTACATGGCAGAAAATCCCTGCATGCTGATTAGCGCTATAAAAAGCGCCAAAATTAAAAGGAGGAGACCCGAGTACACTGAGCATAGTGATACTTGGGCGAGTTCCGAGTAGTGGCAAGCACGTTCGCTCATCACTAGCTGTAAGCCATAATAATCAAGATTAACAGAAATAAACACTTGAAATATATCACCCTATTTTTAATGACTCTAATATATGAGTTTCACTTTTTGCATTAGAGAGGAAGGAGTTGGCGGCTGTGGCTAAAGCCTCTGCTGCTGCTAAAGAGAAATTAATATTCATTTCTCTTATAGCGCACACAGTGATAGCTGCAGCCGCCGACTTCCAGAAGACATGCTACTCACCCTCCAGTGTGCCCTCACAGCATCTCATTGGTGCCGGTTTACAGAAGCTCTTCCTGTGCTGAGCGATCACATGACACCGATCATTAAACTAATGAATATTCCCTCAGCTCCTATGGGAGTGCAGATGCGTGCATATTAATTACCTTAATGAGTGGTGTCACGTGTTCGTTCAGCACAGGAAGAGCTTCTGGAAACTGGCACCAACGAGATGCTGTGAGGGCACACTGGAGGGTGAGTAGCATGTCTTCTGGAATCCGTCAGCTGCAGCTGTCACAGTGCACGCTATAAGAGAAATGAATATAAATTTCTCTTTAGCAGCAATACAGGCTTTAGCCACAGCTGCCAACTCCAGCCTTTGTCACCCACTGCTCCGCTGCTCCCCCTTCCCCACCGGCTTTCTGGGACAATTGACTCGTGAATAAGCTGAGCGGGGTGTTTTCAGCACACAAAAAGGGACTGAAAAACTTAGCTCATACACTAGTATATACGGTATATATAACTAGTGACAAAGTCACTGGTAAAGTTTTGAAGGGGTATATGTAGCACTTAGGTTGTTAGCTCAAGTAATATAAACCTAGGAAAATGCTCCAGCACCCTAACTACTGAGAAAAGTTAATTGGCCATGTTTTGTGTTTGGTTGATTTAACAGTTGTAGATTGAGAGGAGTCCAGAAGATAAATACTTTGTCTTCTAGAGCATTCAGTGTTGGATGGTCCTGGAGGTGCAAGCTCTGGAGCTATGTTTTCATATTAAGGAAAGCTGAGCCTTGCATTATTTGTTCCTGAAGCAGAGGGATTCCCATAGGACTGTGCTGTATGTCATGTTTTTGTTTTCCAGTTAGACCGGGAAGGCTGTGTTTGTTTTGCTTACGTTGCACTGGTTTATGCAGTACTCTTAATAAACCAGTGGAAGATTTAATGAGACAGTGTTCCTGTGCCTGCCTCTATATATATATGTATATTTACTATTTTAGTAATTTTCAGAATAATAATTATCACCAAGTAACTGATCATTGGTGAATTGTGCTATAAATCGTAGACCAGACTTATTTGGAAGTGTTTTCTGTCACTAATAGTAGACTGACATTTATCTTGATAGTCTATATAGCTTAGAAAAATACCTTGATTTGATCTAGTAAGTGCACCCATAACCCATATTAAAGAGATGGTATCCACAGACCTGCTAAGACATTTGTATTGTTGACTGTCATAGGGCATGCTCATGCAATGGATAGTCATGCCACCATGCTATGACAATAATATCCTCCACGCAATCCTGTTTTCATGTCATGCTGAACATCTGGGATGTTTTGTTTCTTCTTCCTAACAGTATGAGCATTCTTTGAAGTCATTTGTTCTTGTCACTATGCAGTTTGTGTATATCTGGATGTTCAATCCACACTCTATGCAAAATGCCAGCTCTGAGTAATTCAGAAATGAAAGGATCCCATTATTCATTTATATTATCTGGAAATACATATGTAATGCCCTATCTTTTCAGGAATCCACATAAACCATAAATCATATTTTAAGCTATAGTGTTGTTAAATGGAAAGCAATGAGGAAAAGGTTGCCAGCATAATGTGTGTGTATTTAGTATACATATGGATCCTACAGAAAATAGCTTTTATATTTCCAAATATGTAAATTAGTGCTCCTATAGAAGGGGAATTTTATTATGATTTTATGATTTTTCCTTATTAAATGTTTGCTACTGCAGATGCCTCAATAAAACAGTATGTAGATAAAATGAATTCCAACTGTTTTACCAACCACAGCTAAATAAAAATCTGGCTAGGTGGGATTCCTTCTATTTACTTTAAAATCCTGGTAAATTTTACCTTTTTAAACCCCTTTACGACCTTACGATTTTCCATTTTTGCATTTTAGTTTATTGTTCTTTTTGTTTCCAGAGCCATGTAAGTGCTTGTTTTTTTGCGGGACATGTTATACTTTTAAACTACACCATTTGATTCACTGTATAGTGAACAGGAAAATGGGAAATAAATTCCAAATGCAGTGAAACTGCAAAAAAGTGCAATTTCACAATTGTTTTTTTGGTCTCGTATTTACTATGTTAACTAAATTCTAAAAAAAACCTGGCAATATGATTCTCCAGGTTATTACCAGTTTGCAAATGCTAAACATGTCTAGGTTCTTTTTTATTTAAGTGGTGAAAAAAATCCAAAGTTTGTAAAAAAAGAAAATGGCGCCATTTTCCAAGACCCATAGCATCTCCATTCTTCAGGATACGGGGCTGGGTGAGGGCTTATTTTTTGGTCGCCGAGCTGACGTTCTTATTGATACTGTTTTGGCATAGATACAAGTTATTAAATTATATTGTAATGTTGTGGCAACCAAAAAAGGTAATTCTGGTGGTTTTATTTATTTATTTATTTTGCTCTGTTTACTGATTGTATTAATTTAGTTTAGATTTTGATAGATTGGACATCTCTGAATGCAGCAATGCCAAATAGGTGTATTTTTTATTTTTTTATTGTTTTTTTTTGAATGGGGCAAAAGGGGGTGATTAGAACTTTTATAATTTTTTTATTTTTTTATATTTTTAAAAACCTTTCTTTTACTTTTGGCATGATTCAATAGTGTCCATGGAAGACTAGAAGCTGCCATAACCCGATCGCCACTTCTACATAAAGACGATGATCAGATCGCCTGTATATAACAGAATTGCTGACTTGCTATGAGCACCCACCACCAGACGGCACTCATAGCAATCCGACATTGACAACCATAGAGGTCTGCTGAAGACCTCTGGTTGTCATGCCAACCCTTCGGCGACCTGCGGTCATGTGACGCAGGCGCCGATGGGCGAGATTTCCGGCGTGCTTGATGGAAGCGCATTTTAAATGCCACTGTCGGAGTTAACAGCTGCGGCTGGATCGCAATTCCTCTAAACAGCTGATATGTGTCGGAAAAGATGTGGGCTCAGCGCTGGAGCCCACATAAAAGGGACGGTGTCCGACATCAGCATATTATTACGCCTGATGTCGAAAAGGGGTTAAAATGTGAAAAAATGTGCATACTTTGCAAAAATGTTGAATTGAATGCCCTCCATAAATACCAACATATTTCGAACACTACAGCATTCAACATCCTGGTATAACCATATTTAATGTTTATTTGTACATACTGGAAGCTGAATTCTTTACCTTTCTTGGTTTATAAACAAAGTATGCAGATTAGAAATGAGGGGAACCATCCACAGAGGATCGAGTTTGAGTTGAAATTTCTCAATTTTGCTGTTTCATGCAAATTTAAACATGTTGAGATTCAATTCCCAGTTTGCAAAATGAAGACAAATTAGGCCAGCACCATTTCCCACACTGCTGAAGCATTAAAGAATGGGCTAAGTCATGTTGTGTTGCTGCTCGGATCTCCACATAGTGCCCTGCAGATATGATATTTTACAGGTTATCAAAACTTGTACAGTAGTGGTTAGTACCTGGATTATCACAGATCATTGGTTCCCAGTGGAGCTCAGCTTGTACGGCAGAGTTAATTTCAATCTTCAGAGTCACTGGGTAACTCACTCTTCTGTAGAGTGTAAGCTCTTATCGCAAGCATGGTCCTCTCTCTTTGACTCTTTCTTGCCTGTACACTGTAATCTTTTATAGCCAGCAGGGTCCTCTCTCTTTCTTCCCTAAAAATTGTAAGCTTTTATGGACAGTGAGCTCCTCTTTCTTCTGGTATGGTGTAAGCTCTTCCGGTCAGTGGGGTCTTCTCTCATTCTCCCCTAAAATGCTTAAGCTCTTATGGTCAGCGGGGTCCACTCTCTCTCCTCTCCCCTGTATGTATTTTACAAGCAGTTACAAACTTTCCAGTATTGAAATCTTAACGGATGTATTCACCTTAAGTCAATTATTTGGGGAAAATATGGCAAAGTCTGCTTATTAAAATTTTAAAAGATCAGCTGATTTCTAATCCATACATATACTATTTTTTACAATGAAAATCAAGGGCACTGAGGTGTATTTTTTATATGTTATGTTTAGATTTAAGGTTAACTGAAAAAAGAAAATCTGACTGCCTGCGGGTGCTATTTATTATAGGGAATTAGAGACACTTTCTTATTAATTTTATTGGGACTTGAACATTTCTCTATGCAGTATTAGGTGACTACAGACATGCACAATGTTATCACTTCATTTGTGCAGATGGTTATAGTTTTATCGGAGCTCTGCAAGACTATTTTCTAATGATATTGCAATATGCAAAAATTATGAAAATTTGGAAAAAAATCCCAAAGTGAGAACCACTGAGGACTCTCAATACTAAAAAGTGAGAAGTATAATTCATTTATAGCTCCTCACATTATTGCATCCACTGCCAGTTTAGGATAAAAACAAATAAAAATAGAATCGATACATCAAGCTCAACAGAAAGACATGACTTTAGAATTTTTTCCCCTTTCTTTGCCTCTTTTTTCAATGCCGTGATGCAAACTATAGAAGAGGAGCCAGCGTTCACACATTCTCCATGTATATGCTTTATTCATTTTCTACTAATGCACTTGATAACATGCAGAGTAGTCATTGCGAATCAAAATGAAGATGTCTGAAAACATTGATATCATCCTCATGTTTTGTTTGGCATTAATCAACATGATGATCACATTTTCAGCTACAATGTGTACAGAACCGGAGCAGGGAGAACTCACATCCTCTGCATTTTTTAATAAACATGCTTTTTTAAGTGAGTTGAAGCATGGCTCTGAGCTGCTTATTCTGTCTTTTTTTCTGTGCTACTGATAAATTATGCAGGGGGTGTCTGCACGCCATGCACTTCTCCTTCCCAATAAAGTGAAAACTCTCCTCACACTACATTAACAGTCACCAGAAGAAACTGTCCTTTCGTGATTTCCCCTTAGCCAGTGTGCTAGAACATAATATTCAACCAATTCCATGGTACGACATAGGGCGGCAGGGAAAATGCAGTTTGTTGTGAAATCTTTGTTTTGCATTTGCTATTAGGAGCCAAGTGCTTCGTTCCTTTGCATCTCTCCACTGGACCTTATCAGAAAACACAGTAGCTGGAGGGCACCGGCAGTACTGATCACTCAGAAGGAAACACAACAGCTGTGTTCCTGACAGCTGGACTGGCATGACGTCCATCAACCAATATCATGGATATCTAACAGTGTTCTGCTCAGCAGGGGGCTCCCGAAACCTGTTATGCTGAAACTGCTTTAACTCCCAAGTGATAGGCAGTATCTGTGCGTCTCTTTACATGTAACCGTAGAATGGAAGAGGAGAGGGGGAGGCTGTCCCTGGAAAAAATTGATTTGTAGTGCTGAGTTGGAAAAAAATTGCTAAAAAATTGAATGTAAATGTGTTAAATCTAAATAGCTGTTTAATACAATGTTGAAGTATTCATGCAGTACTGAACAAGTAAAAATGTACTCAGCCTAAATATTTAAAGCACATTACACTGCTACACTGAACTTAGCATCCAATCTGTACTAAAGCAAAGGGCTGGCGTAGTAAGAAGAAGTGCCATGAACGTGACCTGGTAAGAACTTCTCTGGTCGAGTCAAGCAATTTCACACTGTTTTCGTTATATAATGAAATGTAGCAGCGAGGTTTGGATAGTTTATCATCAGCGCATTTTTTTCTTTTCTTACAGATCCTGTAACAGTGGCTAAATACTGGACTGCACGTGAGTTTTTTGAGTTTTTTCACTTTCTGCAATATTACTAATTAAGGTTACCTATCCACGTTTGAAAGCATGGACATACTTTACAAAGATATTACCATAAAATGTATATATTGTGAGGCAGTGACTGGTGTTACATGTGAGGGTTACTATATGTTCCCCCCAGGATGTGCACGGAGGCATATTGAGGCCCGCCAAGAGAGTGCATTGCAGTCACAGGCATAGCTGTGGTTGCAGTGCAAGCTACAGTGAGTATAGGTCTTGGACATGCTGGTTGTCCAAAGCAGATTTAGGGAAAACCTGCAAACACTTTGCTATCTTCTTATAGCCTTCTACTGTGTTGTGGGATTCCATGATTTTCATTTTCAAAGTGCTTGGCAACATTTTAGAAGAACCAATGGCTGCTATTTTTTGGCACAAGGTTAGAGGAGGCCAGGTTTTCATAAAGCTGGGAAATTTGTATCACTTGGCTTTTCCTAATGATGATAGTCATAGAATAATAGAATGTTAATGTTAGAATGGACATCAATGATCATCATATCCAATCCCTTGCTCAATGCAGAATTCAATATGCCATCTCATATGGGCAGCACGGTGGCGCAGTGGTTAGCACAGCAGCCTTGCAGCGCTGGGGTCCTGGGTTCTAATCCCACCCAGGACAACATCTGCAAAGAGTTTGTATGTTCTCTCCGTGTTTGCGTGGGTTTCCTCCGGGCACTCCGGTTTCCTCCCACATTCAAAAGACATACTGATAGGGATTCTAGATTGTGAGCCCTATCGGGGACAGTGATGATAATGTGTGCAAAAACTGTAAAGCGCTGCGGAATATGTTAGCGCTATATAAAAATAAAGATTATTATTAAAAATAAAGATTATTATCTCAGATGTCTGTCCAGCTTCTGTTTGAAGACTTCCATTGAAGGAGAATTCAGCACCTCTCGTGGCAGCCTGCTCCAATCATTGATCATCCTCACTGTCAAAATGTCTTTTCTAATATCTAATCTGTATTGTATCCCTTTCAGTTTCATACCATTGCTTCTCGTGTTTCCATGTGCAAATGAGAATAAGGATGATCCCTCTACACTTTGGGAGCCCTTCATATGTTTGTAGACAGACAGCTATTAAGTCAACTCTTAGCCTTTTTTTGCAAGCAAAACATTCCGAGATCCTTTAACTGTTTCTTGTAGGACCTACTTTGTAGTCTGCTCACCTTCCTGGAAGCTCTACTCTGAACTTGTTCTAATTTTTCAGTGTCTTTTTTAAAATGTGGTGCCCAGACCTGACACAGTATTCCAGATGCGGCCTGACCAAGGAGGAGTAGAGGGGGATAATTACTTCACATAATCTAGACTCTATGCTTCTCTCAATACATCCTAGAGCTGTGTTTGCCTTTTTTGCTGCTGCATCTCACTGGTGAATCATGTGCAGCCTGCGGTCTATTAGTATGCCCAAGTCTTTTTCACACGTGCTGTGGCTTAGTTCTATTCCTCCCATTCTGTAGATGTAAGTTTTGTTTTTCTTGCCCAAATGTAAAATCTTTAATTTCTCCCTGTTAAATACCATTCTATTAGTTGCTGCCCATTGTTCAAGCTTACCAAGTTCATTCTGAATCTTTTCTCTGTCTTCTCCAGTGTTAGCTATCCTTCCTAGTTTTGCATTGTCTGCAAATTTGATTAGCTTACCTTCAGTTCCCTTATCTAGATAATTTCTACAAATGTTGAACAACACTGGAGCCAAAACAGAACCTTGTGGTACCCCACTTGAAACACTGCTCCAATTGAATGTGTAACCATTTATTACCACTCTTTGAACATTATCACTGAGACAGTTATAAATCCACCTAACCATAGCCTTCAATAACCTTCAATAAGGATAGTATGAGATACTTTTTCAAATGCTTTGCTGAAGTCAAGATATATCTGCTGCGTTTCCCTGATCCACCCAGTCAGTGTTTACATCATAGAAGGAAATTAAATTAGTCTGGTATGATTTGTTTTCTAGAGATCCATACTGGATCTGGTTAATTACTGTATTCTTATCCAAGTACTTACAAACATGTTGTTTAATAATTTGTTCAAAGATTTTTCTTGGTATGTATAGAGGTAAGGCTCACTGGCCTGCAATTTCCTATCTTTTTTCCTTTTTTGAAGAAAGGAACACATTTGCCCTTCTTCAATCTTCTGTGACTTCCCCTGTTCTCCAGGATTTTTCAAAGATTCTGGCTAGTGGTTCTGCAATTTCCTCTGCTAACGCTTTCAGTACCCTAGGATGTAATTCACTTGGACTAGGAGATTTAAATTAATTTAAATTAGCTAAGTGTTCCCTCACCACCTTTCTGTTTATAGATAGTATGGATTCTTTTATTCTTTCGCTGGCATCGTGAAGATCAGTTGATGTTAAAATTGTTTTCATAGAGAACACAAATTCAAAATAGGAATTTAAAAGTTTGTCTATCTCAACATCATTTTTCTGTAAAAATCTGATAGCATCTTTGACTTTCCTTTTGCTTTTTATGTACCCCTAAAATCCTTTTTTACTGATTTTGGTCTTTCTTGCAAGTCTTACTGGCTTCAGCTCGTCTAATGATTTCCCTGCATTCCCTGCAAACAGCATTATATTCTATTTTAGATATGTCCCCCTCTTTCCATTTAATATACATTTAGTGAACAAACCATAACCCTAACAGGCTAACTAAGGTCTGAAACACTGGTCAAAATTATTGTTAGCACAAAAATGTCCAACCGTGCCCAAACTTTTGTATTGGCCCATTTTCCTTTTTGTATTTTTTAAAATGAAAAAAAATAAAATAAAATAAATATATATATATATATTTATTTTTTTTTGCCTAAAATATAAATGAAATGTGTCATCTTTAACTTTAGGCCTTGTAGAGATCATTTCCTCTTCAGTTTGCGTAACTGTTCACAATAACAGTAATTTTGACTAGGGGCACCCAAACATTTACATGCCACTGTGTATATATATATATAACTAAATAAACATGTATATATATGTATATATATATATATATATATATACATATATATACAGTACTGTATATATACACTGCTCAAAAAAATAAAGGGAACACTTAAACAACAGAATAACTCCAAATAAATCAAACTTCTCTGAAATCAAACTGTCCACTTAGGAAGCAACACTATTTGATAATTAATTTCACATGCTGTTGTGCAAATGGAAGAGACAACAGATGGAAATTATTGGAAATTATCAAAACACACTCAATAAAGGAGTGGTTATGCAGGTGGGGACTACAAAACACATCTCAGTAGAAATGCTTTCTGGCTGATGTTATAGTTACTTTGGAATGTTGGTTGTGCTTTCACACTCGTGGTAGCATGAGACAGACTCTGCAACCCTCACACGTGGCTCAGGTAGTGCAGCTCATCCAGGATGGCACATCAATGTGAGCTGTGGCAATAAGGTTTGCAGTGTCTTTCAGCATAGTGTCCAGAGGCTGGAGGTGCTACCAGGAGACAGGCCAGTACACCAGGAGAAATGGAGGGGGCCGTAGGAGGGCAACAACCCAGCAGCATGACCGCTTCCTCAGCCTTTGTGCAAGGAGGAACAGGAGGAGCACTGCTGGAGCTCTGCAAAATGACCTCCAGTAGGCAACAAATTGTGCATGTGTCTACACAAACAGTTAGAAACTGACTCCTTGAGGATGGTCTGAGTGCCCGACATCCATAGATGGGGTTGTGCTCACAGCCCAACACCATGCAGGACACTTGGCATTTGCCACAAAACACCAGGATTGGCAAATTCGCCACTTGCCCCCTGTGCTCTTCACAGAGGAAAGCAGGTTCACACTAAGCACATGTGTCAGACGTGACAGAGTCTGTTGACGCCGTGGAGAGCGACCTGCTTCCTGCAACATTCTTCAGTATGACCGGTTTGGCAGTGGGTCAGTAATGGTGTGGGGTGGCATTTCTTTGGAGGGCTGCACTGCCCTCCATGTGCACACCAGAGGTAGCCTAACTGCCATTAGGTACTGAGATGAGTTCCTCAGACCCCTTGTGAGACCATATGCTGGTGTGGCAGGTCCTGGGATCCTCCTAATGCAGGACAATGCCAGACCTCATGTTGCAGTAGTGTGCCAGCAGTTCCTGCAAGATGAAGGCATTGAAGCTATGGACTGGCCCACCCGTTCCCCAGACCTGAATCCGATTGAACACATCTGGGACATCATGTCTCACACCGTCCACCATTGCACCACAGACTGTCCATGAGTTGGCGGATACTTTATTCCAGGTCTTGGAGGAGATCCCTCAGGAGACCAACTGCTGCCTCATTAGGAGCATGCCCAGTTGTTATACGGAGGTCATACAGGCATGTGGAGGCCACACAATACTGAGCACCATTTTCTTGCCTTGAGGCATTTCCACTGAAGTTGGATAAGCCTGTAACTTCATTTTCCACTTTGATTTTAAGCATCATTCCAACTCCAGACCTCCATGGGATATTAGTTGTGATTTACAATAATAATTTTTAGGTTTTATTGTTCTCAACATATTCCACTATGTAATGAATAAAGATTTAGAACTGGAATATTTAATTCAGTGATATCTAGCATGTGGGATTTTAGTGTTCCCATTATTTTTTTGAGCAGTGTATATTTACATATAGTGGGTACGGAAAGTATTCAGACCCCTTTAAATTTTTCACTCTTTGTTTCATTGCAGCCATTTGGTAATTTCAAAAAAGTTAATTTTTTCTCATTTATGTACACTCTGCACCTCATCTTGACTGAAAAAAAAACAGAAATGTAGTAAGTTTTGCAAATTTATTAAAAAAGAAAAACTGAAATATCACATGGTTATAAGTATTCAGTTCCTTTGCTCAGTATTGAGTAGAAGCACCCTTTTGAGCTAGTACAGCCATGTGTCTTCTTGGGAATGATGCAACAAGTTTTTCACACCTGGATTTGGGGATCCTCTGCCATTCTTCCTTGCAGATCCTCTCCAGTTCTGTCAGGTTGGATGTGAACGCTGGTGGACAGCCATTTTCACGTCTCTCCAGAGATGCTCAATTGGGTTTAGGTCAAGGCTCACGCTGGGTGAAGATTAACCCACGTGTGTATACTTATGAGTACCGCCATATAGTCCGTCATTACTTAGCAGCAGGTTCCATCTCTGCACGGTGGACCCCGGGCTGCGAACGCACCATACACTATCTGTCTTATTATTTGGTGCGTTCCGCTAGCCCTAACATTACACTAGCGCCAGGGTCTGGCTAGTAATGACGGACAAACAGCAATCCTTGCGGTATATCCAGCAGCTGGAGGGTAGGTTGGCAGCTCTTGAGAGCGCAACCTCAGCTGTGGATGTTACCGCAGTTGCTGTACAGGCTGCTAGCGTGGCTGCAGCAACCCTGTCCATTGCCACCCCTGTTCCGACATTTTCTCGCCTCCCGCTGCCAGAAAAATTTTCTGGTGATAGCAAGTTTTGTAGGGGATTTGTGAGTCAGTGCTCTATTCACCTCGAGCTCCTGGCTGCACGTTTTCCCACAGAGCGGGCTAAGTTGGGATTTATAGTGTCTCTCTTGTCGGACAGGACGTTGGAATGGGCTACGCCGCTGTGGGAGCGTGGTGATCATGTGGTGCAGAGTGCTCTGCTGTTTCTGAGCACTCTGAAACTGGTCTTTTTAGGACCTCAAGTCACCCATGATACTGCGCTCCAACTGCTGGCATTAACTCAGGGTGAGTCCTTGGTCAGTCATTTTGCCGTCCAATTCCGCACTTTAGCTTCTGAGCTGGATTGGTCGGATAAAGCTCTTATCCCCATATTTTGGAGGGGCCTGGCTGACCACGTTAAGGACGCTCTGGCCACTAGGGAGATTCCTGCCACACTGGAGGAGTTAATAACTGTCTCCACTCGAATTGACCTCCATTTTAACGAGCGGAGGTTAGAGCGAGCCCAGTGTAGGCAGAGGTTTCGGCTGGCTCCTACCTTCGCCAAACCTCTGGAATCTCCGGTCCTGGTTCCTGAGTCACATGAGGCCAGGGAAGTGTCACAAGCGGGATCTAAGTCTCGGACCGCTTGTGCACTCAAGGTCTGTCATGTTTGCCAGCAGTCAGGACATCTAGCCACCAGATGTTCTCAGCGGTCGAGGAAACGTCAGCGTCTAGTGGTAGTAGGTGGAGGTACACTAGACACGGCGACGTTTGCCTCTAAATTGTCCTTTAAAGGGACAATTACTATAGGCTCATTCTCCCACTCGGTAGAGCTCTGCGTGGATTCTGGGGCGGAGGGCAATTTTATGTCTTCTGCCTTCGCCCAACGTCACGCAATACCCCTGGTTATGCTAGCTCAACCAGTAACGGTACGAGTGGTGAATGGGTCGACACTGCCCTCACAGATAACACACCAGACCATCCCTTTTACTCTGTCCATGTCGCCATCTCATCAGGAGATTATATCTCTGCTCGTCATTCCAGAGGGAATTGATGAGGTCCTTTTGGGAGTACCTTGGCTACGGTACCACTCTCCTCATATCGAGTGGTCCTCTGGCAGAATCCTGGGATGGGGTGAATCTTGTGGGGGTAGGTGTCAGAGGGAGTGCGTTCAGGTTGCTACTACAGAGGTACCCGCAGATCTTTCCTCTCTCCCCAAGCAGTATTGGTCTTATGCAGACGTGTTCTCCAAAAAGGCGGCGGAGATCCTTCCGCCCCATCGCCCCTATGACTGTCCTATTGATCTCTTGCCTGGTGCTGAGCCTCCCCGGTGTCGAGTCTATCCGCTATCTCTCCCGGAGATGGAGGCAATGTCACAGTACATCCAGGAAAATCTGGCAAGAGGATTCATTAGGAAGTCAGTGTCACCTGCTGGGGCAGGGTTCTTCTTCGTGCAGAAGAAGAATGGGGAATTGCGTCCATGCATAGACTACAGGGGTCTTAACGCTATCACCGTTAAAAATAAGTATCCTTTGCCCTTGATATCTGAGCTCTTCGATAGGCTTCGGGAAGCAAGGGTATTTACTAAACTAGATCTGCGGGGTGCTTACAACCTGATTCGCATCCGTGAGGGGGACGAATGGAAGACGGCTTTTAACACCAGGGATGGGCACTATGAATATCTGGTGATGCCCTTCGGGCTCTGTAATGCCCCAGCCGTTTTCCAAGACTTTGTGAACGATATCTTCCGGGATATGCTTTCCACCTCGGTCGTAGTCTATCTGGATGATATTCTCATCTACTCTCCAGATATTGACTCCCACCGGAGAGATGTTTGCAAAGTCTTCGACCTCCTACGGGCAAACTCCCTCTATGCCAAGTTGGAGAAGTGTATGTTTGAGCAGGAGTCCCTACCTTTCCTAGGCTACATCATCTCTGCCCAGGGATTGGCTATGGATCCTGCCAAACTACAGGCTGTGATGGACTGGCAGGAACCCCATTTTCTTAAAGCGGTGCAGCGCTTTATGGGGTTCATTAATTATTATCGCCAGTTCATTCCGCACTTCTCAACTTTGGTAGCTCCCTTGGTTGCCCTCACCAAGAAGGGGGCAAATCCCAAATTGTGGTCTGAGGAGGTCTCCAAGGCCTTTAACTCTATAAAGTCACACTTCGCTACCGCTCCCATCCTACATCGCCCCGATGTTGATAAGCCATTTATCATGGAGGTGGATGCCTCATCTGTTGGTGCTGGAGCAGTCCTCTTCCAAAAGGATGCTCAAGGTCGGAAGCATCCTTGCTTCTTTTTCTCCAAGACCTTCTCACCAGCAGAGAGGAATTATTCCATCGGGGACAGGGAGTTGCTAGCCATGAAGTTGGCTTTCTCGGAGTGGAGACATCTCTTGGAGGGAGCACGTTTTCCCTTCCAAGTCTTCACAGACCATAAAAATTTGGTGTACCTGCAGACAGCCCAGCGGTTGAAATCTCGCCAGGCCAGATGGTCCTTATTCTTCTCCCGGTTTCATTTCACCCTCCATTTTCTTTCTTGGGAGAGGAACATTTGGGCCGACGCTCTCTCTAGCTCCATTGTGTCATCTGCGGAGGAGGAGGAGGAGCCTCGGCATATTGTCCCCACCGAGAGCTTGAGAACTGTGGCCCCGGTTTCGCTAGAGTCTGTGCCCCGGGCAAGACTTTTGTTCCATCCAATTTGCGACCGGAGGTTCTCTCTTGGGCACACTCGTCCAGGGTGGGTGGACATTTTGGTACCAAAAGGACATCTGAGTTACTGGCGAGGAGGTACTGGTGGCCGCATATGGCTCGTGATGTCGCAGAGTATGTTCGGGCGTGTGTCTCTTGTGCCAAGAACAAGACTCCTCAGCAACGGCCAGCTGGTTTGCTTTTTCCTCTGTCGGTGGCGGACAGGCCCTGGGAGATGGTCGGGATGGACTTTGTGGTGGGCTTACCCAAGTCTCGTAACTGCACCATTATCTGGGTGATCACCGACCATTTTTCCAAAATGGTGCACTTGGTGCCTCTTCCACGGCTACCTTCTGCACGGGCGTTGGCTGTCTTGTTCGTCAAGCATATCTTTCGCCTACACGGTATGCCAGACAAAATTGTTAGTGACCGGGGTCCCCAGTTTGCGTCTCGATTCTGGAGAGAGCTTTGTCGTCTACTCAGTATTGAGTTGAATCTCTCTTCGGCATATCATCCCGAGACGAATGGGTTGGTAGAGAGGGCCAACCAGACCTTGGTCACATATTTACGACATTTTGTTTCTGCCAGGCAGGATGACTGGGCATCCTTGCTACCGTGGGCAGAGTTTGCACTTAACAATGCCGTAGCCGACTCCACCGGTCAGACTCCATTCCTCCTAAATTACGGCCAGCATCCGCGTGTTCCTGTGCCCATGCCTGTGTCTTCTGCTGACTCCAGGGTGGCAGACTGGGCTGTGGAGGCACGGGACATTTGGGACCGCACGCAGGATGCCATTCAGGCCTCCAAGGAGAGAATGAGGTCCTCCGCCGATGTTCATCGGCGCCCCGCTCTGACCTTTGCTCCTGGCGACTTGGTGTGGCTCTCCGCCCGTAACATCAGGCTGCGAGTTGAGTCCACTAAGTTTGCTCCTCGCTACTTGGGTCCCTTCAAGGTTCTCGAACAGGTTAATCCTGTGGTCTACCGTTTGGCTCTTCCTCCACGCTTGGGTATCACTGACACCTTTCATGTGTCCCTCTTGAAACCCGTATACATGTCCCGGTTTTCCGAGTCATCTGCTGGGACATCGGGTTCGTCTACGGACGATTACGAGGTGAACGCTATTTTGGGGTGCAAGGTGGTACGCGGCAAAAAGTTCTATCTGGTGGATTGGAAGGGTTATGGCCCAGAGGACAGGTCATGGGAGCCTGCTGAAAACATTCGGGCCCCACAGCTCATTGCTGCCTTCGAGCGTAGCGAGGCCCAAGGAGGGGGGCCCTAGGAGGGGGGTAATGTTAGGTCTCGAGTTCCCGCTTCTGCACAGGGGGAATCTCGAGCCATCTCCGCTGCGGTCTCCCATTCTTATCCAGCCGCAGTGGAGTCTGCTCAGCAGGGACATCGGTCCCAGCGTCTTGCTCAGTCTCACTCTGTACAGAGAGTTACTGCTGCTTCTTCAACTTCTGCCATTAAACCCAGTGCTGGTCAGCAGCGAGCGGACTTCTCTGGGACTAAGTCCTTGTCTGCACACACTGAGCATGCCCAGGGCAAGATCTCCCGTTGGAGATCGAGGGTCATGTGCTCAGGCTCTGCAGCACATTCCATTGGTCCTCTTGGCAGGTCTTGGAAGGGCAAAGTTTCCGTGGCCACTTCCTGTGCTGCAACTATATAAACTGTGCATGACCGCACGGCCATGCGCTAGTGTACATTTGCTTACGTGTGTTTGTTGTGAGTGCAAGTCGTCCTTGGATACCCCTTCCCTATTGAATGTCTGTTCGCAGAAGGTGTATGGTTGCTATCTAGCGCCCGATTTATCCTACAGCACTAATCACACGTTACAGTGTCCAGTTGCTGTGACCGCCAGTACGGCGCCGTGCACTTCCTCTGTGCTTTCCTTTCCCAAGCCTGGGTGGTTAGTGGCGTTCGTCAGTGCGGCACCGCATGCACTCTTGTGCCCTAATATTGTTATTCAGCTTCCTTACACACCCAGTTGTGGTGTTGTGCCAGCAAGGGTCTAATCGGACTTCAATCCTAGTTGGGGTTGAGTTCGCTGACTACTTGCTCGCCTTCTATGTGCGGTACCGCGATCCTGTGATGCAACAGGATCGCTTCCTTCACGCTGGGTGAAGTTTAACCCACGTGTGTATACTTATGAGTACCGCCATATAGTCCGTCATTACTTAGCAGCAGGTTCCATCTCTGCACGGTGGACCCCGGGCTGCGAACGCACCATACACTATCTGTCTCATTATTTGGTGCGTTCCGCTAGCCCTAACAGCCAATCCTTTGTTATTTTAGCTGTGTGCTTAGGGTCATTTTCTTGCTGGAAGGTGAACCTTAGGCCTAGTCTGAGGTCCAGAGAACTCTGGAAGATCATTTCATCCAGGATATCTCTGTACCTGGCCACATTCCTTCAATAACAACCGGTCATCCTGTCCCTGCAGCTGAAAAACCCCCCATAGCATGATGCTGCCACCAACATGTTTCACTGTTGGGATTGTATTGGGCAGGTGTTAAGTTGTGCCTGGTTTTCTCCACACATACCACATAGAATTGTCATCAAAAAGGTCTATCTTCATTACATCAGACTGGAGAATCTTATTTCTCATAGTCTGGGAGCCCTTCATGTGTTTTTTGGCAAACGCTATGTGGGCTTTCATATGTCTTGCACTGAGGAGAGTGTTGTGAATTCTGTGGCTGAGTTCACTTCTGTGGTCACAAGTGGTATTGCAGTCTCTGGGCTTCCTCCCTCAGGTGTTTTGGTGAGCTCGTTGGCTGCCTTGCTATTTAGCTCCACCTGAGTCTGTCTTCCTTGCTCCTTGTCAATGTTCCAGTGTTGGATCTGAGCTACTGCATCTTTCCTTGGGCCTGCTGCTCTGCTAGATAAGTGCTTCTAGTTTGTTTTCTGTTTTTTTCTGTCCAGCTTGCTATTGTCTTTTGCTGGAAGCTCTGAGAAGCAGAGGGGTGCACCGCCGTGCTGTTAGTTCGGCACGGTGGGTCTTTTTGCCCCTTTGCGTGGTTTTCGTTTTAGGTTTTTTTTGTAGACTGCATAGTTCTCTTTGCTATCCTCGCTCTGTCTAGAATATCGGGCCTCACTTTGCTGAATCTATTTCATTCCTACGTTTGTCTTTTCATCTTGCTAACAGTCATTATATGTGGGGGGCTGCCTATTCCTTTGGGGTATTTCTCTGAGGTAAGTCAGGCTTGTATTTCTATCTTCAGGCTAGTCAGCTCCTCAGGCAGTGCCGAGTTGCATAGGTAGTTGTTAGGCGCAATCCACTGCTGCTTATAGTTGTGTGAGGATAGATCAGGTACTGCAGTCTACAGAGATTCCACGTCTCAGAGCTCGTCCTATTGTTTTTGGTTATTGCCAGATCTCTGTATGTGCGCTGATTACTGCACGCTGTGTTGCCTGATTGCCAGCCATAACAGGAGAGGCTTCCGTCGGGCCACTCTGCCATAAAGGCCTGACTGGTGGAGGGCTGCAGTGATTGTTGACTTTGTGGAACTTTCTTCCACCTCCCTACTGCATCTCTGGAGTTCAGCTACAGTCATCTTGGGGTCCTTCTTTACCTCTCTCACCAAGGTTCTTCTCTCACGTTTGCTCAGTTTTCTGGAAGGTCAGGTCTAGGAAGACTTTTGGTGGTCCCAAACTTCTTCCATTTGAGTATTATGGAGGCCACTGTGCTCTTAGGAACCTTGAGTACTGCAGAAATTCTTTTGTAACCTTGGCCAGATCTCTGCCTTGCCACAATTCTGTTTCTTAGCTCCTTGGCCAGTTCATTTGACCGCATGATTCTCATTTAGTCTGACATGCACTGTGAGGAGTTGTATAGACTGGTGTGTGCCTTTCCAAATCAAGTCCTATCAGTTTCATTAAACACAGCTGGACTCCAATGAAGGAGTAGAACCATCTCAAGCAAATGGACAGCATGTGACTTAAATATGAGTGTCTGAGCAAAAGGGTCTGAATACTTAAGACCGTGTGATATTTAAGTTTTTCTTTTTTATTCAATTTGCAAAAATTTCTACATTACTGTTTTTTTCAGTGAAGATGGGATGAAGAGTATACGTTAATGTGAAAAAATTGCCTATTTTGAATTTACCAAATGGCTGCAATGAAACAAAGAGTGAAAAATTTAAAGCGGTCTGAATACTTTCCGTAACCACTGTATAAATATATATAAAATTAAGAGACCACTGCAAAATGTTCAGTTTGTCTGATTTTTCTCTTTATAGGTATATTTTTGAGTAAAACGTAAATTGCTCTTTTATTCTATAAACTTCTGACAACATGTCTCTGAATTTCAAAGCAATAATTTTTGTACTTTTTTTTCTGACAAAGAAAAATGGTCATCAACAAAGGAAAACACCAGCGCCACCAATAGAAAAGATACCCTTTGCTGCTGGTATCAAAACAGCCAGATGCCAGGGCTGTCAATGTAAGTAAACAATATTAGTAAAACAGGATGATACCGCGCTAAAGGGAAATGTCTGTGCTGAGGAATCTATATACCAATAGGTGGAGTATAGGGTTGAGCGAAACGGGTCGAACATTTTCAAAAGTCGCCGACTTTTGGCGAAGTCGAGTTTCATGAAACCCGATCCGACCCCTGTGCGTGGTCGGCCATGCGGTACGCGACTTTCGCGCCAAAGTCGCGTTTCAATGACGCGAAAAGCGCCATTTCTCAGCCAATGAAGGTAAATGCAGAGTGTGGGCAGCGTGATGACATAGGTCCTGGTTCCCACCATCTTAGAGAAGGGCATTGCAGTGATTGGCTTGCTGTCTGCGGCGTCACAGGGGCTATAAAGGGGAGTTCCCGCCGACCGCCATGTTACTGCTGCTGATCTGAGCTTAGGGAGAGGTTGCTGCCGCTTCGTCAGAAGCAGGGATAGCGTTAGGCAGGGTCCATTAACCACAAAACCGCTTGTGCTGTAGCGATTTCCACTGCCCAACACCACCTTCGGTGTGCAGGGACAGTGGAAGCTCCTTTTTTTTTTTTTTCCTCAGCGCTGTAGCTCATTGGGCTGCCCTAGAAGGCTCCCTGATAGCTGCATTGCTGTGTGTACGCCGCTGTGCAAACCAACTGCTTTTTTCAAAGCACAAATCCTCTTGTTCCTTCCTTTCTGCACAGCTATCTTGTTTGTTTGTCCACACTTTTTATTTAATTTGTGCATCAGTCCACTCCTTATTGCTGCCTGCCATACCTGGCTGAGATTACTGCAGGGAGATAGTAATTGAAGGACAGTTCCTTTTTTTTTTTTTTTTTTTTTTGTGGGAGATTAAGATTGACATTTCTGCTAGAGTGCCATCTCTGTCTGTGTCATCTCTCATTCAGTGGGCCATAGAAAGCCTATTTATTTTTTTGCTTGATTTGGGTTCCAAAATCTACCAGAAAAAATCACAACATCAATCAGTGGGAGAAAAATATTGGCCTCAGGGCTTGTGTGCCACTCCTTACTCCTGTGTGTGCCATCTCTCACTCAGTGGGCCATAGAAAGCCTATTAATTTTTTTGCTTGATTTGGGTTCTAAATTCTACCTGAAAAAATCAATAAATCAATCAGTGGGAGATTAATATTGGCCTTTGGGCTTGTGTGCCAGTCCTAAGCGTGCCATCTCTCTCTCTCTCAGATAGTGGGCCATAGAAAGCCTATTTTTTTATTATTTTATTGGGTTTATAAATTTTCCCTGGAAAAAAAAAAAAGTGGGAGATTAATATTGGCCTCTGGGCTTGTGTGCCAGTCCTGAGCGTGCCATCTCTCTCACAAATAGTGGGCCATAGAAAGCCTATTTATTTTTTTGGTTGATTTGGGTTCATAATTCTACCTGAAAAAATCAATCAATCAATCAGTGGGAGATTAATATTGGCCTTTGGGCTTGTGTGCCAGTCCTAAGCGTGCCATCTCTCTCTCTCAGATAGTGGGCCATAGAAAGCCTATTTATTATTATTTTTTTTATTGGGTTTATAAATTTTCCCTGAAAAAAAAAAATGGGAGATTAATATTGGCCTCTGGGCTTGTGTGCCAGTCCTGAGCGTGCCATCTCTCTCACAAATAGTGGGCCATAGAAAGCCTATTTATTTTTTTGGTTGATTTGGGTTCATAATTCTACCTGAAAAAATCAATCAATCAATCAGTGGGAGAAAAATATTGGCCTCAGGGCTTGTGTGCCACTCCTTACTCCTGTGTGTGCCATCTCTCACTCAGTGGGCCATAGAAAGCCTATTAATTTTTTTGCTTGATTTGGGTTCTAAATTCTACCTGAAAAAATAATTAAATCAATCAGTGGGAGATTAATATTGGCCTTTGGGCTTGTGTGCCAGTCCTAAGCGTGCCATCTCTCTCTCTCTCAGATAGTGGGCCATAGAAAGCCTATTTTTTTATTATTTTATTGGGTTTATAAATTTTCCCTGGAAAAAAAAAAAAGTGGGAGATTAATATTGGCCTCTGGGCTTGTGTGCCAGTCCTGAGCGTGCCATCTCTCTCACAAATAATGGGCCATAGAAAGCCTATTTATTTTTTTGGTTGATTTGGGTTCATAATTCTACCTGAAAAAATCAATCAATCAAACAGTGGGAGATTAATATTGGCCTTTGGGCTTGTGTGCCAGTCCTAAGCGTGCCATCTCTCTCTCTCAGATAGTGGGCCATAGAAAGCCTATTTATTATTATTTCTTTTATTGGGTTTATAAATTTTCCCTGGAAAAAAAAAAAATGGGAGATTAATATTGGCCTCTGGGCTTGTGTGCCAGTCCTGAGCGTGCCATCTCTCTCACAAATAGTGGGCCATAGAAAGCCTATTAATTTTTTTGCTTGATTTGGGTTCCAAAATCTACCAAAAAAAATCACTAAATCAATCAGTGGGAGATTAATATTGGCCTCTGGGCTTGTGTGCCACTCCTGACTCCTGTGAGCGTCATCTGTCACTCAGTGGGCCCTAGAAAGCCTATTTTTTGTTTTATTTGTTTTCTAAATTCTCCCTGAAAAAATCATTTTATTTTCTTTGGTTTCTAAATTATTCCTGAAAAAAATCATTTTTTTTGTATTTTTTTTTCTCTAAAGTCTCCCTGAAAAAAAAAAAAAAAAATCTGTGGGAGATTCATATTGCCCCTTCTGCTTGTGTGCCAGTCTTGACTCCTGGGTGTGCCATCTCTCTCTCTCTCCCCAATTGTGGGCCATAGAAAGCCTATTAATTTTTTTGCTTGATTTGGGTTCCAAAATCTACCAAAAATAATCACTAAATCAATCAGTGGGAGATTAATATTGGCCTCTGGGCTTGTCTGCCACTCCTGACTCCTGTGTGCGTCATCTGTCACTCAGTGGGCCCTAGAAAGCCTATTTTTTGTTTTATTTGTTTTCTAAATTCTCCCTGAAAAAATCATTTTATTTTCTTTGGTTTCTAAATTATTCCTGAAAAAAATCATTTTTTTTGTATTTTTTTTTCTCTAAAGTCTCCCTGAAAAAAAAAAAAAAAAAAAATCTGTGGGAGATTCATATTGCCCCTTCTGCTTGTGTGCCAGTCTTGACTCCTGGGTGTGCCATCTCTCTCTCTCTCCCCAATTGTGGACCATAGAAAGCCTATTAATTTTTTTGCTTGATTTGGGTTCCAAAATCTACCAAAAAAAATAACTAAATCAATCAGTGGGAGATTAATATTGGCCTCTGGGCTTGTGTGCCACTCCTGACTCCTGTGTGCGTCATCTGTCACTCAGTGGGCCCTAGAAAGCCTATTTTTTGTTTTATTTGTTTTCTAAATTCTCCCTGAAACAATCATTTTATTTTCTTTGGTTTCTAAATTATTCCTGAAAAAAATCATTTTTTTTGTATTTTTTTTTCTCTCAAATCTCCCTGAAAAAAAAAAAAAAAAAAAATCTGTGGGAGATTCATATTGCCCCTTCTGCTTGTGTGCCAGTCTTGACTCCTGGGTGTGCCATCTCTCTCTCTCTCCCCAATTGTGGGCCATAGAAAGCCTATTAATTTTTTTGCTTGATTTGGGTTCCAAAATCTACCAAAAAAAATAACTAAATCAATCGGTGGGAGATTAATATTGGCCTCTGGGCTTGTGTGCCACTCCTGACTCCTGTGTGCGTCCTCTCTCACTCAGTGGGCCCTACAAAGCCTTTTTTTTTTTTTTTTCCTAAATTCTCCCTGAAACAATCATTTCATTTTATTTGTTTTATAAATTCTTCTGTAAAAAATAATTTTTTTTTAATTTTTTTTTTTTCTGAAGTCTCCCTTTTAAAAAAAACAAACACAAATCAGTGGGAGATAAATATTTACATTTGCGCTTCAGTAACAGTCCTGCGTGTGTGCCATCTCATTTGTTGCCAACAACAACAGAGTGTGTAACATTGTGGCTGATTTTCGTTGTGGTCTCACCCACCTGTAAAGGGGTAGCTAAATCATACTGAAGTTATAGCTCACCGTGTAAGTTGTGTGACAGCAACAAATACCGTTCGTTTGGTAACGTTTTTAAAACAATGAGGAAGTCTGGTGGAAGAGGTCGTGGCCGGGGGCGTTCATTGTCAGCTGGTAATGAGGGTAGTGGTAGTGGTGGAGCATCAGGTGGTCGTGGGAAAAAAAATATTGCACCTAAGTCTGGAGCTGTGGAGCCAGGTTCGTCGTCTGGCTACACAAGGCCTCGAACCCTCCCTTTTCTGGGAGTAGGAAAACCGCTTTTAAAGCCGGAGCATCAAGAGCAAGTTTTGGCTTATCTTGCTGACTCAGCCTCTAGCTCTTTTGCCTCCTCTCGTGAAACTTGTAAAAGTAAAAGCAGCGCGTCGTTAGTGGATGTTCACGGTCAGGGACAAGTCGCTTCCTTGTCCTCTTCAGCAAAAACAACAACAGAGAAGAATGCAGCAGGCGACACAATGGGTTACTCCATGGAGCTCTTTACACATACCGTCCCTGGCTTAGAAAGTGAAGCAGTTAACAGTCCATGCCCATTACAAGTTGAATCTGACATGGAGTGCACTGATGCACAGCCACAGCCAGACTACTATGCTGGTCCTTTGACTCAGACCACAACATTGCCCTCGCAGGGTGCTGATCAAGAATCAGACCCTGATGAGACTATGTTGCCCCATCACGAACGCTATACCACCGACCGACACGGTGACACAGACGAAGTTGCACACGAGCTACAAGAAGAGGTAATAGATGACCCAGTTCTTGACCCCGATTGGCAGCCATTGGGGGAACAGGGTGCAGGCGGCAGCAGTTCTGAAGCGGAGGAGGAGGGGCCGCAGCAGGCATCAACATCGCAACAGGTTCCATCTGCCGGGCCCGTATCTTGGCCAAAACCCGTGGCAAAGTCAAAACCTGTTGGAGGACAGCGTGGCCATCCGGTTAAAGCTCAGTCTGCAATGCCTGAAAAGGTATCCGATGCTAGAAAGAGTGCAGTCTGGCATTTTTTTAAACAACATCCAATTGATCAGCACAAAGTAATCTGTCAAAAATGTTCAACTACCTTAAGCAGAGGGCAGAATCTGAAAAGTCTCAATACAAGTTGCATGCATAGACATTTAACCACCATGCATTTGCAAGCTTGGACTAACTACCAAACGTCCCTTAAGGTTGTAGCACCCTCGGCCAATGAAGCTACTCATCAACGCAACATCCCTTCCGGCAGTGTAGGGCCACCATTTTCTGCACCACCTGCAGTATCTGTGCAGGTTTCTTTGCCAGGCCAAAGCAGTCAGGGTCAGGGAATCTCCAGTTTCGTAGTAGGAAACACTGCATCTAGGGCACCGGCGGCAACAATACCATCTCCCACCGTCTCTCAGTCTGCCATGTCCACCGGCACCCCCGCTAGTTCCACGATCTCCAGCTCTCCAGTCCAGCTCACCGTACATGAGACTATGGTTAGAAAAAGGAAGTACTTAGCCTCGCATCCGCGTACCCAGGGTTTGAACGCCCACATAGCTAGACTAATCTCGTTAGAGATGATGCCCTACCGGTTAGTTGAAAGCGAAGCTTTCAAAGACCTGATGGACTACGCTGTACCACGCTACGAGCTACCCAGTCGACACTTTTTTTCCAGAAAAGCCATCCCAGCCCTCCACCAGCATGTTAAAGAGCGCATCGTCCATGCACTCAGGCAATCTGTGAGCACAAAGGTGCACCTGACAACAGATGCATGGACCAGTAGGCATGGCCAGGGACGTTACGTGTCCATCACGGCACACTGGGTAAATGTGGTGGATGCAGGGTCCACAGGGGACAGCAAGTTTGGGACAGTTCTGCCTAGCCCACGGTCTAGGAAACAGTTGGCTGTAGCCGTTCGCACCCCCTCCTCCTCCTCCTCCTCCTCGTCCTCCTGCAGAAGCGAGAGCTCGTCCACAGACCGCAGTCGCACAACCACTCCATCCGCAGCTGCCACTGTTGCACACCAGGTCTCCCATTATGGGGCAGCTACTGGCAAACGTCAGCAGGCTGTATTGGCTATGAAGTGTTTGGGCGACAACAGACACACCGCGGAAGTTCTGTCCGAGTTCTTGCAGCAAGAAACGCAGTCGTGGCTGGGCACTGTAGATCTTGAGGCAGGCAAGGTAGTGAGTGATAACGGAAGGAATTTCATGGCTGCCATCTCCCTTTCCCAACTGAAACACATTCCTTGCCTGGCTCACACCTTAAACCTGGTGGTGCAGTGCTTCCTGAAAAGTTATCCGGGGTTATCCGACCTGCTCCTCAAAGTGCGTGGACTTTGCGCACATATCCGCCGTTCGCCTGTACACTCCAGCCGTATGCAGACCTATCAGCGTTCTTTGAACCTTCCCCAGCATCGCCTAATCATAGACGTTGTTACAAGGTGGAACTCAACACTGCACATGCTTCAGAGACTGTGCGAACAGAGGCGGGCTGTTATGTTTTTGTGGGAGGATACACATACACGGGCAGGCAGTAGGATGGCAGACATGGAGTTGTCAGGTGTGCAGTGGTCGAAGATTCAAGACATGTGTCAAGTCCTTCAGTGTTTTGAGGAATGCACACGGCTGGTTAGTGCAGACAACGCCATAATAAGCATGAGCATCCCCCTAATGTGTCTGCTGATGCAAAGTTTGACGCACATAAAGGATCAGGCGTCTGCACCAGAGGAAGAGGAAAGCCTTGATGACAGTCAGCCATTGTCTGGTCAGGGCAGTGTACAGGACGAGGTAGTGGGCGAAGAGGAGGTGGAGGATGAGGAGGATGATGGGGATGAGTATATTTTTAATGAGGAAGCTTTCCCGGGGTCATTGGAAATTGGTGGCGTGGCAAGGGCGGGTTCTGGTTTTTTGAGGGACACAAGTGACGTAGATTTGCCTGCAACTGCCCCTAAACCAAGCACAACCGCAGTATTGACAACTGGAACTTTGGCCCACTTGGCGGATTATGCCTTGCGTATCCTCAAAAGGGACACACGCATTACAAAAATGATGAACGATGATGATTACTGGTTGGCCTGCCTCCTTGATCCTCGCTATAAAGGCAAATTGCAAAATATTATGCCACATGAGAACTTGGAACTAATATTAGCAACAAAACAATCAACTCTTGTTGACCGTTTGCTTCTGGCATTCCCTGCACACAGCGCCCGTGATCGTTCTCACACGAGCTCCAGGGACCAGCAGATCAGAGGTGTTAGAGGGGCAGAAATCAGAAGTGGCGTTGGCCAGAGCGGTTTTCTGACCAGGTTGTGGAGTGATTTTGCTATGACCGCAGACAGGACAGGTACTGCAGCATCAATTCAAAGTGACAGGAGACAACATTTGTCCAGTATGGTTACAAACTATTTTTCATCCCTTATCGACGTTCTCCCTCAACCGTCATTTCCATTTGATTACTGGGCATCCAAATTAGACACCTGGCCAGAATTGGCAGAATATGCATTGCAGGAGCTTGCTTGCCCGGCAGCTAGTGTCCTATCAGAAAGAGTATTCAGTGCTGCAGGTTCAATACTAACTGAAAAAAGGACTCGTCTGGCTACCCAAAATGTAGATGATCTAACCTTCATTAAAATGAACCACAACTGGATTTCGAAATCTTTTGCCCCACCTTGCCCGGCTGACACCTAACTTTCCTATGAAAAGGTCTTGCCTGTGGACTCTTCTGAATGACTTTTCCAATCTCGTAATTTTCTGCACCTGATTGTCCAGCATACGACATGTTTACTCCTAACAAAATGGCCAAACTCCCCACACGGGGCCGTGGTATCGCCACTTTGCGCCAGCACCCGTGAGAGTGCTGTTTGTCTGAAGAGGTGGGTGTGCCCGCTTTTGGTCGACGGCACTGCCACTGGGTCCCTCATAGTACAATAAAGTGTCTCTGGCGGTGGTGGTGCGCACCCAACGTCAGACACACCATTGTAATATGAGGGGCCCTGGGCCTGTACCTCCGGCCACAAGACAGTTCCCCCCCCAGCTCAAACAGTGCTCTACCACTAGCAAAATTATCTCTCACAGCTTCACCAATGTTTAGTCTATGCGCTGACATCCTTCAATGCCTGGCACTGACAATACCATTGTTTTGACATTTTTGTTATGTTAGGCCTTCGAAGCCTGTCTGCGGTCCGTTCTTTCTACAACTACTACACTGACCAGGCCACTGCTGGCCGTGTTCCCCTGGAACCAATTTAAACTTGCCTACAGCCAGCCCAATTTTGTTATGTTAGGCCTTCTTAGCCTGTCTGCCGTCACTCCTTCCACTAGACTTCCACTGACCAGACCACTGTTGCCCGTGTACCCCTGGAACCAATTTTAAATTGCCAACAGCCAAATGTTATTATGTTAGGCCTTTGATGCCTGTCTGCCGTCACTCCTTCCACTAGACTTCCACTGACCAGACCACTGTTGCCCGTGTACCCCTGGAACCAATTTTAAATTGCCAACAGCCCAATGTTATGATGTTAGGCCTTTGATGCCTGTCTGCCGTCACTCCTTCCACTAGGCCTCCACTGACCTGTCTACTGCTGCCCGTGTTCCCATGGAACCAATTGTAAATTGCCTACAGCCAGCCCATTTTATTATGTTAGGCCTTCGAAGCCTGTCTGCGGTCCCTCCTTCCACTAGGCCTCCACTTACCTGTCTACTGCTGCCCGTGTTCCCCTGGAACCAATTTTAAATTGCCTACAGGCAGCCCAATTTATTATGTTAGGCCTTCGAAGCCTGTCTGCGGTCCCTCCTTCCACTAGGCCTCCACTTACCTGTCTACTGCTGCCCGTGTTCCCCTGGAACCAATTTTAAATTGCCTACAGCCAGCCCATTTTATTATGTTAGGCCTTCGAAGCCTGTCTGCGGTCCCTCCTTCCACTAGGCCTCCACTGACCTGTCTACTGCTGCCCGTGTTCCCCTGGAACCAATTTTAAATTGCCTACAGCCAGCCCATTTTATTATGTTAGGCCTTCGAAGCCTGTCTGCGGTCCCTCCTTCCACTAGGCCTCCACTTACCTGTCTACTGCTGCCCGTGTTCCCCTGGAACCAATTTTAAATTGCCTACAGGCAGCCCAATTTATTATGTTAGGGCTTCGAAGCCTGTCTGCGGTCCCTCCTTCCACTAGGCCTCCACTGACCTGTCTACTGCTGCCCGTGTTCCTCTGGAACCAATTTTAAACTGCCTACAGGCAGCCCAATTTATTATGTTAGGGCTTCGAAGCCTGTCTGCGGTCCCTCCTTCCACTAGGTCTCCACTGACCTGTCTACTGCTGCCCGTGTACCCCTTGAACCAACATCATAAAATAAAAAAAAAAGTATTTTGCTTGTAAAAAAGAAAATACTGGTGAGATATCAAATGCAGACATTTTAACATTAAAAACAAACACACAACTAAAATCTGGTACAGTACTAAAAATGGCCACCAGCTACAATTACTTTATCCTGCAAGTATTTAACTGAAAGGTTTTTTAAATTGAAAACACAGATATGGCATCCACCGAGTGTTGTCCTGTCGCGTCTTCTTTATATTATTGCCGAGAAGATGCAAAACAATGAAAATAATAAAATCATTAATTACCAAAATAATAGAGAAAGTCAACACCACATTGCAAATAAACATTCATTCCAAATAAAGAAGCAGGGCGCGTCCGAGGGTGAGTATATACCTAATAAGAATATAATCACCCTCGGACGCGCAATGCTTATTTCCAACAGCCTTCCTTCCTAAGAATCAGCCCTTCCGTGGTGTAGAGAGACGTTGTGTTACACTTCAAGGTGTTCCCCAGGTTGTCTTTCCTGAGCTTCGATCTTCCGGCTCTCGTTTAGTAGTTCTTGGAAACTACACTGCATTAGGCCTACAAATTGGGTATGGGGTGGAGAGAGATGGTGTGTTACACTCCAAGGTGTTCCCCAGGTTTCCTTGCCATTGCTTCGGTCTTCCGACTCTCGTTTAGTAGTTGTAGAAAAGTACACTGCATTAGGCCTACAAAATGGGTATGGGGTGGAGAGAGATGGTGTGTTACACTCCAAGGTGTTCCCCAGGTTGCCTTTCCGGAGCTTCTATCTTCAGGCTCTCATTAAATTGTGGTTAAATGGAACAACTGCATTTGGCGTACTAGTTGGTTTGGGGCCTACTATCGGTGTCTGCCACTCCTTGCTGTTCTCCTGGTTTCCTGTCCTGAAATTCCATTTTCAGGCTCTCGTTAAGTAGTTGTTAATGTTAGACTGCATTTGGCCTACTAGTTTGGTTGGGGCCTACTATCGGTGTCTGCCACTCCTTGCTGTTCTCCTCCACTGAACAAAGCTGTGCCGCCTGTTTACTACGGTTGCCAATTTTGAACTGCATTTCGACTACTTACTGATTTGGCCCTACTCTCTGTGTCAGCCTCTCATTCCAGTTGTCCTCCACTGCAATGCCCCCTGGTTATTCCTGTGTTACCAATTTTGAACTGCATTTACCCCACTTTATTCTTTGGGCCTATATCTGTGTTTCCACTTCATCGTGCCCATTGCCCAGCCAGTGATAGATGAGTCTGCTCGTACATTGACCCATAACGCAACATTCCCCGTGCATGCTACACAACAACATTGTGACCCTGCTGAAAGTCAGGTTGCTCTTCCCGCATACCATACCACCTTACACGGGGACAAAGAGGAAGGTGCAGATGAAAGTGCAGGTTCCTTCATCAGGTGAGGGGAGGAATACTAGTTGGCAACGTCACTGGCACAGGGCCTCTCATAGTACGCAAAAGTGTTGCTGCCGGTGGGAGGCGCCCCCGCCGTGCAAACACACCGCTGTACTTTGAGGGGCCCTGTGCCAGTGCCAATGCCAACAAGTGGGCCCCCCCTGCTTGCTCAGGATCACAGCACTTGCAAAGTTGAAATACTTACCTCTCCCTGCTCCACTGCCATGACGTGGTCCAGATTTCCTGGGCCCACTAATTACTTGAACCAGCCCTACCCCACACAACTTTAGCCAAATGACCCCCAATTTCAAATGCCTTCCAATTATTATAAGGTAAATTACGCTTGACAAGCTTCATTAAGAAGAATGGATGGTTTTGACATTAAAATGGGCACTCTAGGTGTTTTCCTGGCCCCCACTCACTGCCGACTATGCTGCCCCATTGACTTGCATTGGGTTTCGTGTTTCGGTCGATCCCGACTTTTCGCCATAATCGGCCGATTTCACTCGACCCGACTTTTGAGATAGTCGGGTTTCGCGAAACCCGGCTCGACTCTAAAAAGGTCAAGGTCGCTCAACTCTAGTGGAGTATACAAAAGTTGCCCCTATTAATAAACTCCCCGCTGACTCCCTGCTACATGTGATGGGAAAAAGTGGAAGGATAAGTGCACTGTGATAAATACTATGCTGAGCACAACGTGGTACCAGAGGTGTTGGCACTAACCAATACGAGTCTGACTCACCGAGGTTTGATGATAGACGTAGTGCCAGAGGTACCAAGGATCCGAGCGCCTGGAAAGTGAGTCCAGCACATGAGACGCTGATCCTGAGGAACAGGTACTGGGCGAGGAAGCCAGTGCCAGGTGGCAGCAGCCAAACAGGAAGACGGTGAGTCGGCGTGGAAACCAGGAACGCCCCGGCCGGTGGCGTCCCTGGAGACAGTGAAGGAAAAGAGAAAAAAAAATGGCCGACGGAAGCCCTCACTGTGCGACGTCACAAAAATTGTGGAGCAACACTGGGACCAAGCAGACAACCAACGCATATCGAAGGAACGCAGTCCTTCTTCATCAGGGTTACCATCTGATTGGGAAACCCCACTTATATAGCACTAGTGTCCCACCCCCTACTCCTAGCCCCACCCATAGGGCTGAAACTGAAATTTAGTGTGCCTCACCGCTGTTATTGTGCAGCCTGATGTAAGAGAGGTGGTGCTCAGGGCTAATGCACCTGTACACTGAGGGGAGAAAAACTATGCGTGCGTGACACAGGTTCAAACCCAGTGGGTGAGGACTCAAAATATTAACCCCTTTACCCCCAAGGGTGGTTTGCACGTTAATGACCGGGCCAATTTTTACAATTCTGACCACTGTCCCTTTATAAGGTTATAATTCTGGAACGCTTCAACGGATCCCAGTGATTCTGACATTGTTTTCTCGTGACATATTGTACTTCATGACAATGGTAAAAATTCTTTTGATAGTACCTGCGTTTATTTGTGAAAAAAACCGAAATTTGGAGAAAATTATGAAAATTTCGCAATTTTCCAACTTTGAATTTTTATGCAATTAAATCACAGAGATATGTCACACAAAATACTTAATAAGTAACATTTCCCACATGTCTACTTTACATCAGCACAATTTTGGAACCAAAATTTTTTTTTGTTAGGGAGTTATAAGGGTTAAAAGTTGACCAGCAATTTCTCATTTCTACAACACCATTTTTTTTTAGGGACCACATCTCATTTGAAGTCATTTTGAGGGGTCTATATGATAGAAAATACCCAAGTGTGACACCATTCTAAAAACTACACCCCTCAAGGAGCTCAAAACCATATTCAAGAAGTTTATTAACCCTTCTGGTGCTTCACAGGAATTTTTTGAATGTTTAAAAAAAAATGAACATTTAACTTTTTTTCACAAAAAATTTAATTCAGCTCCAATTTGTTTCATTTTACCAAGGGTAACTTATCTAGAGGTGTGGTGAGCACTTTGACCCACCAAGTGCTTCACAGAAGTTTATAATGTAGAACCGTAAAAATAAAAAATCATATTTTTTCACAAAAATTATCTTTTCGCCACCAATTTTTTATTTTACCAAGGGTAACAGGAGAAAATGGACCCCAAACATTGTTGTACAATTTGTCCTGAGTACGGCAATACCCCACATGTGGGGGTAAACCACTGTTTGGACGCATGGCAGAGCTCGGAAGCGAAGGAGCGCCGTTTGACTTTTCAATGCAAAATTGACAGGAATTGAGATGGGACGCCATGTTGCGTTTGAAGAGCCACTGATGTGCCTAAACATTGAAACCCCCCACAAGTGACACCATTTTGGAAAGTAGACCCCCTAAGGAACTTATCTAGATGTGTGCTGAGCACTTTGACCCACCAAGTGCTTCACAGAAGTTTATAATGCAGAGCCGTAAAAATAAAACAACATTTTTTTCCCACAAAAATTATTTTTTAGCCCCCCAGTTTTGTATTTTCCCACGGGTAACAGGAGAAATTGGACCCCAAAAGTTGTTGTCCGATTTGTCCTCAGTATGCTGATACCCGATATGTTGGGGTAAACCCCTGTTTGGGCACACGGGAGAGCTCGGAAGGGAAGAGGCACTGTTTTACTTTTTCAACGCAGAATTGGCTGGAATTGAGATCGGACGCCATGTCGCGTTTGGAGAGCCCTGATGTGCCTAAACAGTGGAAACCCCACAATTATAACTGAAACCCTAATCCAAACACACCCCTAACCTTAATCCCAACAGTAACCCTAACCACACCTCTAACCCTGACACACTCCTAACCCTAATCCCAACCCTATTCCCAACTGTAAATGTAACCTAAACCCTAACTGTAACTTTAGCCCCAATCCGAACCCTAAATTTAGCCCCAACCCAAACTGTAGCCCTAACCCTAGCGCTAAACCTAACCCTAGCCCTAACCCTAGCCCTAACCCTAGCCCTAACCCTAACCCTAGCCCTAACCCTAGCCCTAACCCTAACCCTAGCCCTAGCCCTAACCCTAGCCCTAACCCTAACCCTAGCCCTAACCCTAGCCCTAACCCTAGCCCTAGCCCTAACCCTAGCCCTAACCCAGGCCCACAGAAGCAGGAAGACCTGACACCACAACAATAGGAGCCCTTAAAGGGACCACACTTCTTATTTTTCACACTATCTAGAAAACGCAGTTTGAGAAAGACCCGAGGCAGGGTCGAAACGTTACTACTTCGTTTATACTCCCTGCTGTGTGTGTATATATATGAAAATTTTGTCTCAACACATGTGAATAAATACATCACATTTTTGCAATGATATACCATAAGAGTGCGGCTGATTTTTCTATAACCCTAACCCTAGCCCTAACCCTAGCCCTAACCCTAGCCCTAGCCCTAACCCTAGCCCTAACCCTAGCCCTAACCCTAGCCCTAACCTAACCCTAGCCCTAACCCTAACCCTAGCCCAAACCATAGCCCTAACCCTAGCCCTAACCCTAGCCCTAACCCTAACCCTAGCCCTAGCCCTAACCCTAGCCCTAGCCCTAACCCTAACCCTAACCCTAGCCCTAACCCTAGCCCTAACCCTAGCCCTAGCCCTAACCCTAGCCCTAATGGGAAAATGGAAATAAATACATTTTTTTAATTTTTCCCTAACTAAGGGGGTGATGAAGGGGGTTTGATTTACTTTTAGAGCGGGTTTTTTAGCTGATTTTTATGATTGGCAGCCGTCACACACTGAAAGACGCTTTTTATTGCAAAAAATATTTTTTGCGTTACCACATTTTGAGAGCTATAATTTTTCCATATTTTGGTCCACAGAGTCATTTGAGGTCTTGTTTTTTGCGGGACGAGTTGACGTTTTTATTGGTAACACTTTCGGGCACGTGACATTTTTTGATCGCTTTTTATTCCGATTTTTGTGAGGCAGAATGACCAAAAACCAGCTATTCATGAATTTCTTTTGGGGGAGGCGTTTATACCGTTCCGCGTTTGGTAAAATTGATAAAGCAGTTTTATTCTTCGGGTCAGTACGATTACAGTGACACCTCATTTATATCATTTTTTTATGTTTTGGCGCTTTTATACGATAAAAACTATTTTATAGAAAAAATAATTATTTTTGCATCGCTTTATTCTCAGGACTATAACTTTTGTATTTTTTTGCTGATGATGCTGTATTGCGGCTCGTTTTTGCGGGACAAGATGACGTTTTCAGTGGTACCATGGTTATTTATATCTGTCTTTTTGATCGCGTGTTATTCTACTTTTTGTTTGGCGGTATGATAATAAAGCGTTGTTTTTTGCCTCGTTTTTTTTTTTTCTTACGGTGTTTACTGAAGGGGTTAACTAGTGGGCCAGTTTTATAGGTCGGGCCGTTACGGACGCGGCGATACTAAATATATGTACTTTTATTGTTTTTTATTTTATTTAGACAAAGAAATGTATTTATGGGAATAATATTTTTTTTTTCATTATTTTGGAATATTTTTTTTTATTTTTTTTTACACATTTGAAACATTTTTTTTTAACTTTTTTACTTTGTCCCAGGGGGGACATCACAGATCGGTGATCTGACAGTGTGCACAGCACTCTGTCAGATCACCGATCTGATAGCAGTGCAGGCTGCTTCACAGTGCCTGCTCTGAGCAGGCTCTGTGAAGCTACCTCCCTCCCTGCAGGACCCTGATCCGCGGCCATCTTGGATCCGGGTCTGGAACAAGCAGGGAGGGAGGTAAGACCCTCGCAGCAACACGATCACATCGCGTTGCTGTGGGGGGCTCAGGGAAGCCCGCAGGGAGCCCCTCCCTGCGCGATGCTTCCCTGCACCGCCGGCACATCGCGATCATCTTTGATCGCGGTGTGCCAGGGGTTAATGTGCCGGGGGCGGTCCGATAGGCAGCTGACACCGGGCCGCGATCGGCGGCGCTCCCCCCGTGAGCGCCGCCGATCGCGCTGGACGTACTATCCCGTCCATGTCATAGGGGCCCACCCCACCTCGACGGGATAGTACGTCCCATGTCAGAAAGGGGTTAAAATATGTGTGTGTGAATTTCTTTTAATATAATTAATAATTAAAAAATTGCATGATGCTTTATTAATTCAATAAAAATAGCAGTAAATAGTTTTAGACACATAATAAGATGGAATAAAATCAAGGGTACCCGCAACATGTATGCGGCAGCAATAATGAACGGGGGTTAAAAAAGGGGATGTGATTTCCTCTATAAAAAACAATAAAAGATATGTATAAAAACTATAAAACACTAGAACTTGCTACAACATAGGAGTTACTCTGTACCAACCCCATATGTTTCATATGGGCAGCACGGTGGCTCAGTGGTTAGCACAACAGCCTTGCAGCGCTGGGGTCCTGGGTTCTAATCCCACCCAGGACAACGTCTGCAAAGAGTTTGTATGTTCTCTCCGTGTTTGCGTGGGTTTCCTCTGGGTTCTCCGGTTTCCTCCCACACTCCAAAGACATACTGATAGGGAATCTAGATTGTGAGCCCCATCGGGGACAGTGATAATAATGTGTGCAAACTGTAAAGCGCTGCGGAATATGTTAGCGCTATATAAAAATAAAGATTATTATTATTATAATGTCTTTCTAAATGGGCCGACTCACCGCCTTCCTGTTTGGCTGCTACCACCTGGCACTGGCTTCCTCGCCCAGTACCTGTTCCTCAGGATCAGCGTCTCATGTGCTGGACTCACTTTCCAGGCGCTCGGATCCTTGGTACCTCTGGCACTACGTCTATCATCAGACCTCGGTGAGTCAGACTCGTATTGGTTAGTGCCAACACCTCTGGTACCACGTTGTGCTCAGCATAGTATTTATCACAGTGCACTTATCCTTCCACTTTTTCCCATCACATGTAGCAGGGAGTCAGCGGGGAGTTTATTAATAGGGGCAACTTTTGTATACTCCACCTATCGGTATATAGATTCCTCAGCACAGACATTTCCCTTTAGCGCGGTATCATCCTGTTTTACTAAAAATGGTCATCAGTTTTTTTAAAAAACAGTGCCTTCAGACCCCAAATACTGCAAAGAAAAAAGTTCATAATCATTTAGAAACAACATCACTGATGTTTTAACTCAGGAAGAGTTCAGAAATAAATATTTTGTGGAATAACCATGATTTATAATCACAGCTTTCATGTGTCTCGGCATGCTTTCCACCAGTCTTTCACACTGCTTCTGGTGCAAGAATTTAAGCAGTTCTTCTTTGTTTGATAGCTTGTGACTATCCATCATCCTCTTGATTACATTCCAGAGGTTTTCAATGGGGCTCAGATCTGGAGACATACAGGTCCTTCTCAAAAAATTAGCATATAGTGTTAAATTTCATTATTTACCATAATGTAATGATTACAATTAAACTTTCATATATTATAGATTCATTATCCACCAACTGAAATTTGTCAGGTCTTTTATTGTTTTAATACTGATGATTTTGGCATACAACTCCTGATAACCCAAAAAACCTGTCTCAATAAATTAGCATATCAAGAAAAGGTTCTCTAAACGACCTATTACCCTAATCTTCTGAATCAACTAATTAACTCTAAACACATGCAAAGGATACCTGAGGCTTTTATAAACTCCCTGCCTGGTTCATTACTCAAAACCCCCATCATGGGTAAGACTAGCGACCTGACAGATGTCAAGAAGGCCATCATTGACACCCTCAAGCAAGAGGGTAAGACCCAGAAAGAAATTTCTCAACAAATAGGCTGTTCCCAGAGTGCTGTATCAAGGCACCTCAATGGTAAGTCTGTTGGAAGGAAACAATGTGGCAGAAAACGCTGTACAACGAGAAGAGGAGACCGGACCCTGAGGAAGATTGTGGAGAAGGACCGGTTCCAGACCTTGGGGAACCTGAGGAAGCAGTGGACTGAGTCTGGTGTGGAAACATCCAGAGCCACCGTGCACAGGCGTGTGCAGGAAATGGGCTGCAGGTGCCGCATTCCCCAGGTAAAGCCACTTTTGAGCTACAGAGAAGCAGCACTGGACTGTTGCTAAGTGGTCCCAAGTACTTTTTTCTGATGAAAGCAAATTTTGCATGTCATTCGGAAATCAAGGTGCCAGAGTCTGGAGGAAGACTGGGGAGAAGGAAATGCCAAAATGCCTGAAGTCCAGTGTCAAGTACCCACAGTCAGTGATGGTGTGGGGTGCCATGTCAGCTGCTGGTGTTGGTCCACTGTGTTTCATCAAGGGCAGGGTCAATGCAGCTAGCTATCAGGAGATTTTGGAGCACTTCATGCTTCCATCGGCTGAAATGCTTTATGGAGATGAAGATTTCATTTTTCAGCACGACCTGGCACCTGCTCACAGTGCCAAAACCACTGGTAAATGGTTTACTGACCATGGTATTACTGTGCTCAATTGGCCTGCCAACTCTCCTGACCTGAACCCCATAGAGAATCTGTGGGATATTGTGAAGAGAAAGTTGAGAGACGCAAGACCCAACACTCTGGATGAGCTTAAGGCCGCTATTGAAGCATCCTGGGCCTCCATAACATCTCAGCAGTGTCACAGGCTGATTGCCTCCATGCCACGCCGCATTGAAGCAGTCATTTCTGCCAAAGGATTCCCGACCAAGTATTGAGTGCATAACTGAACATTATTATTTGTTGGTTTTTTTGTTTGTTATTAAAAAACACTTTTATTTGATTGGATGGGTGAAATATGCTAATTTATTGAGACAGGTTTTTTGGGTTATCAGGAGTTGTATGCCAAAATCATCAGTATTAAAACAATAAAAGACCTGACAAATTTCAGTTGGTGGATAATGAATCTATAATATATGAAAGTTTAATTGTAATCATTACATTATGGTAAATAATGAAATTTAACACTATATGCTAATTTTTTGAGAAGGACCTGTATATAGATATATATTTGCAAAAAATGAAAGCAGCACAGAATTACAAAACAGGTTCAGGGTGCAAAGCCCCCCAGGCATGTACCAAACCTTAAACTAGAAATCCAAAAAATCAGAGGCAGCACACCATAGCAGATCAAGTTCAAAAAGTGTCCAGGTTTTAATAGCCCATCATGGCGACATCTTGGCTCATGGAGAGCATTTCTCAAGCCTTGAGAAAGGCTCCCCATGAGCCAAAATATCACCATGATGGGCTATTAAAACCTGAACACCTTTTGAACCTGATCTGCTATGGTGTGCTGCCTCTGACTTTTTGGATTTTATATATATATATATATATATATATATATATATATATATATGTATATATATATATATAGTACAGACCAAAAATTTGGACACACCTCATTTAAAGAATTTTCTGTATTTTCATGACAATGAAAATAGTACATTCACACTGAAGGCATCAAAACTATGAATTAGCACATGTGGAATTATATACTTAACAAATAAGTGCGAAACAACTGAAATTATGTCTTATATTCTAGGTTCTTCAAAGCAGCCACCTTTTGCTTTGATGAATGCTTTGCACACTCTTGGCATTCTCTTGATGAGCTTCAAGAGGTAGTCACTGGGAATGGTCTTCCAACAATCTTGAAGGAGTTCCCAGAGATGCTTAGCACGTGTTGGCCCTTTTGCCTTCACTCTGCGGTCCAGCTCACCCCAAACCATCTCGATTGGGTTCAGGTCTAGTGACTGTGGAGACCAGGTCATCTGGTGTAGCACCTCATCACTCTCCTTCTTGGTCAAATAGCCCTTACACAGCCTGGAGGTGTGTTTGGGGTCATTGTCCTGTTGAAAAATAAATAATGGTTCAAGTAAACGCAAACCGGATGGAATAGCATGCCGCTGCAAGATGCTGTGGTAGCCATGCTGGTTCAGTATACCTTCAATTTTGAATGAATCCCCAACAGTGTCACCAGCAAAGCACCCCCACCCCATCTGTTAGGTGTCGAGTTCCCGCCTCTGCACAGGGGGAATCTCGAACCATCTCTGCTGCTGTCTCCCATTCTTCTCCAGCCGCAGTGGAGTCTGCTCAGCGGAGACATCGGTCCCAGCGTCTTGCTCAGTCTCACTTTGTGAATAGGGTTACTGCTGCCTTTCCTGCTTCTGCCATTGAAGCCAGTGCTGGGCAGTGGCAAGCAGATGCTTTTGGGACTAAGTCCTGCTTTTTCCCTTCTGAGCATGCCCAGGGCAAGATCTCCCGTTGGAGATTGAGGGTCACATGCTCAGATACTGCAGCAGATCCCATTGGTCCTCCACGAAGGTCCTGAAGGTGCTCAACTTCTGTGGCAGCCTCCCATTGGTCCTTCTGGGAAGGTCATGTACATGCTGCAGCTATATAAGGTTTGCATGACCGCACGGCCATGCGCTAGTATACAATTGTAATCGTGCAAGTGTTGATGAGTGCAAGTCATTCCTTAAAAAACCCATCCCTTGTGTATGACTGTTCGCGTAAGGTGTATGGCTGCAATCTAGCGCCCGGCTGAACTCACAACTTTAACACACGAAATAGCGCCTACTGCTGTGACCGCCAGTATGGCGCCACGCGCCATTAGAGGGCTTCTTTAGCCCAAATCTGGTTGGTTAGTGGTGTCCGCCAGTACAGCACAGTTCGCACTCTCGTGCTATTTGATTATTAGTTTTGTTACATGCGGTACTGCGGCCCTGTGACGCAACAGGGTTCGCTTCCTTCACACAGGGTGAAGTTAACCCGTGTGTGTATTCACATTGTACCACCATATAGTCCATCATTACTTGGCAGCAGGTTCCATCTCTGCATGGTGGACCCCGGACTGCGAACGCACCTTATTCTATCTTATTATTTGGTGCGTTCTGCTAGCCTTAACACCATCACACCTCCTCCTCCATGCTTCAGGCATGTAAAGTCAATCCATTCACCTTTTTCTGCGTCACACAAAGACACAGTGGTTGGAACCAAAGAACTCAAATTTGGACTCATCAGACCAAAGCACAGATTTCCAGTGGTCTAATGTCCATTCCTTGTGTTCTTTAGCCCAAACAAGTCCCTTCTGCTTGTTGCCTGTCCTTAGCAGTGGTTTCCTAGAAGCTATTTTACAATGATGGCCTGCTGCACAAAGTCTCCTCTTAACAGCTGTTGGAGAGATGTATCTGCTGCTAGAACTCTAGGGCGGTCCTCATGTGAGCCAGTTTCTTTGTGCTTGATGGTTTTTACAACTGCACTTGGGGACACTTTCAAAGTGTTCCCAATTTTTCAGACTGACCGGCCTTCATTTCTTAAAGTAATGATGGCCACTCGTTTTTCTTTGCTTAGCTGCTTTTTTTTACAAATTATAACAGTCTATTCAGTAGGACTATCATCTGCGTATCCACCAGACTTCTGCACAACACAACTGATGGTCCCAAACCCATTTATAAGGCAAGAAATTCCACTTATTAAACCTGACAGGGCACACCTGTGATGTGAAAACCATTTCCAGTGACTATCGGAATTCATAGTTTTGATGCCTTCAGTGTGAATGTACAATTTTCATAGTCAAGAAAATACAGAAAAATTTTTAAATGAGGTGTGTCCAAACTTTTGGTCTGTACTGTATATATATATATATATATATATATATATATACAAATATATTCCCAAATTTTGTCAAGATTGAGTTTCGTGGAGCATTTTTTAATTCCATAACAAGACAGTTAGGTTAGTAATACAATTACATTACACAATTTTCAGTTTTACTGAAATTAATTGATGCAAAAAATGAATATACACCACATCAAAATCTACAACATCTAATATTTTTATAACTTCCATCATTTTTAAGGACAACACCAAGTCTTCTAGGCTTTCTGGCGACATATTGTAAGATCTAACTTTTTCCATTTTTAACAACGATGTCTTTTAGATCCTGGATGCTAGATGGGTAGTGATTCTCAACTTGTATCTTAAGAATCCCCCATAGGTGTTCAATTGGGTTCAGATCAGGAGACAAACTTAACTACTGAATCACTTTCACCCTGTTCTTCCTTATAGAAATGTCTTGGATCTTTGCCATGTTTCAAAAGTGCACGTCTACCAAGGGGGCAGAGTTATGGTAGTGTCTTCTCTTTCAAAATAAAGCAGAACATCTCTGAATTCATGATACAATCAATGAAATGTAGCCTAATGACACTATCAGGACTAATACAGCCCCACACAATGATACTGCAACCATAAGGTTTCACCATGAAATTTTCTATGTACTCCTCACCTTTGAAACAACATATGGTTTTGAAGCCATCAGCTCCAAAGATCTTTATCTTCACATCATCACTCCAGTATAGGGTCCCAATTGTCTTGTCTTCATACTTTTCAACATGGGCCAATTGTAGTTGGGCTTTTTTGTCTGAGCTTTAGGAGAGGCTTCCTTAGTGGACCACAAACATGCATGCAATTCATCTGCAGTGTATGCCATATTGTGTCATGGGAAACACTCACCAAGTTTGGCTTTCAACTTCTTTAGCTAACTACAGTGAACTTGCACGTCGATATGCATCAATCCTTCTCATGAGAAGATGCTCCTGTTTAGATCTTAGATTTTGTATCACTTTTGCTACATTATTCTGAATGATAAGTAAAACTTTGCGGATCTTCTTTTAGCCTTCATTTTTTTTACGCAAAAAAATCATTTCCTTTCTCAGATCTTGTGACATTTCTCTTCCATGAGGGTGCAATTGCTGATGACATAAATTAGGCAGGGGTTTTATTTGTTAATCTATGTCCTTTTATAGTCAACTGTCAGCTGGATACCTTTTTAATAAATAGTTAGAATTACTTGTGGTTGAGTTCTTGCTAACTAGATTTTGTAGCCTAAACTAATCTTTGCTCCTTTCTTCATTGGGTGTACTCAATTTTACTATTTGGGTATGAATTCTTAGGAAAATTACCTTTTTCGATGTGAAAAATAGCAAATCTTGTTTGCAAATGATGGCCCACATTTTTGGGAGTGTTCTGTAGTCTTTTATGCCATATAAACTGTTAACTGTTGATTTTGAAAGGAAATTAAAAGTCTTCTGACAAATTTGTTGGGGTGTACTCATTTATGCTGAGCACTATATATATATATAAATTATAATAATTTAGTGTTGATTTTGCTAATGTATATTTTTCCTTCTACAACACATTGCTAATATATAGCTTGAAAAACTATGGAAGCGATAATTAACCAATTACAACTGCTACAGTAAACATTCCTTAATAGATTTCCTCTCTTGATGAATGAAGGAAAATCTGTGAAAACTACACTGCATAGCTCAGAAAAATAATTGATCTTTGACATTTGATTGCCAGTCCCAGAGCTGCCATTATATTTTCATTACAAACGTGTGAAAGTGCAAGAGGTCTGCAGTAGCCATGTATTTGAAAGGTATGGAGAACCACAAAAAAAGACATTTTTTCAATGAACAATTAGCATTAACAGAGAATTAGGTAAACAGGGAGAAGAGAAAAAGCAAGGGTTGCACATTGCATGTAATTAGTTTTCTCATGCACTAATAATCAGGACACACAGTTGTAATTTTGTACTAGGGAAAAGAACAATCCAGAATGAATTGTTAACAAAACGTTCCTTTACCTAAAGTTTGCATGTCATGTGTAGGAGCCTTCAGAATTAATTAATCAGAAATTCTGCCGATGTAGAGTTATCTATTTTAGAATCTTTTCCAAGACATCTTCAATGTTGTGGTTTCTGCTACTGTTGTGGTTACACTTGACAATCATTTTGTGTTCCTATAAATCATTTACAGACATAATTCTCAATAGATCATTAAAAATGGATATAAAAATAATCTGCTACATAAAGATAGGAAGGTTTCAATAAATACATGGTTCTGTATTTTTTGTGTGTTTTTTGGGTGAATTTATGGTCATACTGTATGTATTTTTTGCAGTTAGTAATCTAAATGAATGTATTAGTGGTTCGATATTCGTATTACTTCAATACCCAATCCACAATTAACTACATGCTTGGATTCCACATGCCATATGGTTTATAATATACTAGATGGTGGCCCGATTCTAACGCATTGGGTATTCTAGAATCTGCATGTCCACGTAGTATATTGCCCAGCCACGTAGTGTATTGCCCAGCCACGTAGTATATTGCCCAGCCTTGTTGTATATTGCCCAGCCACGTAGTATATTGCCCAGCCACGTAGTATATTGCCCAGCCACATAGTATATTGCCCAGCCACGTAGTATATTGCCCAGTCATATAGTATATTGCCCAGTCACGTAATATATTGCCCAGCCACGTAGTATATTGCCCAGCCACGTAGTATATTGCCCAGCCACGTAGTATATTGCCCAGTCACGTAGTATATTGCCCAGCCACATAGTATATTGCCCATTCACGTATTATATTGCACAGCCATGTAGTATATTGCCCAGCCACGTAGTATATTGCCCAGCCACGTAGTATATTGCCCAGCCACATAGTATATTGCACAGCAATGGAGTATACAGCACAGAGCCATGTAGTATACAGACTTAAAATAAAAAATAAACATATACTTACCCTCCATTGAAGTCCTGGCCCTGTGTGCGGTGCATGCGGCAGCTTCCGGTCCCAGGGTTGGTATGGGCGCAGGACCTGTGATGACGTCGCGGTCACATAACCGTGACGTCATGGCAGATCTTTCTCGCAGGACCTGTGATGATGTCGCGGTCACATGACCGTGACATCATGGCAGGTCCTTGTCGCATACCATCCTTGCCACGGGAACCTGCCGCTTGCATGGAGCGGTCACCAAAATGTCGCGAGGAGCGGGAAAGGCACCGGAATGTGAGTATATGATGATTTTTTATTTTTTTTATTATTTTTAACATTAGATCTTTTTACTATTGAGGCTGCATAGGCAGCACCGCGGCATAACGCGGTCCATTAGCGCTGCCATTAACCCTGTGTGAGCGCTGACTGGAGGGGAGTATGGAGCGGGCACTGACTGCGGGGAGGAAGGAGCAGCCATGTTGCCACCGGACTGCGCCCATCGCTGATTGGTCATGGCAATGGTCATGAGCGTTTTGCCACGACCAATCAGCGACTTGGATTCCATGACAGACAGAGGCCGCGACCAATGAATATCCGTGACAGAAAGACAGACAGACGGAAGTGACCCTTAGACAATTATATAGTAGATTACTAAGCAAAAAGGACACTAATTTAGAAAGAAACAAGGAAAAACATGTATTACATACTGGACAATAGTCTATCCTACCAAAAACAAAATTCAGTGTATTAAACATCTCTCTCCCTTATGGGTAAAAATCAGAAAATTAATTAAAGGGAACCTGTCACAGAAAAAAAACAAATATTAATCTGCAGATATGGGGTTAATCTTCAGGTTAATAGCGTTACTAACCTGCCCGACACCTGCACGTAGCCGAACGCTGCAGGGAGAACATAACTTTTATTCCCATGGCAGCATTTGGTTTTAGCCTTCGGGCCAGAGCAGTGTCTTTAATAGCGCCCCTGGCCTTGACTGACACTGGCTCTGCATTGGGCCGGGTGTCAGTCAGGGTTGGGAGTGCAGCTACAACCTCCACTCTGTATTCTCAGACTGCCCCATGACTGAAACCGAATGCTGCCAGGGAGAATATAATAATAATCTTTATTTTTATATAGCGCTAACATATTCCGCAGCGCTTTACACACATTATCATCACTGTCCCCATTGGGGCTCACAATCTAAATTCCCTGTCAGTATGTCTTTGGAATATGGGAGGAAACCGGAGTACCCAGAGGAAACCCACGCAAACACGGAGAGAACATACAAGCTCTTAGCAGATGTTGTCCTTAGTGGGGCTTGAACCCAGGACTCCAGCGCTGCAAGGCTGCTGTGCTAACTACTGCGCCACCGTTAATTTTCTCCATCCAGCATTTAGCTAAGGGCGGGCAGGTTAGTAACTCTATTAACCTGCATATTAACCCCTTAGTCAAAACCCAGACCTTAATCCAATTGAGAATCTGTGGTCTGTCTTGAAGATTGCTGTTCACCAGAGGAAACCATCTAACTTGAAGGAGCTGGAGCCGTTTTGCCTTAAGGAAAGGCCCAGTTATGTCCCAGTGGCAAGATGTGGAAAGCTCATAGAGACTTATCCAAAGCTACTTGCAGCTGTAATTACTGAAAAAGAAGCTCTACAAAGTGCTGATTTCATGGTTGTGAATAGTTATACACTCTGAAGTGTTCAGTTATTGATGTTCACAATTGTAGGCATGTTCTTTACATGAACTGATGCAAATCCTCAAAAAAAGTGAAATTCAAGGTTGCGAGGTAGTAAAACACGAAAAATGCCAAGGAGGGTGAATACTTTCGCAAGCCACGGCAGCTAACAATCCTGATATGAATCGATAACTGTCCTGTAAATATGTATAAATAAATAATAATAATAATATTGACTGGTATTCATCTTATCCCTCTTATGTCGCTCTTCAGCTGTGTTCGGTTTCCAGTTGTTTATTAATTAAAATAGATATTTCATTTCTGAGAGTATCTCAAATTTTGTCCCTATAAATGTGTCAATAAAAGAGTTTGTTCACAGGCATAAAAAATATACAATTGGCACATTGTGGACCAAAGGATTCACATAATTACCATTTGTTACATAGTCTATAAAGATTGAGTTGAAGTAAGTTAAGCAGAAGTTTCATACTTGAGATTTTCCAATGTTGTTAATTTAATGTGTGGAACACATTTTGACAGTTCACTGAATGCAAGGCATTGTAATTATCATTTACATACTGTATATGACTCCTAAATCTATATTCCCTGCAAGATATTTTTTATGTTATGTTTTTATGTGAGCCAGAATAAAATTTTGTTGAAACCTTATAAATATGCCCCTTCTTTGACAAAATGAAGATGCAGTCGTGCGTCTTAATATTGTGTGCTTCAAGAACCTTGGAACGTCAATTTGACCATGTTTTCACCATAATTTATTGTACAGACTGCACTAAGTTTTTAAAGATCTGAATAATACTCTGCATAGTGACTAACTCACATTTTCACAGCGCAGAGGTGTCATGGTCAGAAATTAAAATACTCCAAGGTGACAATAATTCAAATCTGACCAATTCCTTAATAGATATAATAAAAAGGTAAAGTCGCCATGTTCCTCAGCTCATTTCTGTTGTTTTAGGAAGACTGAACCTAAGACTTGCTGGGTATCAGTTAATATTCTGTATACTTTTCTAACCGTAATACTTTTCTTGCCCATTCACACTCCAGTTCTGCCAATTTGTCAGAGCTGGGGAAAAAATGGCACAAAATCACCTGAAGTAGCTTTTCATTGCGCAAATTTATTTTGCCCCACAACATAATGTCTTTTCAAAGCTTTTTTTTACCAGAAATCTGGCTAAAAATCTGTGATGAATCACACTGATAGTTTCTGCTAATTTAATAGTTGCAGAGGAGAGCTCCTAAAATTATTAATCCTTTAATAACCAAGGAATTTTTCATTTTTATGCTTTCATTTTTTCATCCACTTGGTCCAATGGCCATAATATTTTTATTATTACATCACAACAGCGATAATAGGCCTTGTTTTTGCAGACCGAGTTGTAGTTTTGAAAGATACAATTTACTTCACCATAGAGTATACTGGAAAATTGGAAAAGAAGTGTGATGAAAGTGTGAACTTTTTTACTTTTGTGTTTACTGAATTCAGTAAGTAGTAACCTGAGAAATACAGTAGATTCTCAAACAAGTAATTAAATTGGACAAATGCTATCCATTTTTATCTAATAGCACTCGGACAAAAGTTATGTAATGGGGCAGTGCTGGTGATGACTGATTTTTTTTCACTGACAGATTATGTCTGTGAAAAAAATCGCAGCATGCTGTGATCTCCCTCTGAAATTGATTGGTTGTCAGAAACAAATCGGATACCATACGGAGCCATAGTAATGCATTTCATTTCTACTGATGTATTAGAATTCTGTAATTAAAGAAACTGTAAATTGTCCTTTAAATGATTAATAACTGCTGAATAAAAAATGGCTTTTATACGTACAGAACACCAGCAGCACACTGATGACATCATCCCACTTTTCTGGATGCAAATTGGACTAATTTTAATACATTTGTGTGACCCCATCCTTAGTATGACTATGGTAATAGTAAATTTGTCCAAATTTATTTTACTAGACTGAAAACCATGGTATAATGAGTTGCTGTGATTGAAGCTTCAGAGACAGCGCCAGTGCTGGAGAGGTGAATAGCTGAGAGTCCGACACTCAGCACTCTGGTATTCATCAGTCTGACACTCGAGCTACCGTGAGACCTGGTGGCTGTGAATTCAGGTAAAGGTTACCAGAGTTCATGGCCATGACTCCTGGCAGCTGAGAGGCCTGGAAACCTCACAGGAAACTTTGAGTGACACTTTAAGGTTACTTGTGTTTCTAGCTGCTGAAACACCTGGAGGCTATAAACGGAGGTTTGTATTTTACTATACGTGTTTATAAATGAAAAAATAAATGAAAACATGCCATGGGGTTCCTCGTAATTTTCATAACCAGCTAAAGAAAAGTCGACAGATGGGGACTGATGTTAATATTCTGGAAAGAGGCCAATAGCCATAACAGTTTTCAGGCTATTAATATCAGCTCTCAACTGTCTGCATAGCCTATGCTGATTATTAATTATGGGGGAACCCACGTCATTTTTTGGGGGAGTCCCCCATTTTCATAGCCAGCAAAGGCTAAGTATACAGCTGTGACCTGATATTAATAGCCTGGGAAGCTCCATGGGTATTACCCCTTTCCTAGGCTGTAAACATCTGCCCCCAATCACTGGCTTTCCCTCTGCTAGTTTTGACAATTGTGCAGGAGCCCATGCCATTTTTTTCCAATAAGTAATTGTTTAATAATGAAATACATGTCCAGTAATTTGCACACACACTGTACTAATTGTATTTGTCACTGACATCTATATGTCTACCTATTCTATATGTATTTACTGTATGTAATCCACCTTTCTATCCTGTCAGCTCCTGCAGTGATTTTACAGAAGCAGGCAGATTAATTACTGTTATGAACAGGTGATTCAGAACCACAATGGACCTGGTGGTTACGAGCACAGAAAATGACCTGATAGTTGCTAATCACATAGGACGAGCTCTGAGACGTGGGAACTCTGCTGACCGCAATCCCTAATCCTATCACACCACACTAGAGGTAGCCGTGGAGCGCTCCTGACCAGACCTAGGCGCCTCGGGCACAGCCTGAGAAACTAGCTAGCCCTGAAGATAGAAAAATAAGCCTACCTTGCCTCAGAGAAATTCCCCCAAGGAAAAGGCAGCCCCCCACATATAATGACTGTGAGCAAAGATGAAAACACAAACACAGAGATGAAATAGATTTTAGCAAAGTGAGGCCCGACTTACTAAATAGACCGAGGACAGGAAAGATAGCTTTGCGGTCAGCACAAAAACCTACAAACAACCACGCAGAGGGCGCAAAAAGACCCTCCGCACCGACTAACGGTACGGAGGTGCTTCCTCTGCGTCCCAGAGCTTCCAGCAAGCAAGACAAACCAATATAGCAAGCTGGACAGAAAAAATAGCAAACAAAAATAACACAAGCAGAACTTAGCTTATGCAGGGCAGACAGGCCACAAGAACGATCCAGGAGAAAGCAAGACCAATACTGGAACATTGACTGAAGGCCAGGAAAAAAGAACTAGGTGGAGTTAAATAGAGCAGCACCTAACGACTTAACCTCGTCACCTGAGGAAGGAAACTCAGAAGCCACAGCCCCACTCACATCCACCAGAGGAAGCTCATAGACAGAACCAGCCGAAGTACCACTCATGACCACAGGAGGGAGCTTGACCACAGAATTCACAACAGTACCCCCCCCTTGAGGAGGGGTCACCGAACCCTCACCAGAGCCCCCAGGCCGACCAGGATGAGCCAAATGAAAGGCACGAACCAGATCGGCAGCATGAACATCAAAGGCAAAGACCCAGGAATTATCTTCCTGACCATAACCCTTCCACTTAACCAGGTACTGGAGTTTCCGTCTCGAAATACGAGAATCCAAAATCTTCTCCACTATATACTCCAACTCCCCCTCAACCAAAACCGGGGCAGGAGGATCAACGGATGGAACCACAGGTGCCACGTATCTCCGCAACAATGACCTATGGAATACGTTATGGATGGAAAAAGAAGCTGGAAGGGTCAAACGAAAAGACACAGGATTAAGAACCTCAGAAATCCTATACGGACCAATGAAACGAGGCTTAAACTTAGGAGAGGATACTTTCATAGGAATATAACGAGATGACAACCAAACCAAATCCCCAACACGAAGTCGGGGACCCACACAGCGCCTGCGGTTAGCGAAACGTTGAGCCTTCTCCTGAGACAATGTCAAATTGTCCACTACATATGTCCAAATCTGCTGCAACCTATCCACCACAGTATCCACACCAGGACAGTCAGAAGACTCAACCTGCCCTGACGAGAAACGAGGATGGAAACCAGAATTGCAGAAAAATGGTGAAACCAAAGTAGCCGAGCTGGCCCGATTATTAAGGGCGAACTCAGCCAAAGGCAAAAAGGACACCCAATCATCCTGATCAGCAGAAACAAAACATCTCAGATATGTTTCCAGGGTTTGATTGGTTAGTTCAGTCTGGCCATTTGTCTGAGGATGGAAAGCCGAGGAAAAAGACAAATCAATGCCCATCCTAGCACAAAAGGCTCGCCAAAACCTCAAAACAAACTGGGAACCTCTGTCAGAAACGATGTTCTCCGGAATGCCATGTAAACGAACCACATGCTGGAAGAACAATGGCACCAAATCAGAGGAGGAAGGCAATTTAGACAAGGGTACCAAATGGACCATCTTAGAGAAGCGATCACAAACCACCCAAATGACCGACATTTTTTGAGAGACGGGGAGATCCAAAATAAAATCCATAGAGATATGTGCCCAGGGCCTCTTCGGGACTGGCAAGGGCAAAAGCAACCCACTGGCACGAGAACAGCAGGTCTTAGCCCGAGCACAAATCCCACAGGACTGCACAAAGAACGCACATCCCGTGACAGAGACGGCCACCAAAATGATCTAGCCACCAAATCTCTGGTACCAAAGATTCCAGGATGACCAGCCAACACCGAACAATGAACCTCAGAGATAACTCTACTCGTCCATTTATCAGGAACAAACAGTTTCTCCGCTGGGCAATGGTCAGGTCTATTAGCCTGAAATTTTTGCAGCACCCGCCGCAAATCAGGGGAGATGGCAGACAAAATTACCCCCTCTTTGAGAATACCCGCCGGCTCAGGCAAACCCGGAGAGTCGGGCACAAAACTCCTAGACAGGGCATCCGCCTTCACATTTTTAGAGCCCGGAAGGTACGAAACCACAAAGTCAAAACGGGAGAAAAACAGCGACCAACGAGCCTGTCTAGGATTCAACCGTTTGGCAGACTCGAGATAAGTCAAGTTCTTGTGATCAGTCAAGACCACCACACGATGCTTAGCTCCTTCAAGCCAATGACGCCACTCCTCGAATGCCCACTTCATGGCCAGCAACTCTCGATTGCCAACATCATAATTACGCTCAGCAGGCGAAAACTTCCTGGAAAAGAAGGCGCATGGTTTCATCACCGAGCCATCAGAACTTCTTTGCGACAAAACAGCCCCTGCACCAATCTCAGAAGCATCAACCTCGACCTGGAATGGGAGCGAAACATCTGGTTGGCACAACACAGGGGCAGAAGAAAAACGACGCTTTAACTCTTGAAAAGCTTCCACAGCAGCAGAAGACCAATTGACCACATCAGCACCCTTCTTAGTTAAATCAGTCAATGGTTTAGCAATACTAGAAAAATTATTGATGAAGCGACGATAAAAATTAGCAAAACCCAGGAACTTTTGCAGACTCTTCAGAGATGTCGGCTGAGTCCAATCATAAATGGCCTGAACTTTTACAGGGTCCATCTCGATAGTAGAAGGGGAAAAAATGAAACCCAAAAATGAAACCTTCTGAACACCAAAGAGACACTTTGACCCCTTCACAAACAAAGAATTCGCACGCAGGACCTGAAACACCATTCTGACCTGCTTCACGTGAGACTCCCAATCATCCGAGAAGACCAAAATATCATCCAAGTATACAATCAGGAATTTATCCAGGTACTCTCGGAAGATGTCATGCGTAAAGGACTGAAACACTGATGGAGCATTAGAAAGCCCGAATGGCATAACCAGGTACTCAAAATGGCCCTCGGGCGTATTAAATGCTGTTTTCCATTCATCGCCCTGTTTAATACGCACAAGATTATACGCACCACGAAGATCTATCTTGGTGAACCAACTAGCCCCCTTAATCCGAGCAAACAAATCAGACAGCAGCGGCAAGGGGTACTGAAATTTGACCGTGATTTTATTTAGAAGGCGGTAATCAATACAAGGTCTCAACGAACCATCCTTCTTGGCCACAAAAAAGAACCCTGCCCCCAATGGCGACGACGAGGGGCGAATATGACCCTTCTCCAAGGATTCCTTTACGTAACTCCGCATAGCGGCGTGCTCAGGTACAGACAAATTAAACAGTCGACCTTTAGGAAACTTACTACCAGGAATCAAATCGATAGCACAATCGCAATCCCTATGCGGAGGTAGGGCACTGGACTTGGGCTCATCAAATACATCCCGGTAATCTGACAAGAACTCTGGGACCTTAGAAGGGGTGGATGATGAAATAGACAGAAATGGAACATTACCAAGTACCCCCTGACAACCCCAGCTGGACATAGACATTGATTTCCAATCCAATACTGGGTTATGGACTTGTAGCCATGGCAACCCCAACACGACCACATCATGCAGATTCTGCAACACCAAAAAGTGAATATCCTCTTGATGCGCAGGAGCCATGCACATGGTCAGTTGGGTCGAATACTGAGGCTTATTCTTGGCCAAAGGCGTAGCATCAATTCCTCTCAATGGAATAGGATGCAGAAAGGGCTCCAAGAAAAACCCACAGCGCCTAGCAAACTCCAAGTCCATCAAATTCAGGGCAGCGCCTGAATCCACAAATGCCATGACAGAAAAGGATGACAAGGAGCAGATCAAAGTAACGGACAAAAGAAATTTCGACTGTACCGTACCAATGGTGGCAGACCTAGCGAAACGCTTAATGCGCTTAGGACAATCAGAGATAGCATGAGTGGAATCACCACAGTAAAAACACAGCCCATTCCGTCGTCTGTGTTCTTGCCGTTCAGCTCTGGTCAAAGTCCTATTACATTGCATAGGCTCAGGTTTATGCTCAGGTAATACCGCCAAATGGTGCACAGTTTTACGCTCACGCAAGCGTCGATCGATCTGAATAGCCAAAGACATAGACTCATTCAGACCAGCAGGCATAGGAAATCCCACCATGACATCCTTAAGGGCTTCAGAGAGACCCTTTCTGAAAATTGCTGCCAGAGCACATTCATTCCATTGAGTGAGCACAGACCACTTCCTAAATTTCTGACAATATATCTCTACCTCATCCTGACCCTGACACAGAGCCAGCAAGATTTTCTCTGCCTGATCCACTGAATTAGTAACATAGTAACATAGTAACATAGTTAGTAAGGCCGAAAAAAGACATTTGTCCATCCAGTTCAGCCTATATTCCATCATAATAAATCCCCAGATTTACGTCCTTCTACAGAACCTAATTGTAAATTAGGTTCATCATAAAGCAACCCGAGCGCCAGAAAAAATGCATCAATATCACATAATGCAGGATCTCCTGGCGCAAGGGAAAATGCCCAGTCTTGAGGGTCGCCACAAAGAAATAATGATCTTTACTTGTTGAACTGGGTCACCAGAGGAGCGGGGTTTCAAAGCCAGAAATAGTTTACAATTATTTTTGAAATTCAGAAACTTAGCTCTATCTCCAGAAAATAACTCAGGAATAGGAATTTTAGGTTCTAACATAGGATTCTGAACCACTAAATCTTGAATGTTCTGTACACTTATAGCGAGATTATCCATCAAAGAGGACAGACCTTGAATGTCCATGTCTACACCTGTGTTCTGAACCACCCTGATGTAAAGGGGAAAAGAAAGACAAAACACAGTACAAAGAAAAAAAAATGGTCTCAGAACTTCTCTTTTCCCTCTATTGAGAAGCATTAGTACTTTGGGCCTCCAGTACTGTTATGAACAGGTGATTCAGAACCACAATGGACCTGGTGGTTACGAGCACAGAAAATGACCTGATAGTTGCTAATCACATAGGATGAGCTCTGAGACGTGGGAACTCTGCTGACCGCAATCCCTAATCCTATCACACCACACTAGAGGTAGCCGTGGAGCGCTCCTGACCAGACCTAGGCGCCTCGGGCACAGCCTGAGAAACTAGCTAGCCCTGAAGATAGAAAAATAAGCCAACCTTGCCTCAGAGAAATTCCCCCAAGGAAAAGGCAACCCCCCACATATAATGACTGTGAGCAAAGATGAAAACACAAACACAGAGATGAAATAGATTTTAGCAAAGTGAGGCCCGACTTACTAAATAGACCGAGGACAGGAAAGATAGCTTTGCGGTCAGCACAAAAACCTACAAACAACCACGCAGAGGGCGCAAAAAGACCCTCCGCACCGACTAACGGTACGGAGGTGCTTCCTCTGCGTCCCAGAGCTTCCAGCAAGCAAGACAAACCAATATAGCAAGCTGGACAGAAAAAATAGCAAACAAAAATAACACAAGCAGAACTTAGCTTATGCAGGGCAGACAGGCCACAAGAACGATCCAGGAGAAAGCAAGACCAATACTGGAACATTGACTGAAGGCCAGGAACAAAGAACTAGGTGGAGTTAAATAGAGCAGCACCTAACGACTTAACCTCGTCACCTGAGGAAGGAAACTCAGAAGCCGCAGCCCCACTCACATCCACCAGAGGAAGCTCATAGACAGAACCAGCCGAAGTACCACTCATGACCACAGGAGGGAGCTTGACCACAGAATTCACAACAAATTACCAGCTTTTATTCTATCTTTCAGTTCAATGTAAATACATATAAACTGTATATATGTGTGTGTTACTGACATGTATATATATATATACAGTACAGACCAAAAGTTTGGACACACCTTCTGATTTAAAGATTTTTCTGGATTTTCATGACTATGAAAATTGTACATTCACACTGAAGGCATCAAAACTATGAATTAACACATGTGGAATTATATACTTATCAAAAAGTGTGAAAAAACTGAAATTATGTCTTATATTCTAGGTTCTACAAAGTAGCCACCATTTGCTTTGATGACTGCTTTGCACACTCTTGGCATTCTCTTGATGAGCTTCAAGAGGTAGTCACTGGGGATGGTCTTCCAACAATCTTGAAGGAGTTCCCAGAGATGCTTAGCACTTGTTGGCACTTTGTCACCAGCAAAGCACCCCCACACCATCACACCTTCTTCTCCATGCTTCACGGTGGGAACCAGGCATGCAAAGTCCATCCATTCACCTTTTCTGCGTCGCACAAAGAAACGGTGGTTGGAACCAAAGATCTCAAATTTGGACTCATCAGACCAAAGCACAGATTTCCACTGGTTTAATGTCCATTCCTTGTGTTCTTTAGCCCAAACAAGTCTCTTCTGCTTGTTTCCTGTCCTTAGCAGTAGTTCCCTAGAAGCTATTTTACAATGAAAGCCTGCTGCACAAAGTCTCTTCTTAACAGTTGTTGAAGAGATGTGTCTGCTACTAGTGCTACTAGAACTCTGTGTGGCATTGACCTGGTCTCTAATCTGAGCTGCTGTTAACCTGCGATTTCTGAGGCTGGTGACTCGGATAAACTTATCCTCAGAAGCAGAGGTGACTCTTGGTCTTCCTTTCCTGGGGCGGTCCTCATGTGAGCCAGTTTCTTTGTAGGGCTTGATGGTTTTTGCCACTGCACTTGGGGACACTTTCAAAGTTTTCCCAATTTTTCAGACTGACTGACCTTCACTTTTTAAAGTAATGATGGCCACTCGTTTTTCTTTACTTAGATGCTTTTTCTTGCCATAATTCAAATTCTAACAGTCTATTCAGTAGGACTATCAGCTGTGTATCCACCAGACTTCTGCACAACACAACTGATGGTCCCAAACCCATTTATAAGGCAAGAAATCCCACTTATGAAACCTGACAGGGCACACCTGTGAAGTGAAAACCATTCCCGGTGACTACCTCTTGAAGCTCATCAAGAGAATGCCAAGAGTGTGGAAAGCAGTCATAAAAGCAAAAGGTGGATACTTTGAAGAACCTAGAAGACATAACTTCAGTTGTTTCACAATTTTTTGTTAAGTATATAATTACACGTGTTAATTCATACTTTTGATGCCTTTAGTGTGAATGTACAATTTTCATAGTCATGAAAATGCAAAAAAATCTTTAAATGAGGTGTGTCCAAACTTTTGGTCTGTACTATATATGTATCCTATGTGTATATTTCTATTCTACCTATTCTACTCTAACCTGTCAGTGTGATTTTCCTGCGAGCGCACAGGATTTGCTGGCTTTTCTTGTTTCTATCTATTCTATCTATCTATTACATACATATATATATATATATATATATATATATATATATATATACATATACACTGCTCAATAAAATGAAGGGAACACTAAAATCCCACATCCTAGATATCACTAATTGAAATATTCCAGTTGTAAATCCTTATTCATTACATAGTGGAATGTGTTGAGAACAATGAAACCTAAAAATGATCAATGAAGATCGCAACTAATATCCCACGGAGGTCTGGAGTTGGAATGATGCTCAAAATCAAATGGAAAATGAAATTACAGGCTGATCCAACTTCAGTGGAAATGCCTCAAGACAAGGAAATGATGGTCAGTAGTGTGTGTTGCCTCCACGTGCCTGTGTGACCTCCCTAAAATGCCAGGGCATGCTCCTGATGAGGCGGTGGATGGTCTCCAGAGGGATCTCCTCCAAGACCTTGACTAAAGCATCCACCAACTCCTGTACAGTTTGTGGTGCAACGTGACATTGGTGGATGATGCGAGACATGATGTCCCAGATGTGTTCTATCGGATTCATGTCTGGCGAATGGGCGGGACAGTCTATAGCTTCAAGGCCTTCATCTTGCAGGAACTGCTGACACACTCCAGCCACATGAGGTCTGGCATTGTCCTGCATTAGGAAGAACCCAAGGCCAACTGCACCAGGATATATGGTCTCACAAGGGGTCTGAGGATCTCATCTCGGTACCTAATGGCAGTCAGGCTACCTCGGGCGAGCACATGAAGGGCAGTGTGGCCCTCTAAAGAAATGCCACCCCACACCATTACTGACCCATTGCCAAAACGGTCATGCTGGAGGATGTTGCAGGCTGCAAATCACTCTCCATGGCATCTTCAGACTGTCACGTCTGTCACATGTACTCAGTGTGAACCTGCTTTCATCTGTGAAGAGCACAGGGCACCAGTAGTGAATTTGCCAATCTTGGGGTTCTGTGGCAAATGCCAAGCATCCTGCACAGTGTTGGGCTGTCAACACAACCCCCATCTGTGGACGTCGGGTACTCAGACCATTTTCATGGAGTCTTTTTCTAACCATTTGTGCAGACACATGCACATTTGTGGCCTGCTGGAGGTCATTTTTCAGGGATCTGGCAGTGCTCCTCCTGTTCCTCCTTGCACAAAGGCTGAGGTCGCAGTCCTGCTGCTGGGATGTTGCCCTCCTACAGCCCCCTCCATGCCTCCTGGTGTACTGGCCTGTCTCCTGGTAGCGCCTCCAGTCTCTGAACACAACGCTGACAGACACTGCAAACCTTCTTGCCACAGCTTGCATTGATGTGCCATACTGGATGAGCTGCACTTTTATGGGTTGTAGAATCTGTCTCATGCTACCACGAGTGTGAAAGCATAACCAACATTCAAAAGTGACCAAAACATAAGCCAGAAAGCATTGGTACTGAGATGTGGTCTGTGCTCCCAACCTGCAGAACCACTCCTTTATTCGGTTTGTCTTGATAATTGCCAATTATTTCCCTCTGTTGTCTATTCTATTTGCACAACAGCTTGTTAAATTGATTGTCAAACAGTGTTGCTTCGTAAGTGGACAGTTTGATTTCATAGAAGTTTGATTTACTTGGAGTTATACTCTGTTGTTTAAGTGTTCCCTTTATTTTTTGTGCAGTGTATATATATATAAATATATTTATGTATATAAATATGTTTTGATGAATATTTCTTTTGAAAACGATGTGTAAATGACAGAAAACTGCTGTATGTAAGCTCATGTTAAAATCGCATTGCAACCGTATAGCAATCGTAAAGCGCTCGGATGTAAATAGGATGCTAGGTGTGAAAATCGCATTGTATTTGCATGACACTCTCATAGCACTCGTATGGCACTCATCTTTTTTTTCAGTCCAGATTACAAACCTTTTTTTTTCTCACATTTGGGTATGAGCCCTTAGGCTCAGTGTCTTTGATCATTGATATAGTGTAGCTGACATATGTCCTATTGCATTTAAATTACAATTTTATTTTTTTCTTCATTTATAATGCAATGGAAAGCATAACCAAGACAGCACAATAATTTTTACCCAGATAAAAAATTGAAATCAATGTCAGACAGTGTGCTTGCTTGTCACAAGTGACTCTACTGAGCTTTTGCATTTCTTTTGAAACCCTATTGCAATTGTAACAGCCTATTTTAAAAAGTATATATATTACAAAGAATTTTTTATTTTTGCACCTGTTTTACCAGTCAAATTTTACATCCATACCAGACACAATAATGTAGCATCCTTTGTCAGCTGCTGGATTTTTGGTTGTATATCTACCTAACATTATTTAATTTGCTAATTTTGCGAAGGGGTTATCACTTTGTTGAAAAAGATTTTAAAAATTATAGACATTTAACCAGGCATATCTAATTTTGCATATAGGTTTTACAGTCAAATTTGACAATCATAAATGCCATACATATACTGCAGCCTGCTATCATATTTTGCTTTCTTTCTTTGTATCTACCTACCCACCTAACATTTTTTTGTTATCTTCTTTTTGGCAAGTGTTACATATTTGCTGTTGAAAATATTGTCAAATGTAAATTATATCATTGTACAAAATGTATGGTAGAAGAAAAAGAAGCAATGGCAATGGATAGAGCAGTATAAAAGAACAAAGAATATGGTAAGGCTAAGAATTTAAGATACGCTAGCATCAGTACTAGCACCAGCCATCTGGGCAATAGTATTACCAAAGGCAACCCTTAATTGGCCTCCATTGCTTCTTTTGCAAGCATATTAATGAGGAGGTAGTGGAGGGCATTATAGAATATATGACACATCACTCATCTCATTAATAAGCAAGATGATGATATCTTTAACACCAACACCATTATTGTGAATAAATGTTCTGCACAAATCAGTCTGACTGATCACAAATTCATAAGAGTGACAATTTTTGGCCAATTTTTTCAGCTTAATAAACATGAAAAGTCTTTTATTGCAATGTGTTATTAAATGGGTTGTTAGTTACTACCAGGTTACCATCTGTTTCTAGGGTGTGGTCACTTTGATATTACCAACACCATGTTTGCAGTAAAGGGACTGAAAGAAGTTGGATATTGACCTAGTAGACTTCAAAGTGTAAAACATATTTTTTAGGGCAATAGAACCTGTCATTTGCAGCAAGTTTACTAGTCGCCAATCAAACTTTTGGGAAAAATTAACTGAACCTTGCCGTTTCGATCATCTCTGGACTCTTGTTTAGTCCAATACTTCAGATCTGATAAAAGGTCATATAGATATAATATGAAGAAAATCTGAAAGAACCTGATGTGGCAGTTTGGACAGGTTCACTATGAAGAAATGACAACCTACTCTTGTTATTTCTCGATTTTTCTTTCTTAAGATTAGACATATCTGATAACATTGTACTATTACGTCAGTTTGTTCTTTGCTTTAAGATGTTACTTAATTTATTCTGATATTTCTCCCTAAATTGACTGCTTAGGGAACATATTAAACAATCTGTCACTGCAGAAAGAAGGCATTATTGAAACAGGCAGTTACGTCCATTATAAATATACATGGCCTCTTGTCCTAGATTTCTTTTACTCAACAATGCAATTTTACCATAAATAATTATATAGTAAAGATGGAGCAGTGCTCTGATGTATGCATAATCACAAGGCTTTAAAGCACGGCTATGTCTGGCACAGTGATGAGCAATTATCATTGCACCCTTGTACCTGTCTATATTCATCAGACAAGAGACTACAATGTCCTAAGTGGTGACGCAGCACTTCAGAAAAGGAAATGTTTTTTTACTCTTCATCAGCACACTGGATGGGACACTTTTGATTTGCGTTGTGGCTCTGCACAACGTTCATATGGTATCCAAAAAAAAGTTTCTGTTTTACATTTATTAATTGAACCCTATAAAATTGAAAAATTCCATATTATGTTGCTGTTATGTTGGAAACAAAAGTTGTATTACCTGACATTCCAGTAAATTATTAATAAAAAAAGTAAAAAAAAAAAAAAAATATGCAAAAATTGTCGAAAAAATATGACATAAAGTATGCAGTCCTAGTTGAAATGCCTTATAAAGTGTCACCAGCAGATAACAAGACTTTCATCTTAGCAGCTTCAAACTCTACACTAGATCATTCAAATCTCAGCATTTATTTCCATCTTCCACTGTATTAAAGTGAAAATCTGCAATATGACTTGTAATGACTTTTTTTTATCATAGTCTGAAAATATCTTGTATGATGCCATGTGAAATTGGAGGCAAATAAATGTACAGTCTAGGCTCATATATCTGTGTAGGTACCACATTTTGGCTATGTACAAATTTATATGAAGAGTAAACATGGGCGGCTGTATAAGACATAGAATAGAAAAAGTTATCCAAATGTGAAAATAATTGAAACTGCAATAAAGGCAAAATGTGGAAATACTATAAGTTGGGATGTTGATCATCTGTATCACTTTTGGCTAAATATGTTTACTTCAATGGATGGTCATTGTTAGGCACCGGGATTCTTCGTCTGCCCAGGATGGATCCCAAGCTTTGTCTTCTCCTGCTGTCCCCCTTCAGTCTCAACCGCAGTGAATGCTGCTGAGGAAAGACAGTTTTCAGCATCATGCTCAGATACAGGCTGTACGCTTGGTTACTGCTGCCTCCATAGGTTCAGCTATAGTAACTGGCAATAGTCAGCAGTGTGCAGTCACTCCTCAGACGAAGTCCCAAGTTTTGCTCTACTGAGCATGCTCATGGGTTGACTTCTCATTGGTGGTTGCCCGTCACATCCTCAGGTCCTGGTCTGGCATTGAATTGGCCAGTGAGCAAGGTCCTGTCAGATTGACAGAAACTATAAAAGGATCCTTGGCGCTACCGTTGATGCACTAAGATCATTTATGTTTGGTGTGTGAGCAACCTAACGGTAGTGTGAACTGAGCTGTATGTGGTCAGGGCAGGCAAATAAAACCCTACATTCCCCTTAGAAGGCATACTGAAAAGAGAACATGTAACATGGCTTTCACCAGCCTTGGTCACTTCATTCCTTCAAGAGGTGACTCCTGGTAAAACGCATTGAATAATTGTTTGCTAAGGAAGTCAAAGAAAAGAGTTTTTTTTTAGTATTGAAGGAAACTATGGAAACAAATATAACATATTTACAATTCCTTTACAGCAGAACAAGCATTTATCTCCCCGCTGATAACTCATTTCAATTTCATTTATTCTTTTTTAATACAAGTTGTTTGTTAAATAAGTGATTAAGAATTTCTCTGGTTCCAGTGTACTGTAAGCAAACTATGATGTTACTGAGCTGTTTAATAAGAGATATTAAGTTCCCATTAGTGTAAATCACCCCCCTCAATGAGAAGTAAATCATTGTGTGGTGTATTAATTGGTACACTTAACGGCCATGCTTATTTTTGCTAATTGTCCAAACATTCCAGCGTTAATATGACTTTAATATAAAGTTATATCTGTGAAAAGATCTTTATCTAATTGAAAAGTTATAATAAGAAGAACTAATATCGAGGACACATTTCCGGAGTCATTTAGCTATATTAGCATTATGCATATTTACTTGTATTATGACATTTATTTAAAAATATGAAACTTGCAGTCATGTTCATTGCGGTAAGTGAAGGTTTAAATAGAATTTCTTAACATTGGTGACCGACTTGACCAGCAATCATTGTCAGTGTGGTACGGTAAACTTCGTAAAATGTAATACTAGGCGATGCCCATTAAATTAAATTATTGACCATGGTGGCTTCATGTCTGCTCTTTTCAACTCTCCGTCTTTTTCTATAGGGGTCTCTAATAACAAATACAGAAAACCTAGATAACACAGCCTCTTCCGGGCATTTTATACAGTATCATACCCACTGACTGTTGATCACTCACAGTTAAAGTGCTAGTCCACTACAGCACAACTCCTTATTAATTACCCCAAAGTGCTGCACAAAAAAAAAAATCAATATTTTTCTCCTGGACTGGAGCTGCTCCTCTTTTCCAAGCATGGTGTCCTCTGTGAGTTTAATAATATGAAATATGAAAATTATCAGGTGACTGCTGTAGCCATTCAGGGGCAACCTTCATTGTCCCATCTGAGTAGAAGAAAAACTGTTTTTCTGCTCATACAGCAATGTCATGTGAATTAGAGCAGAGGAATGGGAGCAAAGTATTGATTTTTTACTTTGTACAGCACTCTGCGTTAACTAATATTGGGTTGTCTAATAGTGGACAACCCCTTTAAAGGGACTTTATAGAGTCGAAGCAGGACACCACTGCAGTCTTCACTCAACAGGAAATAGAAAATGCAAAAAGTCCAGAGCTCCTCAGATTTAGGGACCACAATTTGGGTGCTTGTGGGAGTAGCACATACTGAAATTAAACCTAACTTTTGCATTCAAACTGATCTCTCAGATTTAGTGCTGTCAGAAGGTTTTTTTCTCAGTATCAAAATTTCTAGACTCCTCTTATTCTGTGTTCACACAGAGTTGTTTTTTCAGTAGTTTTTGAAGCACAAACTCTCCAACTCTCCTATCAAAACTCATAGTTCTCCTTGTGTTTTTTGGAGAGTTTCTGCTTCAAAAGCTCCTGAAAAAACTCAGTGTATACATAATACTAAAGGTTTTACTTTTCTAGAATCCAAACCTATCGCTTATTCACAGGGACCCCCACTGATCATGAAACCTGTGGTGCCAAGCATTACATTAATGCTGCTGTTACAGTTCAAATCAAATTTATTCAAAGGCTAAAGATTTTTGCACATTCTTAAAATATATTTCACTGAATCTTCAGCTAAAAATTTCAGACATACATAAATTCACTCCAGGGTCAGACAGGATTACATTTGTGCACAAATGTTGCTATTTCTTAAAACGTAGCAATTAATGAATCAGCTACAAACATCTTGAAACCCTAAACCCAGCCTAAAAAGATGAGCACAAAATCATCCAAGCACATTGAATGAAGATTGACATAAAAAAGGCTCAAAATAAAATAAGAATTGGCTAGAAAGAAATACTGACCAAAAACACCAAAAATTAAGTAAAAAAATTCAATTATTGGGGGATACTGTTTGATGTCAGGTTTTTTATTAGTGTTATGGCATTTGTTGATATTTTAGAGCCAAATTCATCAAATGGCACACGCTGCTCATGAACTTTATTTAAAACAAAAAAATGCTCTTTATTTTTGTTTTTAACCCGTTTTCTGATTTTTTTTAAAACAAAAAGGTAGCAAGATGTACATGACATGAAAAATGAATTTGCCACCAACAAAAATAGGAATAAACATTGAAAACTAAACAAAAACTCTAAAAATGGAATAGTGAATTAGGCACTTAGCATTTAGATGTATCGGTTACATAAAAGCTCTAGAAAAGAAATTTCATTTGCAAAGATGCTTTAATTTTTTTTTTTTTGGCTGAGCAATAAAAGCAATTGGTTTTTAAGATGAACATAGACTTTAAGTTATTTGAATTCAGAACTTATATGAATGGTTAGCCTATCCCTGTGTTGATACCATTTAGGTGGGAAACTACTATTGAACGTATCAAAACATTAAAATTAGCAGATATTTTTATCAGAATTCAGATTTTATCATTGCTTTCTATACTTACTATATTTATACTTACTCCGTAAAATGATATCATCTTATTTTGCTCACCAAAACTGATTTGAAAATATAAAAAAAACTACTTTTTTTGCGCTATTTTCAATGTTACGCAATAGATAGCATGTCTTTTCAATGATGTCAATTTGCTGCTTGTTGAGTTATTTTTAATACTGGCAACATAATAATTGTGTTGAGCCAGATGATGATAAGATTATTCACCATTCATTTGCTGTTCTCTTTTAATGAAGTATTGCTACTTCAAAGAGTTCCCCTGTTCCAACAGTCTGCCATGATCTGCATGTTCTGTCTCTAGTGCAGATACTGAGCATTAATGAGTTTTAGTTCTTTTTATTTCCATTTGTCATATATAATGTTAGTGAAAATATTTTTCAGATATTTAATTGTGTATAACTGTTTTTTTTTTAAACTTTCTCTGCCTAGCTAAATTCTTCAACATTAAAATTGCAAAAACAAGAATGAAAAATTGTGAAATTATGAAAATCACAGAATCGATAGGCATGTTAATTAGAAAAAATCTTGATTTATTCCGCACTGAGTGTGAGTGTCCCATGTAGAAATACATGTACTTGCCCGCCTAGACAAGCTATCATTGAGGTTATTATTGGTTGTCTGAGGAATGTTCTACCACACTGAATCCGCTTGTGCATGTAAATCATCAAGATCCACTGCTGGCAGCTCCCTTTGCAATTTAATACCAATGACATCCTAGATGTGCTTGATGAGAGACAAGTCTGTAGATGCTGCAGGTAATGGTAGCATGTTTAGGCCATACAGGTTGCTCACTGTAGCAGAAGCAACATGTGGCCTGGATTTTTTGTATTGAAAAATGTCTCATGAGAAACTTTGGGGCGAATTGTTAGTAAATCTTGAATGAAAACTATAGCGGTCATATAAATACAGTGTTTGTCTCACTGTTTACATAGCAAATTAGAAAAATAATTTATAAACTCTTATTAGGTTTACGTAGTAAAAGCCAAATGGTTGCTTGCCTTAAACATGACATTCCCTCACTCTTGTGTTTGTATTCTACCCATCCAGTTATTATCCACATAGTTAAGCCTTGGGATTTCAAGTATCTTCTAGAGATTGCGGATTTTCAGGGAATGTCAAAATCAAGCAGTAGAATGTTACTAGACCTGACAGTAAACCTCTGGCTGCAGATAATCCAGATTCTCTTTTACTTTTAATATGCTGACCTTAGTTTCCCTCTCCTGTTTACATCGTACCATTACTTAAAATTCCTGGTAAAACGTACTATAGGAAATAGAATAATAGAAGCAACTTCCATGTTGTCAAGGAATCAGAGGCATAAGGAACTATAGGAAATAGAATAATAGAAGCAACTTCCATGTTGTCAAGGAATCAGAGGCATAAGGAACTATAGGAAATAGAATAATAGAAGCAACTTCCATGTTGTCAAGGAATCAGAGGCATAAGGAACTATAGGAAATAGAATAATAGAAGCAACTTCCATGTTGTCAAGGAATCAGAGGCATAAGGAACTATAGGAAATAGAATAATATAAGCAACTTTCATATTGTCAAGGAATCAGAGGCATAAGGAACTATAGGAAATAGAATAATAGAAGCAACTTTCATATTGTCAAGCAATCAGAGGCATAAGGATGTTGAATACCAATAATAGTTCCCAACATATATATAAATTTCTGGAGATGGTATTTTTTTTCAAATATCTACAAACATTTAAGCAATGGAAAAAGCCATTACCAGTAGATCAGAAAAGTAGAGATTAGTATGCTATATTTTAACCTTGTATATGTCCCTTAAAGTGCATCAGTATTTTGAACGATGCATTCACGTTGACATATTTAGCATCAATGGGAAATTCCTATTTGCATTTTGCTCATCCCATTGGGCATCCAATCTTATTGATGACAAAAATGGGGGTAGTCTGCACTGTTATTTCTGGCATAAAAATACCTAGATTTCAATAGAATCAAGACTCATCCCATGTTAAAGAGGACCTTTCACTAGTTTGAGGAAGCTAAACTGGCCACATCATGGAATAGTGACTGCAGAACTGAGTAAAACAAAGCTGTTATATTTTATTTCTCTTCTTCATTGCAGAAATATCAGCTTGTAAAATTTAGATTTTAATTTATGATAAGTCCAACTGGGTATTAGCAAAGATTTTTCTCTGGGGTCGTGTACCACTTCATCTGTATGATTTTGAGCAATCATAAGCTGCCAGCAACTTACATGGGATGAACACACCCATACAATAGCTTGGAGCAGGTTTGTCAGTGTGAGAAAGATAATTACAGAAAGTTTGATATAATTGGATAGTTGTGTGTAATTACAAAGTGTGAGGAGTAGAGCAGAGCTCAATGTGATTACTAACACCTGTAAGCTTTCATTTGACATCAACCAGTGTGGAAGGGAAGGATGGTACAGAAGAGATGAGCTTTGTCTCATTACAAACACTTCTAGCAGTTTATCTCTACAATGATGTCTGCCCTGCTGTACTTTCTCTCCTATACCTACACTTCTACACTTCTCATTGATCTCATGGCACAACTGTAATGATAACAAATTGCCTAGAGTAGAGAATAGATGTGTGACATTACAAACACCTTTTAGCTATCATTTCACAGCAGTCAACATAGAAGGGGGAAGGAGAGAACAGCACAGTAGAGCTGAGCGCCATCTTTTTACAAACTCTGTTGGCACTGCTCCTCTCAGTGTTGTCAGCTCTCTTCACACTGACTGCTGTGTGATGAAAGCTGAAACATGTTTGTAATTACACTCATCTCCATTCCCAGCACTTTATAAACACACAGCTTTACAGTGACACTAGTAAGGAGGACAGAATCAGTCATTGCATATCTCAAACAGGAGAAAGCCTTTTCTAAACCATTACAGTGTTGACATTTTAAAAAGAATTGAGCAAACTACAACAGCTGGAAGCTAAGCTATCTAACCATGTCACATTAAATATACAGCTTTGGCAAAAACCAAGAGACCACCACATCAAAACCCTGTCATGGGCAGCCCAATCTACAGACCTGAACCCCATTGAAAACCTCTGAAATGTAATCAAAAGGATGAAGAATAGTCACAAGCCATCAAACAAAGAAGAACTGCTTAAATTTTTGCTTCAGAAGCAGTATGAAAGACTGGTGGAAAGCATGCCAAGACGCATGAAAGCTGTGATTAAAAATCATGGTTATTCCACAAAATATTGATTTCTGAACTTCTCCTGAGTTAAAACATTAGTATTGTTGCTTCAAAATGATTATGAACTTGTTTTCTTTGCATTATTTGAGGTCTGAAAGCACTGGGTTTTTTATTTTGACCATTTCTCCTTTTCAGAAAAAAAAATGTATTGCGTGTAAATTTAGAGACATGTTGTCAGAAGTCTGTAGACTAAAAGAACAATTCACAATTTACTCCAAAATATACCTATAAAGAGAAAAATCAGACAAACTGAACATTTTGAAGTGGTCTCTTAATTTTTGCCAGAGCTGTCTGAGTGCAAATGAGGAATGCTAAAGCATATCTCACAGATGATAAACTGATTCATTTTAATGATATGGTGCTAGTTTGTAACATAGACGAATACAGGAGCAGTAAGAAGAACAATAACTGACTAAATTAATCAATAATATTTAAAAACAGTAAAAAATATGAAAAGTTACTTGGTGGAATTAAAAGAAATGCTGCAGAAAAAAGCAATAGATGACAATAATGAATAATGAAACTTTCTTGTTTTGCTATGGTGGCATTGTTTGCAACGAAGCTGTGCAATGAAGAACATTCTATTTGTTCCTAATATTATCTTATGTTCCTTTTAAATTCCAATTATTTTAAAAGCGGCGATGGTTAAGTGAGTATATTCGTAGCTTCATCAGCAAAGAAATTGTCTTTTAGTAATAATAGATGCATTGGCCTCAGCAGCTGAGGCTTTCCACCATGGACTGAGCTGTACCTTAAAGTATGGTAGACTGGCACGTGGCATGCTTAATCAGCTCCTATAGCCATCTGTGTTCACCCTGTGCTTATTTAGAGAAATATGCAGCCTGTCACATCCTATTGATTGAGTGGTAAAAAGACAGATCAGCGCAATGATTTCTTCATCTAAAGCACATGCATAGTAGATACATTATTATATTCTAATATCATGAAGTCATTCACAGCAGAGTCATCAAGGAGGCAAATGTCACACAGTGAATCCAGTTATAAAGAATAATTGTATCTAAAAATATTTCAGCCGCCAGCCTCGGAATATTGTTCTGCAGACAATACATTTGTTAAAAAGGAGAAAATACATCAGTAGATACAGTATATGAGAGAATTCATAAACAAAGTGGGAAAAACAAAGATCCATCTGAGCTGGGAAGATATTTTTATGTGAACATAGAGCTGCTCCTGACTCAATTCTTTACTAGATGAAGTGGAAAACTGTAAAAGAATACATGGAAATAAAAATAAAAGAAAATATATTTTTACTGAGGTAGAGCAATTTTTCATTAGGAGCAGAGTAAACACCAGATTCAATGCTCACATCTGGCAGAATCGGGATTAACACATTTAAGGGAATGTTCACACTGCACCGTTTTCCATTTTATGCACTAAAAACAGTGGGAAACCACCAGTATTTAGGACAATTTATTACCGATCTGGCCTGCGTTCTGGGATTTCTCTCTTTTTGTGCATATGTGAATCAGAAATAGCATAAATACAACACCTGGTAGAACGTTTAATCCTTTTCAATCACTTTGCAAAATAGCAAAAATATTCATTTGCAATTTTTGTTGTATGTGTACATGGGACAAATGAACAGCTGCTTATAGTATGTAGTGAATAAAATATCAACGACCATGGATGACCATAAAATACCAGGCAAGATTAAACTGATAAAAAATATGCTTTTGGTAATACAAATAGCAATTGAGATGCTAAATTGTGTACACAATCTAATGATTTTCTATTGGGTCCAGGTCTAGAGACTGGCTAGGCCACTCCAGGACCTTGAAATGCTTCTAACAGAGCCACTACTTAATTGCACTGGCTGTATGTCTTGAGTCATCATGCTGGAAGCCCCAGCCACAACCCACCTTCAATACTCTTACTGAGGAAAGAAGGTTGTTGGCCAAAGTCTTCCGATACATGACCTCATCCATCCTCCCTTCAATATGGTGCAGTCGTACTGTCACCTTTTTAGAAAAGCACCCCCAAAGTATGATGTTTCCCCCACCATGATCCATGGTTGAGACTGTGTTCTTGGGGTTGCACTCATCCTTCTTCTTCCAAATACGGCGAGTGAAGTTTTATTTTTGTCTCATCTGACCACATGACCTCCTCCTATGCCTCCTCTAAATCATCCAGATGGTCATTGGTGACTTTCAAACTGTCCTGGACATGTGCTGGCATGAGCATGGGGACCTTGCGTGCCCTGCAGGATTTTAATCCATGTTGGCGTAGTGCGTTACTAACAGTAATGTTTGTGACTGTTCTCCCAGATCTCTTCAAGTCATTGATCAGTTCTTCCCATGTAGTACTGGGCTGATTCCTGATCTTTCTCAGAATCATCTGGAGTGCCCGCTAGGACTGTGGGGTACTCAGGACGAGTCCGATGGTTCTTCAGGGGTAGTCACGGCAGCTGTGGCCCAGTCCATGGCTTTCGACATCCAATAAAATTATGAGGGAAAGGGAATAAAGTTTATAGGGGATTAGTTTGTGATGCCGGCCATGGTGTTTGGCAATAAGGGCAGTTAAAGTGTTAAAGTCTATGATGGACTATTGTGGTGAAGGGCAGATGACGCAGTAATAATTCTGAGGATACAGCAGGGTGCAGTTTTCACACTTTTACTTTTGTGGTCCAGCCAGTTATCAGGTAATTTGGGTGCACTTTTCCGAGACTTCATTCCTTATGTACCTTCCCTGGTTGTCTCTCTGCTCTGGCGCTCGCACGCCTGCCCTGTTCCTCACACACAGTGTCCCAAGCCTGCAGTCTCGGATCCTGTCAGGCAAAGTCCTCATTGTCCCCTTGATCCTACTGTATGTGACTGCCTTTTCAGCGAATGTGTGTGGATTTGGCTGTGGCACATACAGATATCACAGCCTCTGGTTTGCTAGCTAAGTCTTGCAGCTCCTCCACTCGTCTGGGGGCGGGTCCCCCACTGCGACCTGGTCCTTCCACCCAACTACGGTTGACATGGGTTTGGGCACCATGGGTAAATACCTCACTTCCCTGGCCCCTAAGACCCCTTCCTTCCTTCTAGCAGCTTCTCTCTTCATAACTGCTCCAATCAAATCCTCCCCACTATCTCACTAACTGACTGACTAACTCCTCCCTGTCATTTCCATGACAACTCACAACTCAAAACTTTCCCTTCAACTGTCCCACCACCTCCTGCCAGAGCTGGGGCCCTTCCCCCTAGCCTGGAGAAGTTTAGTGTTGGATGCACATGTGCGAGTCCTGGGTAGTGCCCCCTCCTTACCCGAGAGCAGAATACCACACCTCTGGATGAGGTGCAGTACCTCTGTGGCTACTGGACTTCAGGGGTGCCACACAGCCTTACCCCACAAGGCAAAATCTTGCATGGAGCCCCAGATCTAGGAAGATTGACAGTCTTTTTATGTTTCTTCCATTTTCTAATAATTGGGTCAACTTTTGATGCCTCCTTACCAACCTGCTTGCCTATTGTCCTGTAGCCCATTCAAGCCTTGCGCAGGTCTACATTTTTGTCCTTGGTGTCCTTACTTAGCTCTTTGGTCTTGGCGATGGTGAAAAGATTAGAGTGTGACTGAATGAGTGTGTGGACAGGTGTCTTTTACACAAGTAATTAGTGCAGAGTAGAAGAGCCAGAATTCTTGCTGGTTGATAGGTGATCAAATACTTCTTTCATGCAATAAAATGCAATTTAATTATATAAAAATTATGCAATGTGATTTTTTTTTATTTTTAGGCCAGTGTCAGACTTGTAACTGCAATATGAGAAACTCGCGCGAGTCTCTCGCTTCAATACCCGGCACTGCCGCCGACACTCAGGACCAGAGTGTGCAGCTGCATGTATTTTTATGCTGCTGAATGCTCCGGTCCGAACCTCCGGCGGCAATGCTGGGTATTGAGACGAGAGACTCGCACGAGTTTCTCGCATTGCAGTTGCAAGTGTGACACCGTCCTTAAATTCCATCTCTCATAGTTGAAGTGTACCTATGAAAAAAATTGCAGACCTTGCCATTCATTGAAGGTGGAAATACGGTACTTATTTTCCCCACTGTAAACATAAAGCAAGCCTTGCCTCCTAATCTGTGACTGAACGGAAGATGGCTTTGTCAGGGGGCTGGCTTACATACAAGCACAAGCAAACAATACCTCCTGATCTGTGTCATGGCATCACAGAATGGGGCACTCAGGATCAGCAACACCATACAGGTGACAATAAACTTGCGTTTATTAATTACTAGAAATAGGCCCGATGCTATCGCATCGGGATTGCGGCAGCTGCACAAGTGAAACACAGACATCATCGCTATTCCCCATGCACATGCAGTAACAGCTGCATCGTTACTGTGCATGCGCAGGTAGAGCAGATAGAGCACGCAATTATGGCTGTTACTGCGCATGCACGGAAATAACGGTGCCGTGAATGTCACTTACTCAGGGGCAGTTTGTGGCCTTGCACACAAACTGCACCTGCCACAGTGCCTTATGGGATTCAGGGAAAGCGGCCGGAAGTCCCAACTGGTGATTATTATAATAGATACTTTGCTTATATAGCGCCATCATATTCCAAATTGCTTTACAGATATCATCATCATCACTGTCCCCATTGCAGCACACAATCTAAATTCCCTATAACTATGGCCCTTGAGTGTGGGAGGAAAGTAAAGTACCCAGAATAACTCCATGCAAACATGGGGAGAACATACAAACTCTTTGCAGATGTTATCCTTGGTGAGATATGAGCTCTGGACCCCAGCGCTGCAAAGTGACAGTGCTAGTCACTGAGCTACCATAGATGTACTGTATATATGAATACTAGATGGCCCGATTCTAACGCATCGGGTATTCTAGAATATGCATGTCCACGTAGTATATTGCCCAGCCACGTAGTATATTGCCCAGCCATGTAGTATATTGACCAGTCACGTACTATATTGCCCAGCCACGTAGTATATTGCCCAGCCACATAGTATATTGCCCAGTCACGTAGTATATTGCCCAGTGATGTAGTATATTACCCAGTCATGTAGTATATTGCACAGCGACATAATATACAGCACAGAGCCACGTAGTATAGAGCACAGACACGTAGTATATTGGCCAGTCCCACATAGTATATACAGTAGCAGCCATGTAGTATATAGTACTGTCCACGTAGTATATAGCAGCCATGTAGTATATAGTACTACCCACGTAGTATATAGCAGCCATTTAGTATATAATACTAAGAAATGTGAAGATTGCTGCAAGCACAAATGCAAAAGTAGATTAAAATTAAAATAAAAAATAGTTACATACTCACCCCTGGGATCCAAAGGCGCTGTGGCGATGGGCGCGTGGCTGCCGCCATCTTCCGTTCCCAGGATGCACTGCGAAATTACCCAGAAGACAGCAAACTAGATTGCCTTTGGGACTTAACAAAAGGAACGAAATTATGTACCATTATTGTTAAAATGTTAATTTTAATCTACTTTTGTTCTTTTTTATTCTTATTATACGGTTTTTGCATGTTTGTATTGCTTGCAGACCTGCGATCAGATCATGTGATCTGAAGTTTTCACCGTGATTTGCTAAAGCATTGTATATATACTTCCTCTGCATTTGTGTGTAGATAGCCACGATGAAGATCTTTTAGATAGAAATGCGTTGCTATTAGCAGGTTTTTGTCGCTGTTCACATTCCCTTTTGTGCAGGGATGATTTTTAAGGATATGGATCAATAAAGGATTTTTAATTGAAAAGGAGCTGGAACAATCTTCACATTTCTTACGTCTTCAGCTGTTGCTACGTCTGGGTCAGGACGGGTTCACATGCTCCTGTGGTCTGTTGGTGAGCTGACGGGGCCTTTGGCCCCCGTATTTTTCTATTAGTATATAGTACTGTCCATGTAGTATATAGCAGCCATGTAGTATATAGTACTGCCCACGTAGTATATAGCAGCCATGTAGTATATAGTACTGTCCATGTAGTATATAGCAGCCATGTAGTATATAGTACTGCCCACGTAGTATATAGCAGCCATGTAGTATATAGTACTGTCCACGTAGTATATAGCAGCCATGTAGTATATAGTACTGCCCACGTAGTATATAGCAGCCATGTAGTATATAGTACTGCCCACGTAGTATATAGCAGCCATGTAGTATATAGCAGCCATGTAGTATATAGTACTGTCCACGTAGTATATAGCAGCCATGTAGTATATAGTACTGTCCACGTAGTATATAGCAGCCATGTAGTATATAGTACTGCCCACGTAGTATATAGCAGCCATGTAGTATATAGTACTGCCCACGTAGTATATAGCAGCCATGTAGAATATAGTACTGCCCACGTAGTATATAGCAGCCATGTAGCCCACGCAGTATTTAGCAGTGTGGGCACATATCCCTGTTAAAAAAAAGAATTAAAATAAAAATAGTTACATACTCACCCCTGGGATCCAACGGCGCTGTGCTGATGGGCGCGCGGCTGCCGCCATCTTCCATTCCCAGGATGCATTGCGAAATTACCCAGAAGACTTAGCGGTCTTGTGAGACCGCTAAGTCTTCTGGGAAATTTCGTAATGCATCGCTGGGAACGGAAGATGGCTGCAGGCGCGAGCGGCTCGGCGGACTACGGAGGGTGAGTATAGCAGGTTTTTTGTTTTTTTATTATTGTTAACCTTACATTTTTTTTACTATTGATGCCGCATAGGCAGTATCAATAGTAAAAGGTTGGGGACACACAGGGTTAATAGTGGCGGTAACGGAGTGCCTTACCCGCGGCATAACGCGGTCCATTACCGCTGGCATTAACCCTGTGTTAGCGGTGGCTGGACGAGAGTATGCGGGCGCCGGGCAGTGACTGCGGGGAGTAAGGAGCGGCCATTTTCTCCCAGACTGTGCCCATCGCTGATTGGTCGTGGCTGTTTTGAAGCGACCAATCAGCGACTTGGATTTCCTTGACAGACAGAGGCCGCAACCAATGATTATCCATGACAGAAAGAAGGACAGACAGAAAGACAGACAGAAAGACGGAAGTGACCCTTAGACAATTATATAGTAGATACATTTTTGGAATACCCCTTGTAAACGAACCTGAATTATAATTGTTTTAATGTGGCCATAGTCATTAGTAACATCTATTAGCTAAATGATGCTGTCAACAACTTCATAATCTTATATTTTTGTCATAGGGGTTCTCTGGTCTCAGAGGATAAGTCTTCAGTAACTCTATTTGACTTCAGACTGCTGAATCAGAACATTGTGCAATGTGTACACTGTCACAATTCCACTCTAATCACTGTGTGGGTAGGGCCATGTGATTGCATGAGTGCGATTTGCTTATTTGTGGTCACATGCCGAGTAGTCCCATGCGTCTCTCAATAGAAGACAATTGACAGAAGATGACAAAACATGCAAACATGCAGACACATAACCACTCACCTGCACAATGAGTAGAGTGGATTCATGACAGTGTGCGCATCACACACTGTTACGATTTGGCAGTTTTCATCACAAAGAGTGACTGCAGATTTTATTTCTGAGACCGGACAACCTCTAACCCTTCTGTCCATTGACTGTAATGGTTTACACTTGTCTGTATAATTCACGCATGTGACACCCACTGAGTTAATGTGGCAATGCAAAATATCAAAAGCTGATACTCTGCCAAGTCACAAATTAATAATCTGATTTCAATTCCAGACTTCCTGCTTAATAAAAAGGAGTTTATCATGCAAATCTGTTGGTAATGAAATTTGGTTACCCAATTAATCCTTTTTTATCTGTTCTTTCCCAAGCTATTTGTTTTAGCAATAAAGCAATATGGGAGCATTTTCCTTTCAGCTCATTTGGTTATGCTCTCCCCTCCTTTGTGATTTTAGACCACTATTTTTTATCGTGTCTCCAGACACATCAGACTTCAGGGACAATATTATGTCCGTGTCACATAGAAAATATCATTCAGAATAATGATCATCTTTACCTCTTTCTTCTCTTGATGGAAAGTTGAAAGTAAGCTTTCATTATTTAGATCATGTAGTAACCATAATATAGGAAAAGTGCTTGCTGACAGGTATGTGTGAATCAATCTAGCGCCATATAAAGAGAAATAATCAAGCTCTTTTCAAATAAAATAAAATATAAAATGATTGCCTGTGAGAGGGGAGTAGAAAAGTACATCTTATCAACATTTCATGTAAGAAAAATGATTGCCATTTTACAGCAATAGCAGCATATTGTGCTGGGTGCTTATCTTGTCACTTGAGCGCAGTTTCAACTATTTACTAGGAGCCATTTTGTGCAGCTGATTTTTTTTTACTCCCCAAAAACTGATTCAACGCATTTATCAGAAATCAATGAAAGACTGGAGCAATATTTTTAGTCCTACCAATTATTCATAAAAAAATAAAACTCTGCACTTTACACAAAGAATTACATGACCTGACCCAAATTAGGACACTTTTGAAACTGGATGGCAATAACAAGATGGCCAAAATGTAATGTGAGAACAAAGCCATAAATGAAGGAAATTTAGAGGCAGGAGCTCCATCTGAGCTCTGATGTATTTAGCCTTGCACCCCTGAAGACGTGTTCTTTTGTGAAACATATCAGGAAGGCTGTTGAGTGTATTTAGATAGAGCACATTGCATTCTAAAGCTGATAACTGGTCTATACACATCATCCTGGGCTTTTAAACACATGGTATGTAGAGTAGGTCCATTGTGAAACAAAGATTACTATATTATTATTATAACAACCCGGCAATTGACATATATTCTGATTATATCTTTTGTTCTACCACTATATTTATTTGCATATCTGACCATTGTATATGTGTAACCATTGTGCATATTATGTATTGTCAATTAAATATATAATTTAACCTTGGGCTGTTCTTTTATCTCGATCCAGGAATCCACTCCTCCATTTCTTGGTTTAACTTTTCAAACTACTGGAACTGGTTTCTGTCCCAATATAATACTGTTAACGGACCTGGCTTATATCTAAGGAGGAACTGATGTCAATCCTATCGGGCTGGCAGCGCTCTGTTTCATTATTGCTAGTAAAAGGGGCCTCTCAGCCTGTTAGAGTTGAGAGCGAGTGTGATGCCACATCAGTGACTGTGTAGGCTCCATCCTCTCACTCCCCGTGTTTCCCTGGGCCCCTGTGGACAGGGAGTGTCTGTGTAATACTGTACCAAGCTGACCTTATGTGTCCCCAGGGGGTGCGGTATGTCACATTGGTGAAAGCAGGGAGACCACATTGCGTGATCCGTCTGATGTAAGTGACAACCGGCGGGGTGGCGAGGTCTAGGTTCATCACATGTGGTGGCAGCGCGGTGGGATTCTTTCTGCGTGATCTCTCCGATGTCATTCTTCACAGTGCTCATACTCAATACTGTGTTTTGTACATTTTGTGTCCATATTTTCATCATGTGCAAACCATTACAATGTGTATTCATCCTGAAATATCCATAATTCCTCATCGTTTACTTCTTGGTGTCGCAATTTCAACTTGAGGACTATATATGTATATATAAATATATAAAGTGGGGCAAAAAAGTATTTAGTCAGTCAGCAATAGTGCAAGTTCCACCACTTAAAAAGATGAGAGGCGTCTGTAATTTACATCATAGGTAGACCTCAACTATGGGAGACAAACTGAGAAAAAAAAATCCAGAAAATCACATTGTCTGTTTTTTTAACATTTTATTTGCATATTATGGTGGAAAATAAGTATTTGGTCAGAAACAAAATTTCATCTCAATACTTTGTAATATATTCTTTGTTGGCAATGACAGAGGTCAAACGTTTTCTGTAAGTCTTCACAAGGTTGCCACACACTGTTGTTGGTATGTTGGCCCATTCCTCCATGCAGATCTCCTCTAGAGCAGTGATGTTTTTGGCTTTTCGCTTGGCAACACGGACTTTCAACTCCCTCCAAAGGTTTTCTATAGGGTTGAGATCTGGAGACTGGCTAGGCCACTCCAGGACCTTGAAATGCTTCTTACGAAGCCACTCCTTCGTTGCCCTGGCGGTGTGCTTTGGATCATTGTCATGTTGAAAGACCCAGCCACGTTTCATCTTCAATGCCCTTGCTGATGGAAGGAGGTTTGCACTCAAAATCTCACGATACATGGCCCCATTCATTCTTTCATGTACCCGGATCAGTCGTCCTGGCCCCTTTGCAGAGAAACAGCCCCAAAGCATGATGTTTCCACCACCATGCTTTACAGTAGGTATGGTGTTTGATGGATGCAACTCAGTATTCTTTTTCCTCCAAACACAACAAGTTGTGTTTCTACCAAACAGTTCCAGTTTGGTTCCATCAGACCATAGGACATTCTCCCAAAACTCCTCTGGATCATCCAAATGCTCTCTAGCAAACTTCAGACAGGCCCGGACATGTACTGGCTTAAGCAGTGGGACACGTCTGGCACTGCAGGATCTGAGTCCATGGTGGCGTAGTGTTTTACTTATGGTAGGCCTTGTTACATTGGTCCCAGCTCTCTGCAGTTCATTCACTAGGTCCCCCCACATGGTTCTGGGATTTTTGCTCACCGTTCTTGTGATCATTCTGACCCCACGGGGTGGGATTTTGCGTGGAGCCCCAGATCGAGGGAGATTATCAGTGGTCTTGTATGTCTTCCATTTTCTAATTATTGCTCCCACTGTTGATTTCTTCACTCCAAGCTGGTTGGCTATTGCAGATTCAGTCTTCCCTGCCTGGTGCAGGGCTACAATTTTGTTTCTGGTGTCCTTTGACAGCTCTTTGGTCTTCACCATAGTGGAGTTTGGAGTCAGACTGTTTGAGGGTGTGCACAGGTGTCTTTTTGTACTGATAACAAGTTTAAACAGGTGCCATTACTACAGGTAATGAGTGGAGGAAAGAGGAGACTCTTAAAGAAGAAGTTACAGGTCTGTGAGAGCCAGAAATCTTGATTGTTTGTTTCTGACCAAATACTTATTTTCCACCATAATATGCAAAAAAAATGATAAAAAAAACAGACAATGTGATTTTCTGGATTTTTTTTTCTCAGTTTGTCTCCCATAGTTGAGGTCTACCTATAATGTAAATTACAGACGCCTCTCATCTTTTTAAGTGGTGGAACTTGCACTATTGCTGACTGACTAAATACTTTTTTGCCCCACTGTATATATATATATATATATATATAGAGAGAGAGAGAGAGAGAGATATGTATAGATATATATGCATATATATCTATTTGTATAATTGCCTTAAATTGTCTGTCATCCACTTCCGTCTTGAATCCCACAATCCACCGGACCGCACTGGAAGTTTGCCGACCGCCATATTGGAATACCCAAGTGATGGGTATTCCAATATGGCACCCGCTGGTGGTACCAGGCCCTTGCGCAGTACCACCCGCGGGTCATCGCTGGCCCTTCAGGGGCGGCAGGGGAGGGGGAGTGGCAGCTGTCCATCATACTCACCTGCTTCCGACACGTCTCTGCATGTCCCTGCTTCTCCAGCGCTGGCAGCTTCTTCCTGTGTTCAGTGGTATGATGTGACCTCTGAACATAGGAAGAAGCTGCTGGCTTCCGGAGACCATCTGTTAGTGAGAGGCTGCCAGGGACCGTGCTGGGAGCAGGTGAGTATAACGGGTGAGTGTGAGCATTCACCTGTTCACGTTCCACCGCAGTGTGCCGCTCCATCTTCCACGACCTCTGGCTGTGATGTTCATGTCAAAGGGCGCGATGACGTGTTTAGTGTGCGTGCCACCCTCTGACTGAACAGTCACTGCAAAGGACGCGGAACACGGAGAAGTGCCCGGCAGTGGAAAGGGGACAGGTGAATATCGCAAGTGCCAGGGGCCTGCTCAGGACAAGAGGTGAGTGTGTCATTTTTTTTTTACTGCAGCAGCAGCATATGGGGCACAAGTTTCTATGGAGCATCTTATGGGGCCATAATTAACTATTATGCAGCATTATATGGGGCACATTTTCTATTAAGCATCTTATGGGGCCATAATCAATGTCACGATTCCCCTGACCGCTGTCACCAATGGGTCAGGATTCACACCGTGACCGTCACCCCTACGTCACGGATTGAGGTGACTTTAGGCCAACAGACGGCTATCACATGTGCAGGGGGGCTTATCTTAGTTATCCCTCCACTCCAGGATGTGATGAAAAACCACACACAAGGCTATTGACCTCTTGCTTACAGCAGGGGCTTATTCTAGGTATCCCACTGCTTTCAATATACCACAAACTGCAGGGATTTATGTATATCCCGCTTACAGTTCCACTTAACACTTGCAGCTCTCTGGCGCCCCCTTACTCTCAGGTCAGATTAGGTACTGCACCCTGGGTAATTAGTCGCCAGAAAGGCTGCCTGCTATGTACTGGCTATTGGGCACGCTGCAGCGACGCGATAACTACTCCCACTCAGGCAGGAACAATAATTATCAAACCCGCAGTTGCTTCAGCATAATCCAACAGTCAGCGCACTTTCGCTGCCACCAGCTTCGATTAAACGGGTCCGAAGCTAACCCAACACAACAGTAACAGTAGCGTATTACCCTTCAGAAGACTTAGGGTACGGTTTTTAGAGCATGGAGAAGAACTAACATATAATAGTATATCCCATTAAAAATTAGGCAGTGCGTTATCAAAAATATTTTATAAAAAAGTTACAAATGAGACAATTGCAAATATGTACATGGGTAATTATAACATAAAGGGAATAAAAGAGAAAAGATAACACTCACATGTTGAAAGCATTGCAGGCAACCCAGGCTAGTGCAGTTTCCATACATCCCAGTCCATGGGATGTACTCTGCTCTTCCAGGACAATAGGACAAAAAAGTCCAGAAGAATAAATCAAGCAGAAGAGACAGCTGGGGAGCCTGCCACAACCTTAATACCTTAAGGCTGTGACATCACAGAAAGGCTGGCTTATCCAGACCCTCCTCTCTCTACATTCTGCCTAAACTTTAAACTATTTTCTCTGATTTCTATAACTTCACTACAAAACACGCCATGGTTCTAACAAACTCATCATTCATCTCAGATTAACGTGGGCATTCTAATGAGATCAAATATGTCCTATCTGGGATACATATTTACAGAGAATACCCTACTTCTTTACCAGACGGAGTTAGAAGCCCGAGTTTCATGGGATGTGTAGATACACTGAGTGAGACTACGAATATATATTTTCATGTTCCTAGCTTAAATCGTTTGCCTAATATCTAACAAAAACCAAACAAAGAATCTTTTATGGATTCTTGAAGTTTCTACTTCCCTTATAGCTGAACAAGAGCTTACACAGAAAATGCTAGTCGTAAATTCCATTCGGCAATAAAACCTCTCTTCCCCCATACTCTCAGAGAAGGAAAGCCAGGAATTTGCAGCTCAAACTGTGCTCCAAGAAGGGGGCTTAGCCCATGCAGGCTAGCAAGAGAACTACTTATGATATTTCATACCATATCGTGACACCTCCCCCTTTTGGTGTGCGCTAGGGAGGCAGTACCCCACGGTATGCCTCCATGGGCACCTCAGTAGGTTCACCCTGGCGGGAGAGTCCCTCTGCATTCCCATGCTCTTTGCCCGTTTTATGTTCAATGGTGAAGTCAAACTGCTGAATGGCAAGGCTCCAGCGTAGCAACCTGCCGTTGGTTCCACACATGGCGTTTAGCCAGCGCAGAGGGTTGTGGTCGGTCACCACAGTGAAAGTGTGACCATACAAGTAGGGCTGCAAGCGCTGCAGGGCCCAGACTATGGCCAGGCACTCCTTCTCAATTGTGGAGTAGGCCACATCCCTCGGCAAAAGTTTCCAGCTCAGGTATAACACGGGGTGCTCTTGGTCCTCCGTGTCAACCTGGCTGAGCACAGCACCAAGGCCAAACTCGCTGGCATCGGTCTGCACCAAGAACGGTCGACTGCTGTCGACTGCTTTCAACACAGGGGCGTTGCACAGTGCGGTTTTCAACGCCTGGAAGGCCCCCTCACAGCCATCTGTCCAGTTGACAATGTGAGGTAGCTTCTTCCTGGTGAGGTCCGTCAAAGGTTTTGCCCGGCTACTATAGTGCCGTACGAAGCGCCTATAGTACCCTGCAGTGCCCAAGAAGGACATCACCTGTTTCTTGGTCACGGGAGTGGGCCAGTTCACGATCACTCCCACTTTGTCAGGCTCTGGCTTCAGGGTGTTCCCGCCTACCCGGTGCCCCAGGTAGTGAACCTCCCTCATGCCCATCTGGCACTTTCCCGGCTTGATAGTCAGTCCTGCTTGGTGAATTCGCCTGAGCACCTCCTCGAGATGCTGCAGGTGTTCCTTCCAGGAGGGACTGAAGATGGCAATGTCATCCAAGTACGCCACGGCGTACGTCTCCAGTCCCTGAAGCAGGAGGTTGACCATCCGCTGGAAAGTGGCAGGGGCATTCTTCATGCCGAAGGGCATGACCGTGGACTCGTACAGTCCGAAGGGCGTGATAAAGGCGGACTTCTCCTGCGCCTCGGGGCTCAGGGGAATCTGCCAGTATCCTCTACTCAAATCCATTATTGTCAGGTATTTTGCGCCAGCTAACTTCTCAGGCAGCTCCTCGATGCGCGGCATGGGGTGTGCGTCAGAGGCTGTGATGGCGTTGAGCCCCCTGTAGTCCACGCAGAACTGGGTGGTCCGGTCCTTCTTTGGCACGAGAACTACAGGTGAGGCCCACGCACTCTTTGACCGTCGAATCACCCCCAGCTGTAACATCTCATCAATCTCTTGGCGCATAATCTGCTGCACCTGGTCAGAGATTCGATAGGGTGTTCGCCGTAGTGGGGCGTGATTCCCGGTGTCCACCTCGTGGACTGCTAACTCAGTCCTCCCAGGTCGGTTGGAGAACACGACCCGGAAAGGTTCCAGTGTGGTTTGCAACTGCACCCACTGGGGTTCAGTTAACGAGGCGCTTACCTCCACATCCTCGATGGACCCATTGGCCTTGGCTTGGGCCAGCAAGTCCAGGAGGGTGTCTTCCTCACCGTCTTCGGGCAAGCTGCAGACCGGTAGGACGAAAGGTTCACGTTCGTGATGAGCCTTCATCATGTTGACGTGAAAGGCCTTTCGCCTACCCCGAGCGTGGTCAAGTGTGACCACGTAAGTGACCGGGTTGAGCTGTTGGTGGACGACGTACGGGCCCTCCCAGGCTGCCTGAAGCTTATCCGTTGGTACGGGGACCAGCACCCACACCTTTTGACCCACGTGGTAGGTCCGCTCCCGGGCGTTCTGGTCGTATCAGTGCTTCTGATCAGCCTGAGCCTGCGTCATGTTGTCATGCACCAACTGCGTCAAGGTCTGCCTCTTGTCACAGAAGCGCATGACATACTCCACTATGGACACTTCAGAAGGGTTCGGCTCCTCTTCCCAGGATTCTCTTACCAACCCAAGGGGTCCCCGGACTCGCCTGCCGTACAGGAGCTCGAAGGGGGAGAACCCCGTCGAGGCCTGCGGAACTTCTCGGTAAGCGAACAGCAGGTGTGGGAGGTACCGCTCCCAGTCGCGCCCTTGAGTCTCAACCAGCATGCGTAGCATCTGTTTGAGGGTACCATTGAAGCGTTCACACAAGCCATTGGTCTGTGGGTGATACGCACTCGATACCAGGTGCTTCACCTGCATTCTCTTACAGAGAGCCTCCATTAGGCGAGACATAAATTGGGTCCCTTGATCAGTAAGCATTTCCCTGGGAAATCCTACACGTGAAAAGATGGCCAACAGGGCATCCGCCACCTTATCTGCCCTATTTGACGACAGAGCTACTGCCTCTGGGTACCGGGTAGCATAGTCTGCCACAGTAAGGATGTATTGCTTTCCAGAGCTGCTGGGGACGGCCAGCGGGCCCACAATGTCCACCGCGATCCTCTGGAAAGGCTCCTCTATCACTGGCAAAGGGATCAGGGGAGCCTTAAGAGCAGGCCCCGCTTTCCCCACCCTTTGACAGGTGACACAGGAGCGGCAGTAGTTTGACACATCTGTCCCCATCTTAGGCCAATAGAAGTGTTGAGACAGCCGGGCCTTAGTTTTGCTGATCCCCAAGTGTCCAGCTAGCGGGATCTCATGGGCAATCCGCAACAACTCACCCCGGAATTGCTGTGGGACGACCAGCTGTCTTTCCCTCAACCACTCCTTTTGTGATTCTCCGGGTACTGTCTCCCGGTACAACCTACCTTGTTCCCAGAACACCTTCTCCTTATCTGTCTCGGAGAAGCGCGTCCCGGCGAGTTGTCTCAAACTCTCTAGGCTCGCATCTGTGTGCAGAGCGGCCTGAAACTCCTGGCTAGGGGAAGCCAGAAGCGACGTCAGGGTCCCTTCCCCACGGGAACCCTCTTGGACCTGCTCTGGGTCCACCTCTGGTTCAGTCACAGTAATGACTGAGGAGGGTCCAGAAGGCAGACAGTTATCTGCGTTCCGGGCACTCTGACTGCGGGTGACAGCAGCTACGTAGGCTGTCTCCCTGGGGGTTTCTATAGACCCATCAGCCGGCGCTGCTATGGGCTCTACCTCCCCATCAGGGCCGTATTTAGAGTTTCTGCTGCCCTAGGCACTTTTAGTGCTGCCTCCCCCTTTGGTGAGTATAACACTATCGGCAGTGACTTTGGCAAAAATCGCTGATGTGAAAGTCGCCTTTTGCAGCAGATCCGACAGTTTTTCCGCATCTGCCGCGTAATGGATCACTTAGGGCAACACTGCATTCGGCCTCATTCATTCCCTATGGGACTTACAGACATGTGCGGCACTTGCGGTTTTGCCACCATCCGGCAAATGCGGTACTTGCAGCAATGAGAAAAAACACTACTAGCAGTGTTTTATGTATCATCGTAAGTGCAAAACCGCAATTGCCGCACATGTTCGCAAGTAGCCATCACTACCTGTCCCTGCACCTTGCTAGCTCATCCCTATCCAACCCTCCCTGACCTATAACTACACTATAAAGCTTCAGAAAAGCAATTTATTAACTGACATATTCCTATGATAATGAGGGCTCTAGGCTACGGCGTAGACTGGGACGGGCAGTGTCCGGGTCTCCATCCTCTCTGTGCACACCCTCAGTCCCTGCCTCACTGCCTGTGCACAGACCTCCCTCCACCGCACCCGGTAATCGCCGCTCGCAGTAGGATACCGGCAGAGGTGTATCTAGGGTTTCTGGCACCCGGGGAAAGAATTCATTTTGGTGCCCCCCCTCCGCCAAGGACATATGTGATTTGCACACTCAGTCATGTGCCCACGAGCTCCTCTCCCTAATGCTCTCAATGTTCAGTGAAAAACTAAGAGAAGCAGAAGAGAAGCTCGTTGTCACAGGACCATAAGAGTATGTGTCCACGTTCAGGATTGCATCAGGATTTGGTCAGGATTTTTCATCAGTATTTGTAAGCCAAAACCAGGAGTGGAACAATTAGGGTCTGTTTCCACGTGCAGGAAACGCTGCGTGTCTGACGCTGCATAGAGCCGCAACGTCAAACACGCAGCGTCCAGATGTTACAGCATAGTGGAGGGGATTTAATGAAATCCCGTCTCCACTATGCGTGGTAACACGCACGCGGTGGCCCTGCGACTCCGGACATGCTGCGCGTCTTTTCAGATCGCAGCATGTCCGTATATCTTGCGGCGACGCTGCGTCGCCGCAAGATATAGCACAGGGCGCTATGGTGGGGTGCGATGATGCCGGATGTGTGCTGTGAACACATCCGGCATCATCGCGTCCCAGAAAAGGGGCGGGGCTTACCGCAGAGCGGCTAAGCCGCTCCGGCGATACCGCCGGCCATCCTGAAAGTGGACACATAGCCTTAGAGGAAAACTATAATAGAAACATATGCACCACTTCTGTATTTATCACCCACTCCTGGTTTTGGCTACAAATACTGATGTAAAATACTGACCAAATCCTGATGCAATCCTGAACGTGGACACATACTCTAAGTCTGAAAATCGCATATGAGTGACGTGTCCATGTGACGACTACTGGAACTTGCAGAGCTGAATCCTGACATCGCAGCTTCTGAATTCTCACAACGCATGCACTGCACACTTTTAGGATTCTCCCTTGCCGGTGGACAGTCATGTCAGCACAAGTATGTGATTTGTATACTTCTGACCACATTCCGACTAGATGTGCCCGGCCTCGCTCAGTTCATTTTCATTGACGGAGGTCACGCATGTCTAGTCAGCACATGATCGCATTAATGTAAATCCCCAGCATGAGAGAATCCTGACAGCGTGCAGTGTGCACTGTGAGAATTCAGAAGTCTGCAGTCACAAAGAATGACTGCAGACTCATCACAAGCCTGGACATCCCCTTTAAAAGGGACTCTGTCACCTGAATTTGGAGGGAACAATTTTCAGCCATAGGGGCGGGGTTTTCGGGTGTTTGATTCACCCTTTCCTTACCCGCTGGCTGCATGCTGGCTGCAATATTGGATTGAAGCTCATTCTCTGTCCTCCATAGTACACGCCTGCACAAGGCAAGATTGCAGATTGTGCAGGTACAGTATGTACTACGGAGGACAGAGAATGAGCTTCAATCCAATATTGCAGCCAGCATGCAGCCAGCGGGTATGGAAAGGGTGAATCAAACACCCGAAAACCCCACCCCTATGGCTGAAAATTTTTCCCTCCAAATTCAGGTGACAGTGTCCCTTTAAATCTCCTAGCATATATAAAAACATGAGAGTTAGCATCACAAATAACATTTACATCCAGGTACCTGATAGATGACGTCGCCTCTGGAGCCGTTCTCCTTTTCTTCATCTTGTCCAGATCCCATGATGAGTTTTTTCTCATCCACAGCCGTCTCTGCAGACTTCCATCTTCGCCGCTCTTTTGCAGAAAGTCTCCACATGACGCCCTTAAAGATACAAGTGTCATTATAATGCTCCCAAATAAAAAATTGCCCCTCACTATATTGTCTGCACAAAGTATGACCCCCACACTGTCCCTCTTATGGTACATGCTCTTCACACTGACCTCTCCTTTCTATACCGGTCCCCTCTTCACACTGTCCTCTCACACTGTGTCCCCCTTATAGGGCCCAGTATTTATACTCCATATTTATACTCCATCCTCCCACACTGCGTTCATGCCTCCCCCATCCTCCCACCCTGCGTTCATGGCTCCCCCATCCTTCTCCCCTGCAAGCATGGCTCCCCCATCCTCCCACTCTGCGTTCATGGCTCCCCATCCTTCTCCCCTGCGTTCATGGCTCCCCCATCCTTCTCCCATGCGTTCATGGCTCCCCCATCCTCCCACTCTGCGTTCATGGCCCCCCATCCTTCTCCCCTGCGTTCATGGCTCCCCCATCCTTCTCCCCTGCGTTCATGGCTCCCCCATCCTCCCACCCTGCGTTCATGGCTCCCCCATCCTCCCACCCTGCGTTCATGGCTCCCCATCCTTCTCTCCTGCGTTCATGGCTCCCCCATCCTTCTCCCCTGCGTTCATGGCTCCCCCATCCTCCCACTCTGCGTTCATGGCTCCCCCATCCTCCCACTCTGCGTTCATGGCTCCCCATCCTCCCCTGCGTTCATGGCTCCCCCATCCTTCTCCCCTGCGTTCATGGCTCCCTCATCCTCCCACCCTGCGTTCATGGCTCCCCCATCCTTCTCCCCTGCGTTCACGGCTCCCCCATCCTTCTCCCCTGCGTTCACGGCTCCCCATCCTTCTCCCCTGCGTGCACGGCTCCCCATCCTTCTCCCCTGTATGCACGGCTCCCCATCCTTCTCCCCTGCGTTCACTGCTCCCCATCCTTCTCCCCTGCGTGCACGGCTCCCCATCCTTCTCCCCTGCGTGCACGGCTCCCCATCCTTCTCCCCTGCGTGCACGGCTCCCCATCCTTCTCCCCTGTGTGCACGGCTCCCCATCCTTCTCCCCTGTGTGCACGGCTCCCCATCCTTCTCCCCTGTGTGCACGGCTCCCCATCCTTCTCCCCTGTATGCACGGCTCCCCATCCTTCTCCCCTGTATGCACGGCTCCCCATCCTTCTCCCCTGTATGCACGGCTCCCCATCCTTCTCCCCTGTATGCACGGCTCCCCATCCTTCTCCCCTGTGTGCACGGCTCCCCATCCTTCTCCCCTGTGTGCACGGCTCCCCATCCTTCTCCCCTGTATGCACGGCTCCCCATCCTTCTCCCCTGTATGCACGGCTCCCCATCCTTCCCCCCTGTATGCACGGCTCCCCATCCTTCCCCCCTGTGTGCACGGCACCCCACTTTTTTTCCCTGTCATACTTACCTCTCACCGGCGCGCAGCACAGAACTTCCTGGCATCTCAGCGTCTTCCTTCCTGTCTTCAGCGGTCACATGGTAGCGCTAATTAAGGGTGATGAATATGCGCATATTCATCACCCTTAATGATCGGTACCATGTGACCGCTGAAGACAGGACGCGCTGCAGGCGCTGAGACGCAGTTGCAGCCACCGCTGGAGGAAGGTGAGTATTACGTCTTCAGGGAGGGAGGGAGGGGGGCGGGAAGGAGGGAGGAGGGGGGGGCGGGAAGGAGGGAGGGAGGAGGGGGGGCGGAAACTTGACCCCGGAGTTTTATAAAAAAAAATAAATAAAAAAAAAGAAAAAACCTAGCTCAAGGGCGCCCCCCCGCATCCCGCCGCCCTAGGCACGTGCCCTCAAGTGCCTAGTGGCAAATACGGCCCTGCTCCCCATCCACCCCAAACACTTCAGGGGCAGTGCTACTTATGGGCCAGTTACCTTCCTCGGTGGCACTGGTCACTTTCATGGCATCACCTTCCTCACGGTTCCCATGCATCTCCCCATTTCCTGTAGCACCGACACTTGCCCCTGTTAGGGGTTCCTCAGCCGTCTCACTCCGCAGAGCGACTTGGCTGGGCACGCCTGTACCTATGGACACATTAACCTTCACAGAAAAATCATTATCAGGTTCAGCTGGCACAGGTACAACATTTTCACCATCAATCCTAGGGAAAACATGGTTAATCGATGCATCATTACAAGATAAAGCATGGTCAGGTAACACATGCGATTTCCCATCATCATCATCATCAGGGTTAACTTTACCCTTATTAGTAGATTGGGGAGGGGTGTCAGGGACGTAGTATGCAACCATCCTCCCCAAATCAGTCCCCAACAAAACATCAGTGGGCAAATTATCAGACAGCCCCACTTCCTTCACCCCGCTCCCAGCACCCCAATCAATAAAAACCCGGGCCATCGGTAAGGGACAGCTGATGCCCCCAATCCCAGTGACAGTTAGGGTTTTCCCCGGAATGATTTCTTCAGGGGCCGTCAGTTCGGGTCGGATGAGGGTTCGTTCAGCCCCGGTGTCCTTGAGGCCTGTAGCAACATGGCCTCCCACAGTGACGTGCTGTACGTTGTCACACACCCTCCCAACCACACCACCCACCAAAAGAACTGCTGCATTAGGCCCTGGGGCCTTGGCTTGGGTGTTCTTCAGCTTGGTTGGGCAGGAGAGACTGATATGACCAGTCTGATGGCAGGTGTAACACGTGCGAGGTTCGGTGGTCGGTCTGTTGCTGTTGGCCACGGGGCCAGGACCTCTGGTGTGTTGGCTGGCAGGGGTACTGGCGTTGGTTGCAGGCTTACCCCCTCTCCAGCTGGTGGTGACTGGCTTCCACCCTTCCGATCTACGGTTGGCCTCATAGGCATCGGCAATCTGTGCTGCTTTCGTCACGTCTTTGGGTTCTCTGTCCATCACGAACTGTCGCACCTCAGCTGGGCAAAGATGAAAGAACTGGTCTTTGATCATCAGGTCTCGCAGCTGTGCAAAGGTGGTCACTGACAGTCCTTGGGTCCACTGGTCAAAGTGGGTCCCCAGTCCATGCACCACATCACTGTAACTGTCATGTGGGCCACGTTGGAGGGTCTGGAACTTTCTACGGTACACCTCGGGTGTAAGCTGGTACTTGGCTATCAAAGCCTTTTTGATGGCCTCGTAGTCACCATCTTGTTCTTGAGGGAGGGCAGCAAACGCCTCCAGAGCTTTACCTCTCAGCCCTGGTGTCAGGTATCGTGCCCATTCATCTGTAGGCAGCTGGTACTGTCTGCAGGCTTTCTCAAAGGCCCGCAGAAAAGTGTCCAAGTCCCCGTCCTTCTCCATAACAGGGAAGTGATCGGGCCGGGGCTTAGGTATCTGAGCGCTGCTGGGCTCACGTCTCTGGGCGGTGGAGGGCATCCCCCCCTGCCGCAGCATCTCCAGTTCATGAGCTCGCTGGGCTTGGCGCTCGGCTCTCTCAGCCTCCCGCTCGGCTCGGGCCTCTCTCTCGGCTCGCTCCTGGTATTGCTGGATCAGCTGCAGACGTCTCTCTAGGTCATCTGCGGAGCATTGTTGCAGAGCCAGCTGCAGGAGGAGGTCTGCACCCCTCTGGTTGCCAGTAGGGCCCATATTCAGTGGTTGGACCTCTGCTGCAGCACCATGTTCGCTTGTGCTGGCTTCTGCGGCCTCTGGGCTCTGTGACCTGGCTTGGTCTGCTTCAAATTGCACCAGTTCAGCGACCATTTGAGTCTTGGTCTTACCCTGGGGGTTCAGGCCATGGTACGTGCATATCCCAGCAAGAATGTCCTTCTTCTGCTGGTTGTACCAGGCTTCCCCTTTCGCAGCCATGGTTGCCAAATAAAAGATAGGATAGAAAAACAAAGAGAAAGGGAGGGGATAATTACCCGTACACAATTGTCTCACAACTAAAAAGCACTGAGTTCGTTCTCCAAACTTATTTGCGCAGAGTCCTCGCAAGAACTTTCTGCAAGTTTTTAGTGAGAGGAATGATTACTCAAACCAAATCACTAATGCTCTAAGATATCCCACCGCCTTGCCACCAATTGTCACGATTCCCCTGACCGCTGTCACCAATGGGTCAGGATTCACACCGTGACCGTCACCCCTACGTCACGGATTGAGGTGACTTTAGGCCAACAGACGGCTATCACATGTGCAGGGGGGCTTATCTTAGTTATCCCTCCACTCCAGGATGTGATGAAAAACCACACACAAGGCTATTGACCTCTTGCTTACAGCAGGGGCTTATTCTAGGTATCCCACTGCTTTCAATATACCACAAACTGCAGGGATTTATGTATATGCCGCTTACAGTTCCACTTAACACTTGCAGCTCTCTGGCGCCCACTTACTCTCAGGTCAGATTAGGTACTGCACCCTGGGTAATTAGTCGCCAGAAAGGCTGCCTGCTATGTACTGGCTATTGGGCACGCTGCAGCGACGCGATAACTACTCCCACTCAGGCAGGAACAATAATTATCAAACCCGCAGTTGCTTCAGCATAATCCAACAGTCAGCGCACTTTCGCTGCCACCAGCTTCGATTAAACGGGTCCAAAGCTAACCCAACACAACAGTAACAGTAGCGTATTACCCTTCAGAAGACTTAGTGTACGGTTTTTAGAGCATGGAGAAGAACTAACATATAATAGTATATCCCATTAAAAATTAGGCAGTGCGTTATCAAAAATATTTTATAAAAAAGTTACAAATGAGACAATTGCAAATATGTACATGGGTAATTATAACATAAAGGGAATAAAAGAGAAAAGATAACACTCACATGTTAAAAGCATTGCAGGCAACCCAGGCTAGTGCAGTTTCCATACATCCCAGTCCATGGGATGTACTCTGCTCTTCCAGGACAATAGGACAAAAAAGTCCAGAAGAAGAAATCAAGCAGAAGAGACAGCTGGGGAGCCTGCCACAACCTTAATACCTTAAGGCTGTGACATCACAGAAAGGCTGGCTTATCCAGACCCTCCTCTCTCTACATTCTGCCTAAACTTTAAACTATTTTCTCTGATTTCTATAACTTCACTACAAAACACGCCATGGTTCTAACAAACTCATCATTCATCTCAGATTAACGTGGGCATTCTAATGAGATCAAATATGTCCTATCTGGGATACATATTTACAGAGAATACCCTACTTCTTTACCAGACGGAGTTAGAAGCCCGAGTTTCATGGGATGTGTAGATACACCGAGTGAGACTACGAATATATATTTTCATGTTCCTAGCTTAAATCGTTTGCCTAATATCTAACAAAAACCAAACAAAGAATCTTTTATGGATTCTTGAAGTTTCTACTTCCCTTATAGCTGAACAAGAGCTTACACAGGAAATGCTAGTCGTAAATTCCATTCGGCAATAAAACCTCTCTTCCCCCATACTCTCAGAGAAGGAAAGCCAGGAATTTGCAGCTCAAACTGTGCTCCAAGAAGGGGGCTTAGCCCATGCAGGCTAGCAAGAGAACTACTTATGATATTTCATACCATATCGTGACAATCAACCTTTATCCAGCATTATATGGGGCACATTTTCCATGGAGCATCTTATGGGGCCATAATCAACCATTATGCAACATTAAATGGGGCACATTTTCTTTGCAGCATCCTATGGGGCCATAATCAACCTTTATGCAGCATTATATGGGGCTTGGGGATGAGAGAATCTCAGTGCTGCAATGCCTGCCCCCATCGGGACGTCACCACTCTCCCGATGAGATAGCACTGGGCCTCCATCTATATAAATACAATCAGTGAAATAAGTATAAGTTGCATGTTGCTTGTGAGCCTGTCTGGCCGTAATGTGCTTCCATGGCCTGCTGCATCAATGTACTTATTTTGCAGTAAGCACATCAGCTACATCATTAGTAGGCATTTGCAAAGGGAGCTGCCAGCAGCGGATCTTCAAGGTTTGTGTGCTCAAGTGCATTCACCATGGCAGAACGTTCCTCAGACAACCAATAACAACCTCACTAACAGCATGCAAAAACATGTGTGTACTTTTCTCATGGTGCTCGTGCTTAATACTGAATAAACTGAGATATTTTGAAAACTTTCCATTTTTTTCATCTTTTGCATATTATTAACATGTCATTTAATTTGTGGCTTTTATAATTGCACAATTTTTCCTTCTTGGTGATTAAATTTTAATGTTGAGGAATATACTTTTGCATGTTTTGAGCTCTGATTACTGGACTGGTGGGCTGAGTGTGCGTCAGGGGAGTGGTGCGCTGCCAGGTTTACTACATGTGCTATATACTATACATAGTAAATCTGGCAACGCACCGCTCCCCTGAAGCATACTCAGCCCATCAGTCCAGTAATCAGAGCTTAAATTTAATTGCATACTGTATGTTATATGTCATACTGAGTGAATCATCCAGTCTATTGTGTAATTTATTTCACTGTATCAACACGTTTAAACATTTGCATGGAAATGGGTAAAGCATGAAGCAAATGACAGTGCCACAGTACCTTACTCCTGTGCAATTGCCTTGACACACACCAGTCTGCAAATGTGCTGCTGGTATATAATATACGTGTGTTCTCCAGCACCCTGGGAAGATAACTGTCAACTCTCAGCTGTAGAATCAAAAATAGCATGAAAGTATAGTCAATCTTTGGAATACATGGTGTGGAGACTGTCCAAAGACAGGTTTCACTGATAGTTGTTTTATTTTATCTCAGACTGAGCCATGAATTCAGAGCGCTCTTATTTCAGGCATCTTAGATGAAATTATAGAATTCACATTCTTCAAGGCACACAATACAATATTGATAAAGTGGAAGCACTTAGGTGAGTATTTCCAGATGGCAGAGGGTTAACAGTATCCGGATTGCACTCAAGACAAAGGTCTCTAAAAAAAAGTTTATTAGTTTGCTGTATGGCAGTAGATTTCGTTAGCACTCTGATTACTTCCTGCCATCAATGCTAATTGCCAGAAGCACCTCTGACTACCTAAGGTCCGCAAGGTCTTCAGGCATCTTAGTCACTGCTCAGTTACCGATTGATCACACCGCAGATATGAGCTGCAGGCTTGTAGCCCTGCATCTGTGAGGCAATTAGCTGGCCAGATCTCACTGGCAGGATTATTACAAGCACTCTTACCCACTGTATCGCTACATCTGGATGACTATGCAGCATGAAAAAAATGCTAAATTACTGTAGCTGGTGATTAAAGGGACCAACAATTAGATATGATCCGATGTTACACTAAATAGCATCCAAACTGCTACTATTTGCACAGTGACGCGGAAGAGAGAGTCTATTCAGCAAATCGATGCACAGTGGAAATGTTGAATATGAAACGAAGCTTAAGCAAAAATGACTAATCAATTAATACTTTGCCATAGCGTGGGATTTTACCAACCGTAATGTATGCTGGCAATATATAGACATTGAAAAGCTGATCACTGTCATGTGCTATAGTGTTGAACCGAAGCCAGTGTGGGTGATTTGTCAAAAACACAATTTAAAAGTTTTTGATATTGATGACCTATCATTTGGCTTAACCCCTTCCCGACCCATGACGCCACGTAGGCGTCATGAAAGTCGGTGCCATTCCGACCCATGACGCCTATGCGGCGTCATGGAAAGATCGCGTCCCTGCAGGCCGGGTGAAAGGGTTAACTCCCATTTCACCCGATCTGCAGGGACAGGGGGAGTGGTAGTTTAGCCCAGGGGGGGTGGCTTCACCCCCTCGTGGCTACGATCGCTCTGATTGGCTGTTGAAAGTGAAACTGCCAATCAGAGCGATTTGTAATATTTCACCCATTATAACGGGTGAAATATTACAATCCAGCCATGGCCGATGCTGAAATATCATCGGCCATGGCTGGAAATACTAGTGTGCCCCCACCCCACCCCTCCGATCGCCCCCCCACCCCCCCGATCTGGCCGGTACACTGCTCCGGCTCCCCTCCGCCCTGTGCTCCGCTCCCCCCCGTGCTCGTGTCCGCTCCCCCCGTGCTCCAATCACCCCCCCGTGCTCCAATCACCCCCCCTGCACTCCGATCCACCCCCCCGTGCTCCGTTCCACCCCCCCGTGCTCCGTTCCAGCCCCCCCGTGCTCCGTTCCACGCCCCCCGCGCTCCGTTCCACCCCTCCCGCGCTCCGATTCCCCCCCCCGTGCTCCGATCCCCCCCCCGTGGTCCCCCCCCACCCTATCATACTTACCGATCCAGCCGTGGTCCCGTCCGTCTTCTCCCGGGCGCCGCCATCTTCCAAAATGGCGGGCGCATGCGCAGTGCGCCCACCGAATCTGCCGGCCGGCAGATTCGTTCCAAAGTGCATTTTGATCACTGAGATATAATCTATCTCAGTGATCAAAATAAAAAAAATAATAAATGACCCCCCCCCTTTGTCACCCCCATAGGTAGGGACAATAAAAAAATAAAGAAATTTTTTTTTTCCACTAATGTTAGAATAGGGTTAGGGTTAGGGGTAGGGTTAGGGTTAGGGGTAGGGTTAGGGGTAGGGTTAGGGGTAGGGCTAGGGGTAGGGTTAGGGGTAGGGTTAGGGGTAGGGTTAGGGTTAGGGGTAGGGTTAGGGCTAGGGTTAGGGCTAGGGTTAGGGCTAGGGTTAGGTTTAGGAATGTGCACACGTATTCTGGTCCTCTGCGGATTTTTCCGCTGCGGATTTGATAAATCCGCAGTGCTAAACCGCTGCGGATTTATGGCGGATTTACCGCGTTTTTTTCTGCGCATTTCACTGCGGTTTTACAATTGCGATTTTCTATTGGAGCAGTTGTAAAACCGCTGCGGAATCCGCACAAAGAAGTGACATGCTGCGGAATGTAAACCGCTGCGTTTCCGTGCAGTTTTTCCGCAGCATGTGTACAGCAATTTTTGTTTCCCGTAGGTTTACATTGAACTGTACACTCATGGGAAACTGCTGCGGATCCGCAGCGTTTTCCGCAGCGTGTGCACATACCTTTAGAATTAGGCTATGTGCACACGGTGCGGATTTGGCTGCGGATTCGCAGCAGTGTTCCATCAGGTTTACAGTACCATGTAAACATATGAAAAACCAAATCCGCTGTGCCCATGGTGCGGAAAATACCGCGCGGGAACGCTGCGTTGTATTTTCCGCAGCATGTCAATTCTTTGTGCGGATTCCGCAGCGTTTTACACCTGTTCCTCAATAGGAATCCACAGGTGAAATCCGCACAAAAAACACTGGAAATCCGCGGAAAATCCGCAGGTAAAACGCAGTGCCTTTTACCCGCAGATTTTTCAAAAATGGTGCGGAAATATCTCACACGAATCCGCAACGTGGGCACATAGCCTTAGGGTTAGGGTTGGAATTAGGGATGTGGTTAGGGTTAGGGGTGTGTTGGGGTTAGTGTTGTGGTTAGGGGTGTGTTGGGGTTAGGGTTGTGATTAGGGTTATGGCTACAGTTGGGATTAGGGTTAGGGGTGTGTTGGGGTTAGTGTTGGAGTTAGAATTGAGGGGTTACCACTGTTTAGGCACATCAGGGGTCTCCAAACGCAACATGGCGCCACCATTGATTCCAGCCAATCTCGTATTCAAAAAGTCAAATGGTGCTCCCTCACTTCCGAGCCCTGACGTGTGCCCAAACAGTGGTTTACCCCACATATGGGGTACCAGCATACTCAGGACAAACTGCGCAACAATTACTGGGGTCCAATTTCTCCTGTTACCCTTGTGAATCTAAAAAAATGCTTGCTAAAACATAATTTTTGAGGAAAGAAAAATGATTTTTTATTTTCACGGCTCTGCGTTGTAAACGTCTGTGAAGCACTTGGAGGTTCAAAGTGCTCACCACATATCTAGATAAGTTCCTTGGGGGGTCTAGTTTCTAAAATGGGGTCACTTGTGGGGGGTTTCTACTGTTTAGGCACACCAGGGGCTCTGCAAACGCAACGTGACACCCGCAGACCATTCCATCAAAGTCTGCATTTCAAAAGTCACTACTTCCCTTCTGAGCCCCGACGTGTGCCCAAACAGTGGTTTACCCCCACATATGGGGTATCAGCGTACTCAGGAGAAACTGGACAACAACTTTTGGGGTCCAATTTCTCCTGTAACCCTTGGGAAAATAAAAAATTCTGGGCTAAATAATTATTTTTGAGGAAAGAAAACGTATTTATTATTTTCACGGCTCTGCATTATAAACTTCTATGAAGCACTTGGGGGTTCAAAGTGCTCATCACACATCTAGATAAGTTCCTTTCAGGGTCTAGTTTCCAAAATGGGGTCACTTGTGGGGGGTTTCTACTGTTTAGGCACATCAGGGGCTCTGCAAACGCAACGTGACGCCCGCAGAGCATTCCATCAAAGTCTGCATTTCAAAACGTCACTACTTCAATTCCAAGCCCCGGCATGTGCCCAAACAGTAGTTTACCCCCACATATGGGGTATCACCATACTCAGGAGAAACTGGACAACAAATATTGGGGTCAAATTTCTCCTGTTACCCTTGGGAAAATTAAAAAATTCTGGGCTAAATAATTATTTTTGAGGAAAGAAAACGTATTTATTATTTTCACGGCTCTGCATTATAAACTTCTATGAAGCACTTGGGGGTTCAAAGTGCTCACCACACATCTAGATAAGTTCCTTTGGGGGTCTAGTTTCCAAAATGGGGTCACTTGTGGGGGGTTTCTACTGTTAAGCCACATCAGGGGCTCTGCAAACGCAACGTGACGCCCACAGAGCATTCCATCAAAGTCTGCATTTCAAAACGTCACTACTTCACTTCCGAGCCCCGGCATGTGCCCAAACAGTGATTTACCCCCACATATGGGGTATCAGCGTACTCAGGAGAAACTGGAAAACAACTTTTGGGGTCAAATTTCTCCTGTTACCCTTGGGAAAATAAAAAATTGCAGGCTAAAAGATCATTTTTGAGAAAATAATTTTTTATTTTATTTTCATGGCTCTGCGTTATAAACTTCTGTGAAGCACTTGGGGGTTCAAAGTCCTCACCACACATCTAGATTAGTTCCTTTGGGGGTCTAGTTTCTAAAATGGTGTCATTTCTGGGGATCTCCAATGTTTAGGCACACAGGGGCTCTCCAAACGTGACATGGTGTCCGCTAATGATTGGAGCTAATTTTCCATTTAAAAAGCCAAATGGCGTGCCATCCCTTCCGAGCCCTGCCGTGCGCCCAAACAGTGGTTTACCCCCACATATGGGGTATCAGCGTACTCAGGACAAACTGGACAACAATATTTGGGGTCCAATTTCTCCTATTATCCTTGACAAAATAGGAAATTCCAGGCTAAAAAATCATTTTTGAGGAAAGAAAAATTATTTTTTATTTTCATGGCTCTGCGTTATAAACTTCTGTGAAGCACCTGGGGGTTTAAAGTGCTCAATATGCATCTCGATAAGTTCCTTGGGGGGGTCTAGTTTCCAAAATGGGGTCACTTGTGCGGGAGCTCCAATGTTTAGGCACACAGGGGCTCTCCAAACGCGACATGGTGTCCGCTAACAATTGGAGCTAATTTTCCATTCAAAAAGTCAAATGGCGCGCCTTCTCTTCCGAGCCCTGCCGAGTGCCCAAACAGTGGTTTACCCCCACATATGAGGTATCGGCGTACTCGGGAGAAATTGCCCAACAAATTTTATGATCCATTTTATCCTACTGCCCATGTGAAAATGAAAAAATTGAGGCGAAAAGAATTTTTTTGTGAAAAAAAATTACTTTTTCATTTTTACAGATCAATTTGTGAAGCACCTGAGGGTTTAAAGTGCTCACTAGGCATCTAAATTAGTTCCTTGGGGGTCTAGTTTCCAAAATGGGGTCACTTGTGGGGGAGCGCCAATGTTTAGGCACACAGGAGCTATCCAAACGCGACATGGTGTCCGCTAACGATGGAAATAATTTTTCATTCAAAAAGTCAAATGGCGCTCCTTTCCTTCCGAGCCTTACCATGTGCCCAAACAGTGGTTTACCCCCACATGTGAGGTATTGGTGTACTCAGGAGAAATTGCCCAACAAATTTTAGGATCCATTTTATCCTGTTGCCCATGTGAAAATGAAAAAATTGAGGCTAAAAGAATTTTTTTGTGAAAAAAAAGTACTTTTTCATTTTTACGGATCAATTTGTGAAGCACCTGGAGGTTCAAAGTGCTCACTATGCATCTAGATAAGTTCCTTGGGGCGTCTAGTTTCCAAAATGGGGTCACTTGTGGGGGAGCTCCAATTTTTAGGCAAACGGGGGCTCTCCAAACGTGACATGGTGTCCGCTAAAGAGTGGAGCCAATTTTTGATTCAAAAAGTCAAATGGCGCTCCTTCCCTTCCAAGCCCTGCCGTGCGCCCAAACAGTAGTTTACCCCCACATATGAGGTATCAGCATACTCAGGACAAATTGGACAACAACTTTCGTGGTTCAGTTTCTCCTTTTACCATTGGGAAAATAAAAAAATTGTTGCTAAAAGATAATTTTTGTGACTAAAAAGTTAAATGTTCATTTTTTCCTTCCATGTTGCTTCTGCTGCTGTGAAGCACCTGAAGGGTTAATAAACTTCTTGAATGTGGTTTTGAGTACCTTGAGGGGTGCAGTTTTTAGAATGGTGTCACTTTTGGGTATTTTCAGCCATATAGACCCCTCAAACTGACTTCAAATGTGAGGTGGTCCCTAAAAAAAATGGTTTTGTAAATTTCGTTGTAAAAATGACAAATCGCTGGTCGAATTTTAACCCTTATAACTTCCTAACAAAAAAAAATTTTGTTTCCAAAATTGTGCTGATGTAAAGTAAACATGTGGGAAATGTTATTTATTAACTATTTTGTGTCACATATCTCTCTGGTTTAACAGAATAAAAATTCAAAATGTGAAAATTGCGAAATTTTCAAAATTTTCGCCAAATTTCCGTTTTTATCACAAATAAATGCAGAATTTATTGACCTAAATTTACCACTAACATGAAGCCCAATATGTCACGAAAAAACAATCTCAGAACCGCTAGGATCCGTTGAAGCGTTCCTGAGTTATTACCTCATAAAGGGACACTGGTCAGAATTGCAAAAAACGGCAAGGTCTTTAAGGTCAAAATAGGCTGGGTCTTGAAGGGGTTAAGGTACCTTCACACTAAACAACTTTCCAACGAGAACGACAACGATCCGTGACGTTGCAGCGTCCTGGATAGCGATCTCGTTGTGTTTGACATGCAGCAGCGATCTGAATCCCGCTGTGATATCGCTGGTCGAAGCTAGAAGTCCAGAACTTTATTTGGTCATCAGGTCGGCATGTATCGTCGTGTTTGACAGCAAAAGCAACGATGCCAGCAATGTTTTACATGGAGCTAACGACCAGCTACAACGATAAGTGAGTCGCTGTTATGTCACTGGATCGCTCCTGCATCGTTCTGGAGCTCCTGTGTTTGACGTCTCCTAGCGACCTAAACAGCGATGCTGCAGCGATCGGCTCGTCTATATCGCTGCAGCGTCGCTTAATGTGACGGTACCTTAAGTCATCAATATCAGATCAGTGGGAGTCCATTTCCCAGTGACTCCTCCACCAATCAGCTGTTTGCAGTGCCATCAATGGCAAGATGTGGGTAGTGTACAGAGAAGAACAGAAAGGCAGCATCATAGTGGCCACAGCTGGGAACTGCAGATTACCTCCCGGAATAAGGGCAGGGGTAGATGAGTGTATTTGTGGTCCAAGTGCTATCCAACAAAACAACGGATCACACTCAGACTAATGTAATTCTATGGGGCCATGCACTTGTCCGATATTAGCATCGCACTTGGTCAAGCAAGTCAGTGAGTGCGTGGGAAACATCGGACTGCACACGGATGACATCTCAGTGCAGTACGATTTCCATAGATCGATAGAATGGAGAAGACAGAAAATTCTTTTTCTCCATCTTCTTTTCATCCAAAAGAATCAGATCGCACTATGATCACACTCTACTCAACACTCTGATCAGAGTTTAATCAGTGTCATTTGCATAATCAACCCGATTCTCCCAGAAGAGAGAATCTATAGCTGTCTGCACCTGACATAATACTGATGCTGCAAGCTGCTGATCGGTGAGGATTTCGGGTGTCAGACCCCCATCAATCTGGTATTAATAACCTATTTCGGGGATTGGAAAACTCATTTAAAAGAACCTGCCATGTTAAAAAAACTCAATTAACCTGCAGATATGGGGTTAATCTGCAGGTTAATAGCAATCTGAAGCTGTATGGCTGTCACACTGAGAGCTCCGCTGCCAGGGGGAAATAAACATTATTGCTCCCGGCAGCAACTGGCTTTCAGTTATAGAGGCATAGCCGGCGCATGTTCAGTCACTGCCACTGACTGACAGCCGGCTCTAATGCTGAGGTTAATAGTGTCTTTTTACATTACAGGTTCCCTTTCAGTTAATTTTTTTTCATATTTGTGCTGCAAATGTCATTTCATGGAATACTGTGATAAGGTTAATCACAATAGGGTAATTACAATGCAATAAAAGTACTGGTGATATGCTGTCAAGCTGTGCACTTCTGTGGGAGATAGGTACACCAAATGTAAGCTGTACACAAGCCTTAGGTGAGGGAGGTCCAGTCTGTACAGTGTGCGTGCTCCCTCCTTTGACACCATGAGACCACTGAAGCTCTAGAAGCTTAGCCTGCTCCCCCACGCAAACATGGGAGATCTATATACTGATTACTTAGATTTGGTGCATGATTCGTCTACAGCATTCCACAGTTTGGACAGCACTTCTGATTCACTTTTCTAACAAATGGAAGTAAATTTGGGAAATTAACCCTATCACAATATTTTTGGAAAATATATGTTCTGGCTAAAAATGGAATAAAATTAGTTTAGTTATTCTTTAATGTCCCATATACGGCATCAAATTGAAGAGTCAAAAGAACTTTAAGGGGCAGTCTGCAATAGAAAAGTACGTAAGAGTCAAGTATATTGCCGTTTTCTATTTTTCTGACATAATCTTATCAGGACGATAGCTCTCCATCAAAACAGGCTGACAAAATATTTTCCCTGGCTTAAAATAAAGGATAACTATTACTTCCTTTACCCAAGGATTGTAGCCAATAATGGAATGCTAATACAACGTGCAGATGGCATGATAGTGTACTATTGACCATTGTTTTGGAGTGGAGAACATGTTATCTCCCTTACATTGGTTGTGTCTGGCACAGAGATTGTCAATCTAATAGACCTTTGGAAATCACAAGAAATACAGATTTAAGATCCTTTCAAGTCTGCATCCTGAGGGGAAGAAATTGAGATGTTATCGGTTGTACTATTTGAAAACCAATTCTGTGGAAGACGAAATAAGTTGAAAGAAGCTTTAAAAATAAAATAGTCTTAGGACAGCCTTTGGTTATACGACGGGTAAGAAAAACTGTATAATGAATTCTATTTGTAAGGAGTGTTTACAAATGTGATGTGCACTATATGGCAGTTTCTAATAGTTTACATGATTGCAAGAAAGAGCTAACATACTGGAAGGAAACGGTGCATGGAAATAGAATACATAAGAAACAAGGGATAGTGATGGAAAACAGTGATAGAATATGATTCTTTCTATCACAAAAAGATAATGGTTGTAAGAGTGAAGTTTCAGTTTTATTTAAAGGGATTGTCTGGCCTTAGGTTACAAGTCTGCAGTCACTCTATATGAATGCAGACTTGGGAATCCTCACTTCACGAACACTGCGTTCTGTGAGGATTTTCTGGGGCCAACACTGAAAGCAGTGGTCATGTGACTGCAAGTATGTGATTTGCATTCATGTGTTGGCTAGATGGGTGCAGCCTCGCTCAATATAAGTGTATTGAGCAAGGTCGGACACAGTCTAGTCAGAAGTATCCAAACCATGTACTTGTGGTCACATGACCGCCCGTTCCTGGAATAATCCTCACAGTGGACAGTGCTTGCGATGTGAGGATTCACAAGTTGCAGTTACATAGATTGACTGCAGACTTGTAGCATAAGGCCAAACAACTCCCTTTAAGTAATATTTAATAGAGTGCTGCCATTTACTATGTCATTATTTATCTGACAGTGCTTTACATAATGGACTCACATTTGGAAACTGATGACATATCAGAGTAAAGCAGCTCATACACAAGGTTGATACCTGTTATCATAGTACAGGTTTTGAGAATTTCTCAATGCTTTGTATGTTTCCATAAATGCCCAACAAGGCACCTTAAGATACTTTTGATGCCTCTACCTCTACAGTGATCATCATCTGGGTTATGTATTGTGCTTCTGGATTGCTGACAGCTGTTGCTATTGGTGACTATTAAAAGAGCTGTAATTATCAAGTTTTATGTCCCCAAATGTTTGTATAACTCTGAAACAACAAACACAAAAGGTACTTAAACTGCCTGAGTCCAGCTCTGCCTTTCTACCACTACTCTTGTCTTTGTTTACTGGCTGCAACAGTGACATCATGTCTACAGGGCAGCCATTAAGCTCAGTGGATTTTGCCATCTACGGCTACTTTCACACTAGCGTTGTTTGGCGTATGTCGCAATGTGTCGTTTTGGAGAAAAAATGTATCCTGCAAATGTGCCCGATTAGCAACGCATTGCGACGTATGGCCACACGTCGCATCCGTCATGTTTTGGCAGACCCTCAGCATTACATGTAACTTTTTTATGCGTCGAGTCCGCAGCCAAAACTCCGCCCCCTCCTCCCCGGACATTACAATGGGGCAGCGGATGCGCTGAAAAACTGCATTCGCTGCCCCCGTTGTTCATTTCTTTCACAACGTGCGTTGGTATGTTGGGCCGACGCATGGCGACGGCCCAGTACTGACGCTAGTGTGAAAGTAGCCTACCTCAGCAAAACTACAGAGTTCAGTGATTGACTGAAGTGGTTATGTGCTTTGTAGTCATGATATTACCACTCCAGCCAGTAATCAAAGATTATAATAGTGGTGGAGATCCGAAGCTGGACTCAGGAAGAATGGGAGGGTTAGTATCCCATGCGTTTCTTGTCTTAGAGGTTTGTGAGCATTTGAGCACATAAAACTTGATTGAAGAAACCCCTTTTAAGTGCAGCTTGGGGACTTCCTATTATAAAGTCAATACCTATTTAGTAGGTTCAGACAAAAAGAGTAATGATTCTGCACCCCTTTCTAGTTAGAAGTCAAATCTAACAGTTATCAATTGGTCCCAATTAGTGATGGGCAGACCCATGGATCTTCGAGTCCATCAGGTTTGGCTGAACATTAAAAAAAAGTTTAGTTTGGGTACCGACAACTCATACCCAAACCCAGACCCCATTCAAACGAATGTGGGGGTCAGAAAATCTGGCATTTCCCACAATGTGATTGATCAAACTATTTAGAGTGTTGTAGTTCCCATGCTGAGTTGCAGGATACTCCGGTCATATGGGAGTGCTCAGGACACAGATGAAAGGATTAAAAGTTTCTTTGTTTATTGAAATCCACAAAGCGTTTCGACGGAACAGCTCCGTCTTCATCAGGTGGCAGTATACAGAGAGTGTGCCAGAGTTACTTACTCTGGCCCACTCTCTGTACACTGCCACCTGATGAAGACGGAGCTGTTCCGTTGAAATGTGTTGTGGATTTCAATAAACAAAGTAACTTTTAATCCTTTCATCTGTGTCCTGAGCACTCCTATATGACCGGAGTATCCTGCAACTCACTGTTTATTCCTCTCCTGAGGCACCCGGCAGGAGCTGCATCGGACCTTTCTCAATCAACATCTCCCCAGATCGCCAGCCTGGAGCTCTGTTAGCCTGTCTTCTCTGTATCTATTTGCATTAGTTCCCATGCTGTCACACAGATAACAGCGTGTGAGTCAGCAGCAGTAACAGGTGTCGGCTGATGAGAGTACTACTCTTATCATCATATGCCTGCCCTCACTGATAGCAGCAAGAGCAGGTGTATGATAAGGAGAGTATTCACAAGCCGGCGTCTGTGCAATAAATAAATAAAATTAAAAAATGGCATGAGGTTCCCTCTATTCTTAATAACCAGCACAGGTAAAGCTGACACCTGCAGGTGCAGACCTCAGCTGTTCGCTTTATCTTGGCTGAAAGACTGTGCAATTTGTGTTGATATTATGCTATTGCTATAATTCCCTACTCCGCCAACATTTTAGATCAAAATCAACATGTTGTGATCAACCCCTTTGAAGGGGTCTTCAACAATTTTGATGCAGGTGATGAACCATCATATTTTCTCAATATGAGATCATGGGGATCCAACAGCCGGCACCCCTAATCAGCTGTTTGCAGCATTGGCAGAAGCAGATCTGCAGCAACCAATAGAGGCCATTAACCATTGTGAAGGATTCTTACTGTTCTGCCCTATACACTGATTACATCAGGCCTCTGCTATTGCTACAGACAACTGATTTATGTACTGTGTTGGACCTCCCACCAATCAGGTCTAAGTAATAGAAATAACCTTTTAGATTCAAAAAAGAATTTCATGCAGTCACACACAGACCTTTCTGTTATATTTGGCTATCAAAGCTCTATAATAAATTCCTATTCTCAAGTTTGGTTCCATGTTCGTCAAATCAAGTTATTATTTAACAATACAAATATTTATCAATATAAATTTCTCCTGTAGCTACAAGAGTTTACTTCTGACTCATAAAAATTCGGTGAAGAAGACTATACTTTTGATTGTGATTATTGACTTTGTAATACAAATAATTGCACTGCGCTTTAAAGAGCTTAGAAAAAAAAAATGACGATATTATGCCGCATGCATTTTTGATAATTAGAATTCAAAACTGCTAGTTTTCCCACATATATTGATTTGGAAAATAAATATAAAATGTGAACACTGCTCAGAAAGAACATTTAGCGGGAGATCTGCCTTTGTCCCGTAAATCACAGCCACAATATGTGTAAGTAAGATTGTACAATTAGATAGATTTGCCATGCCTTCTAAAGCAAGACGGAATGTGTAATCCACTGTTAGGCTTTACTAAAAAATCTGTAATTCGACCATGAACTTCCCATAAAGACATAATGAGATAAATGTAGAAAAAAACTAAAGATGAAACAGCTGAAGAGTTAAAGCTTTCCATCGAGGAAGCAGATGCCTATAGGTCTCAAGGTTGACTGAATTTAGCTGCTACTGCTGTTATGAAATTTATTAGCCTTGGGCCGCTGTCTCAGCCACATCCTTTATTTTGGTGCTTCTGGAAGCAAAACTACTGTTGCTAATGAGTGAAACAAAGCAAAAAACTAAATCAGTGCATGGACTAGAAATTTCTGCAGATACTGAAACACTGTGTTCACGGAAGAGACTTGAACTGTTGATGTAGAGGATTTCCCATTAGCCTTGCTCTTTAACATTCTTGTTTATTTCCATGAATGTATATTTCAGATACGGATAAAAACGAAGACATTTCGTTCAACTTTCTATAGGCAAGGAGGTGGAATTTAGAGTAAGCTTATTTTGAGATCTAGCTATTTCTAAAGTCTTTCTTAAAGAGGTTTTACGGTATTTTAAAGAAAACTTTCTGTGATGTTAAAATGTTATAAGGTAAAGAATTCACCATTACTCACTTTTTTAAAGGGAATCTATCACTAGGTTTTTGCTACCCCATCTGAGAGCAACATGATGTAGGAGAAGAAACCCTGTTTCACTTACTGGGCAGGGCTCCTGTCATTATGAAAAAAAAAATTGTTTTATCTTCAGATCTAGCAGTTCTCTAAATACAGAGCTCCGTATAGCCCCGCCCCCACACCACTGATTGGTAGATTTCTGCCTATGCACAGTGTACTCTGAAAGCTTTCTGCAGTTGAGTTATACAGAGGTCATGAATATGGAGGACTACATGACAGCAGGTTTACTAGTCCTCTAGCGATAATTTCCTGCTGATGGTAATTTTATCAAACCTATGGCAAAATCATGTGCTCTGTCTCCTCATAATGTGGCTCCCCAATTAGGTGGCAAAAATCTGTTGAAGAGCCCAGTGGGGGCAATTATTATAAAATACAGGAGAAGTCGTGTGAACTTGTTTTCCTGGTTAAAAGACAAAAATATGTAACTGAAGGGTTTTTTCCAATTGGACATCTTAAAATCACGTAAACTCCTGAAACTTCCGAGAACATTGATAATTTCACCCATTATTTTTAGTCATTGAATGCAAGCACAAGTTTTCCAAGTACTAAAACACAAACTATAGTATTAATTCAATATGGTTTTTCTACATATTGTTTAATCATCGTTAGTCAAATCAATCTATAGTAGTTCATCAAAACATAACATTTTAGAGAAATGTACAGGAAATCTTGAGATTCACAATTCTGCTACAGAATGTTCATGTTGTTATCACCTTTAAGTTTTGGGGCTTTTTACAATAAAAATGGCTTTCTTCAATATGTGTTTGCCTTAGGCTGAGAAGAAATTGGGTGAATCGAAATAATGGAATATATATTGTATGTTCCTTACAAGAGCCTGCATTTTAATTATTGGATTTTACAGAGATGGATTTGATATTATAAAATGTTCTTCGGCTCCATATTTACATCTTTTTCAGAGCACACTCGCTAAAGACAGTGAGGATTGTATGGAAGCGAATTGAGAGGGATTGAAAAACACAAATAAAGTAAACCCACAGCTGGGAGAACATTTGTCTTATGTAAAATAACGTACAGACGTGTCCTCCTCACTGTGCTTTCTTCTTGGCTCGAAATATCTCGATATGTCACAAGATGACACAGTTAAATAATTATACCTACGACTAATGTTTTTGATGGATGCGATCAGTCAGACATCTATGACCCAGGGTTTCTTATGTTAAAAAAATATACATAGTAACATAGTTATTGAGGTTGAAGGAAAACTTTAAGTCCATCTAGTTCAACCCATAGCCTAACCTAACTTGCCCTAACATGTTGATCCAGAGGAAGGCAAAAAAAAACCATGTGGCAAATAGTAAGCTTCACACTGGGGAAAAAAATTCCTTCCAGACTCCACATACAGCAATAATAATAATAATAATTTTTATTTATATAGCGCCAACATATTCCGCAGCGCTTTACAAATTATAGAGGGGACTTGTACAGACAATAGACATTACAGCATAACAGAAATACAGTTCAAAACAGATACCAGGAGGAATGAGGGCCCTGCTCGCAAGCTTGCAAACTATGAGGAAAAGGGGAGACACGAGAGGTGGATGGTAACAATTGCTTTAGATATTCGGACCGGCCATAGTGTAAGGCTCGGGTGTTCATGTAAAGCTGCATGAACCAGTTAACTGCCTAAGTATGTAGCAGTACAGACACAGTGGGCTATTAACTGCATAAAGTGAATGAGAACATGATGCGAGGAACCTGATAGTTTTTTTTTTTTTTTTTATAAATAGGCCACACAGGGATAGTTAGGTTAATGCATTTAGGCGGTAGGCCAGTCTGAACAAATGAGTTTTTAGGGTACGCTTAAAACTGTGGGGATTGGGGATTAATCGTATTAACCTAGGTAGTGCATTCCAAAGAATCGGCGCAGCACGTGTAAAGTCTTGGAGACGGGAGTGGGAGGTTCTGATTATTGAGGATGCTAACCTGAGGTCATTAGCGGAGCGGAGGGCACGGGTAGGGTGGTAGACTGATACCAGGGAGGAGATGTAGGGTGGTGCTGAGCCATGGAGTGCTTTGTGGATGAGGGTAGTAGTTTTGTACTGGATTCTGGAGTGGATGGGTAGCCAGTGTAATGACTGGCACAAGGTAGAGGCATCGGTGTAACGGTTGGTGAGGAATATGATCCTGGCAGCAGCATTCAGGACAGATTGGAGCGGGAAAAGTTTGGTAAGAGGGAGGCCGATTAGTAGAGAGTTACAATAGTCCAGACGAGAATGAATAAGTGAAACAGTAAGAGTTTTTGCAGAGTCGAAAGTAAGAAAAGGGCGAATTCTAGAAATGTTTTTGAGATGCAGGTAAGAAGAGCGAGCCAGTGATCGGATGTGGGGGGTGAATGAAAGCTCAGAATCAAGGATGACCCCAAGGCAGCGGGCATGTTGCTTTGGAGTAATGGTGGAACCGCACACGGAGATGGCAATGTCAGGCAAAGGTAGGTTAGTAGAGGGAGAGAACACGAGGAGTTCAATTTTTGACAGGTTAAGTTTCAGATAGAGGGAGGACATGATGTTAGAGACAGCGGTAAGACAATCACTGGTGTTTTCTAAAAAGGTCGGTGTGATATCAGGAGAAGAAGTGTATAATTGGGTGTCGTCAGCATAGAGATGGTACTGGAAACCAAATCTACTGATTGTTTGTCCAATAGGGGCAGTATACAACGAGAAGAGGAGGGGGCCTAGGACTGATCCTTGAGGAACCCCAACAGTAAGTGGAAGGTGAGAGGAGGAGGAACCAGCAAAACATACAGTGAAGGATCGGTCAGAGAGATAGGAGGAGAACCAGGAGAGAACGGTGTCCTTGAGGCCGATGGAGCGGAGCATAGTGAGGAGGAGCTGATGATCCACAGTATCGAAAGCTGCGGAGAGATCCAAGAGAATTAGCATGGAGTAGTGACCATTAGATTTAGCTGTTAGTAGGTCATTAGAGACTTTAGTGAGGGCAGTTTCAGTAGAGTGTAAAGAGCGGAAGCCAGATTGAAGAGGGTTGAGAAGAGAGTTATCTGAGAGATAGCGGGTAAGACGGGAGTGGACCAGGCGTTCGAGGAGTTTAGAGATGAAGGGAAGATTAGAGACAGGTCTATAATTAGCGGCACAGTTTTGATCGAGGGATGGTTTTTTAAGTAATGGATGTATGATGGCATGCTTAAATGAGGAGGGAAAAATACCGGAAGTGAGGGAAAGGTTGAATATTTTTGTTAGGTGAGAGGTGACAGCCGGGGAAAGGGACTGGAGGAGATGTGATGGAATGGGGTCACTGGTGCAAGTGGTCGGGCGAGAAGATGCAAGGAGCCTGCTTACTTCTTCTTCTGTAACTGCTTCAAAGTCAGAGAGTGAACTAGATGCAGTGGGGGAGGGAGGACAGTGCATGGTATGAAGAGATTGGGAGATGATTTCCTGTCGAATGTGGTCAATTTTTTCTTTGAAGTAATTGGCCAGATCGTCAGCACGGAGATCCGTGGTTGAGGCCTGCTCTCTTGGGTTGAGTAGGGACTGGAACGTGTCAAAGAGACGTTTAGGGTTATTGGACAGGGAGGTGATGAGGGTGTTGAAGTAGGTTTGTTTGGAGAGGTGAAGGGCAGAATTGTATGTCTTTAGCATGAACTTATAGTGGATTAAATCTTCGGGTAGATTACATTTTCTCCACAGACGTTCTGCGCACCTGGAGCACCGCTGCAGGAAACGTGTTTGCAGCGTGTGCCACGGTTGTTGCCGTCTGTGCCGAGTTGTTTTATGTATAGGAGGAGCAGCTTCATCAATCAGACTAATTCTTTGGATCAAGGAATCTAGTGTATATACCCTGTAACATTATACTTTTCAAGAAAGGTATCCAGTCCCCTCTTAAATTTTAGTAATTAATAAATTCAATTTATTTATTTATTTAGTGATACATTCAATTTATACTTCTTTCACTGAATGGCCACCAGCAGATTCTATTTTTTGGCCAATTGTCACCTATCGACTCATATGCAATATATGCAATGCATTTGGCATATATGTTTTTACCTTTCAAAAAAAAATTCTTATTTTTATATAGCGCTAACATATTCCGCAGCGCTTTACAGTTTGCACACATTATCATCACTGTCCCTGATGGGGCTCACGATCTAAATTCCCTATCGGTATGTCTTTGGAGTGTGGGAGGAAACCGGAGAACCCGGAGGCAACCCATACAAACACGGAGAGAACATACAAACTCCTTGCAAATGTTGTCCTTGGTGGGATTTGAACTCAGGACCCCAGCGCTGCAAGGCTGCAAGTACTAACCACTGAGCCACCGTGCTGCCCCCCAAAAATGAAATATATGCATGTGTAACACAATTTTTTTACTTGGTGGCTTGCAAATGTATTGGTTTTATCTCATGAGGAATTGGAGTCTTTAACAAAGGTTAAGATATTTAATTTATGGAGCACAACTCAGGCCCAAAGTTTAATCTATTATAACTAGGGCTCCTTCAGATGAGCGTATACTCGGTACGTGTGCCCGATCCACATATGGAGCATGGATCAGGCATTGGCTCTATGATTTCAGCCACTTATGCTGCATTTTGAGACACTGTGGTGTTTCAAAGAAAATCATGGCTTAACAGCTGCCGGGGACCGAACCTCACAGGAGACAGGACCCTGCACATAGGCAGAGACCTTTCAATTCAAGAGAGTTGACTGGGAGAAGCCGCCAGAGGCCGACCTGCACAACTAGTCCCCAGTAGCTATTAAACTTTGTCTTTCTCTGAAACTCCTCAGGGTTTCAGGCTTATGCATGAATGTATCAGCTGTCAGGTTCTCTTTAATATCTGTAAGCAATGTTTCTAGAAGAAAATATTTGTATAGCGGCATCCGATGGAGCATGCCATTATCCTTTTTATAGACTACTATGCATGCCCTTTTATGAATTCATAAGGTTAGAAAATGCTAGTCCATTGTACTGTCTTAACACAGGAATATGCTTAACCTCTTAACCGCCGGCATTTTTCCAATTTTTTTTTGTTTTTTGTTTATTCCTCCCTTCCTTCCAAGAGCCATAACTTTCATATTTTTCCATCCACATAGCCATAAGAGGGCTTGTTGTTTATGGGACAAGTTGTACTTTTGAATGGCATTGTTCATTTTATCATGTGATGTTCTGGAAAATGGGAAACAAATTCCAAGTGCGTTGAAATTGCTAGAAAAAATACAATTCAACAATTGATTTTTGTTTTGTTTTTACTTACTATGTTCACTATATGGTAAAACTAACCTGGCAATATTAATCTCCTGGTCAGTATAAGCATTCTGATACCAAACATGTCTAATAATTTTTTAAGTGGTGAAGAAAAATTTGAAAATTTGCAAGGAAAAAAAATAGCTTTTGTCGCCATTTTCTGAGACGCATAACATTTTCGTTTTTTGGAATATCGGGCTGTGTGAGGGTTTATTTCTTCTTCCTCGAGCTGCCATTTATACAGATTCCATGGTGGTGTAGATATGATGCTTTTATCTCCTCTTATTGTTGTGTGGAAGTCAAACAAATGTAATTCTGGCTTTTTTTTCTTTTTCATTACGCCGTTTACCAATCCGATTCATTTAAATTATATTTGATAGAACGGCTGTTACAAATGAAATTTTTTTAAATTATTTTTTGATTGTTTTATTTTAATGGTGCAAAAGGAGGGAATTTGACATTTTTTAATTTTTTTTTTTCATATTTTGAAACACTTTTTTTTCACTTCCTACTGTATTTAATATTATTCCCCCTAGATCGTCTTATCTCGATCTCTTATGAGCACCAGCTAATTGCTAGCTTTCACAGGAGAATCGTAATGACAGACTCGGGGGTCATCAGCACTTCTGACTGTCATGTTAACCCATTGGTGCCTGCGATCACATCATAGGCGTGCTTTGCTCCTCCGCTAAGGCCGGTTTCACATGTCAGTGGCTCCGGTACGTGAGATGAGGAAGATTTTTCATATCTTCTCTCTAGCGAACGCTGCTGGAGAGAAGATATGAATGGCGGCTTCAGCACCAGATGCAGGGGACAGCGCTTACTTGTAGCGCTGTCTCCTGCACGGTCCGTGTAGTACCCAGTTGGCACACGGGCGGCACACGGCTGCCGCACGTGTGCCACACTGATGTTCACGGTAAGCACACGGACACGGATAATTCCGGTACCGATTTTTCCGGTACCGGAATTATCTGGACGTGTGAGACTGGCCTAAAGGCATACGATAGCTGATTAAACGATTAACTTCTGATTAGTTGTGAGCCCGTATCAAAGTCAGGGACATGACTTAAGATGTACATGCACTTGAAAAGTCGTTATGGTCCTTAAGTGAGAATAGAAAGATTGGTAGTAGATAAGTACTATATTAATAGTAAACTTTATATTTGCTAAGAATAAATCTGAGGTCAACTTTGTGTAGAATTTCACTATAACTTTGTTATGTTTTAAAGATCCTGATTTTGACCTCTATTAGCCAGCAATGCTGAAGCTGTGTTACAGTGTTTACTTGTAAATGTCACTTTAGTGATTTATTAACACACATCACAGGTGCATTTTCTTTAAATCCAAAGTACTAAAACAAAAGAGCAAAAGTGAAGAGAATATTGAGCTCTCAGTAAATCAACGGCTTTGACTAGTTAATAGATAAGCAATAATCTCTGCTAATCATTTCACTTTAATAAATATGAGCCTTCCTTGAAGTAAACAAAATGAGATATTGATTATGAGACAGTAGTAATATCCGTGGCATGCGGGTCTGCCCTGGGAGCTATTCATTTCACGTGGAAATGCAGCACTAGCTTTCTCGTTCCAGCAGAGAGTGAAGCCTTTTTTGCTCAGACCTTTTTCACACTATCCATATTCTTATTAATGGCTGACATGCTTCTGTTTTCAATTTGGATCAAGATGTAGTGGTAGGTAATGTGCTATATTATTAACTGTAGTGGCAGTCAGAAGCAGGCGTTATTATTGATGTCAAGAGGCATTCTGAGTGATTGCTACCTTTACCAGGAATGGAAGCATACATACAGTACTCACTGTATCAGGGGTTACGTCAGGATTGATTATTTTCCCTTGGAAGCAGAAAGGCTACACCTACACTTTTCTGATTAAATCAGCTGCATCTCTGTCTATTATTTAGGCAACAGTGAAGTGATGCCAGCTTTTAAAGGGAATGTGTCATCAGAAAATTACTCATTGTTTAAATTTGATTTTTGTGTTACGTGTATTTTTTTTTTTAAAAAATGTCAAGATTTTATTTTTCTTTATGTTATTTATTAAAAGCAGAATTACAATTTTCACATTGGCCACTGGACTTTTTTTTGGAGTCATACTTCCTTTCAGTAAGAGTTTTCAGTAGACTCATTATCATCAATGACATGATTGCATTGATAGGTGAAACCTCTGTTCCCAGCTGATGACATAGGATTTACCATTCATATTAGGCAATGTCACAGTTGACCAGCTTCCTCTCCCTACAAATAACCTTTGCACATGAACATTTGATACTTCAATGCAAATGATAGGGTCCCAGTCAGTCTTTTGCTGATAATATACAGTACATATGGGTTTTGTAAAAGAACACGAACTATGGGACTAAAATAGCCCAAGTGGCTAGCAGAAAAATTGCCAGATTTTTCATCCTCATTTCCTACTCATGTCCTACTGGAACAACAGCTACAGGGAGAAAATAAAGTTATTTCCTCCATGCAGTCGCTTACTTCTAGTCATAGGGGCAGTGCAGGGAGTGGTTACAGTCACTGCTCATTATGCTCACTATACATAGTCACTCCCGGGCACACTGACAGTCTGCTTTGCACAAATGCTGCACACACTGCAGAGCAGGCTGTCAATCAAAGTGAATACAGCCATTCTCCCTGCACCGTCACTGTGGCTGGAAGGGAGAGAGTGCAGGGATAATAAAACATCAATTTCCACCTGTATCTGCTGCTCCAGTAAGGCAGGCAGGATGTTAAAACACTATTTAACTGCCGATTAACCTTACAGCTGCAGGTAAATACAGTTATATGAAAAAGTTTGGGCACCCCTATTAATCTTAAGCTTAATGTTTTATAAAAATTGTTTTTTTTGCAACAGCTATTTCAGTTTCATATATCTAATAACTGTTGGACACAGTAATGTTTCTGCCTCGAAATGAGGTTTATTGTACTAACAGAAAATGTGCAAAAAAATGTGCTTAACAGAACATTAAGCTTAAGATTAATAGGGGTGCCCAAACTTTTTCATATAACTGTAGCATTTCTGGACATGACAAGTTGTTTTTAAGCAACTCCATAGCTCCATATGCAAATTCTAAAGGGTATCTTTTACATAATACATACTGCAAACATTATTATATATTATACCTGATGAGGCTGGTGTACTTACTTTGAAAATATGTGTCATAATGGATGTATCAGCCTCAAATTTAAATAATAATATGAAATGGGCTTATTAAATGCTAATTTTAATATTAATATGTAAGAATTATATAGCCGTGCTAAGTTGGATTTTCAGCATAGGAACATCAGCCTCGTTAGTTCTAAGAGATCTATTTAGTAATGCATGCAGTTTGCTTTGTGAAGTTTGTTGCCATATCTGCTTTAATGACTCAATAGTTACCGGACATTCATTAATAAGAATAATAAAGACCTGTGCTCTTTGAAGTAAACCCTACATAACCTTTCTTTTCTTGATTGAAATCTTTATCAGTTTGTCACCATCTGACATTCTATCCCAGGTCTCTATTATACATTAGGTAAGGGATAAGAAGTTGTAAGATGAAATGGTTAAAATCTGTGAGAAAAAAATATGGGTTTTCACAAAGTTTGCTGAATCAGTGTTTTTAGATTTGTTAGATGTTTCTATGCATTTCATATGATTTTATACTTTTCTTGATAAACGCAAAGTTTATGTAAAGTTTAAATATTTACAGTGTTGTGCTGTATTATTCAAGAATTCTGCAATTTGCCCTGACATGTAGAATATCCACATCTGGGCGAAAGCCTGACTGATGGCCACCCATTCATTAGAGAAAATATCTTTACCCCAGTCCTCTGCAGTCCAATCCATGTATTGCAGTCAGTCTGTCCTTGATGTTTTTCTTGGAGAATAGTGGCATTCTGCTGCCCTTTTTCACACAATGCCAGCCTCCAACACCCTTCACCTAATTGTGCATGGAAACTGGCACCTGCCTGCTGCTATTCCTAAGCAAGCTCTGCACTGGTATTTTACTGATTCCATAACTGAATCGTCTTTAGGAGACAATCCTGGCACTTGGCTCTTTTACACCCTGAAGCCTTCTTCACAGGAATAGAACCTCTCTTTTAAGTTCTTGATGATAAACAGTGGGAGAGGTCTGTAATTTTTGTTGTAGGTACACTTCAATTGTGAGATACAGAATTTAAAAATTATAAGCAGAAAACCATATAGTGTGATTTTTAAATAAATATGTTGCATTTTATTGCACGACATAAGTATTTGATCACCTACCAACCAGCAAAAAGTCTGACTATCACAGACCTGTTTTTCTTTAAGTAGTTCTCCTACTCTGCACTTTGTATTACCTGCACCTGTTTGAACTTGTTACCTATAAAAAAGAAACCAGTCCACACACTCAATCCAATAACACTCTAATCTCTCCACCATGGTCAAGACCAAAGAGCTGTCTAAGGACACCAGGGACAAAATTGTAGACCTGCATAAGGCTGGGATGGGCTACAGGATTATAGGCAAACAGCTTAGTGAGAAGGCAACAACTGTTGGCACAATTATTAGAAAATGGAAGAAACACAAGACAACTTTCAATCTCCCTAAATCTGGAGCTCCATGCAAGATCTTGGGGTAAGGATGATTCTGAGAAAGATCAGGAATCAGCCCAGAAATACACGGGAGGACTTGGTCAATGACCTGAAGAGAGCTGGAACCACAGTCTCAAACATTACCGTTAGGAACACACTATGCCTTCAAGAATTAAAATCCTGCAGGGCACACAAGGTCCCCCTGCTCAAGCCAGCACATATCCAGGCTGGTTTGAAGTTTCCCAATGGCCATCTAGATGATCCAGAGGAGGCATGAGAGAAGGTCATTGGTCAAACGAGACCAAAATAGTATCAACTCCACTCGCCGTGTTTGGAGGAAGAAAAAGGATGAGTACAAACCCAAGAACAATGTCTGACCTCTGTAATTGCAAACAAAGGTTTCTGTACCAAATATTAAGTTCTGTTTTTCTACTGTACCAAATACTTATTTATTGCTATACAATGCAATTTATTTATGTAAAAATCACACAATGTGATTTTCTGGATTTCTTTTAAGATTCTGTCTCTCACAGTTGAAGTGTACCTACGGTAAAAATTACAGACCTTCCTTATTTGTAGGTGGGAAAACTTGCAAAATCCACATTGTATCAAATACTTATTTTCCTCACTGTATGAATGCTATAAGGGCAATCTTACACACAGCAAAGTCTTTGCTTGTAAAGCTCTTTTAATGCAAAGCAATGATGACTGCATGTGTTTCCTTGGAGGTAGCCCTGGTTAACAGAAGGCAATAATTTCATTACTAGCCCCCTTTTAAAGCAACCAGTCTGCTCCTATAATTCAATCAGCATGACTGAATGATATCAGCTGCCTTGTCCTTGTTAACATTTTCTCCTGAGCTAACAAAGCAATCATTGATGACTGATGTAAACAGGCCATTTTATGGCAGGGCTGAAATTCAGTGGAAATGGTATTTTGTGCTTACGTTAATTTTCATGTTATGGAACAACTTTACAATTTTTGCAATTCATCTGATGAGTCTCCAGAACAATCCATACTCAAACAGCAAAGTTTGTGAAAACCAAAGTTTGTGTGTCTTTTTTTACATGACTGTATCATAATATCAGTCAAGAGCACAAAGGTGGGGTTGTCAAGGGTTTACAGCTGACAGCTGAGAACTCTTCCCTCGCAGATCATCACCCAGTGGACACTTGATGTCAATTACCATACAGCACATGATTAAAAGTTGATATTCCCTGCTTTTGCCTGGCTTTCGGTATAAGCTACAACAAGGGACTGTTGAAATATTTGTTTCCAGTTTAACAGTGTCAGTAGAATGATAATTTATCACGACTGTCGAAAATAAAAACCAGAGTTGTAGCTCATAGCAATGAATTGAAGTTTACTAATTTCATATCAGTTTAAAAAAAGGAAGCAAGCTTTAATTTGTTATTGTGGGCAGGACCGGGAAGAGGTGTTGGCAAATTAGTTAGTTGCCTACTAAAGAGAGGAGTTACAATTTATGGATTCGAAAACTAACAATCCATGCTACAACTTTCCGTTTATGAATGAGGTGGGCAGTATGCATTATATATCAGAGTGATTGAGGAAATACATTGAGAGACCATTGACTTAGACATCAAGAGAGCTTGTCCTGCCCCCGGCTTTAGGCAACAAGAATATTGCACTGAGTATTAAACTTGCTGTTTTCATTGTCACTGCTTTAGGTGTGTAGGGATGTGTACAAAAAAATATAAAAATAACATAAAATGTGTATACTACAGAGATATATTTCATTGAAATATATTTACTGCAGAGATTCAATTAAGATATGCTTTTGGAGCCACTTGTGAATGCATATTTTAGAATATGGCATTTTCTGTTCTACCATCTCCCAGATCATGTTATTTTATGTTCTTTTATTATTAAGAAAAACTGCAGATACTTTATAAGAGCACATTGTGGCTGTAAATCAAATATCTGGAAGATGAGAAACTTACAGTAGATGTTCCTCTTAGTCACCTGATGATCATTGTATGTGACATAACGGTTCTGGTTCATGGACAAAAAATGAGATTTGTAGGCATTCAACCTGAGCAAGCACTATTTATAAATAATTTTTAAAAAGTTCAAAAAGGTAGGCTTTACTACTGTCAGGAATCACTGGAGCTCATAATAAGCAAACGGCCTGCCGATAAGTCATACAGTCTGCCGGTGACCCAACGACGGAATGGAACATAGTTGCGTGTTCCCCTACAGTACAATTATTGGAGCCTAACTAGATGAACAAAGCAGGAAACGCTTCTGATGCTTTTGTATTAAACAAAAATGTACAGTAAAAGGAGAAAATGCCATCAATACAATATGCTTTTATTAATCCTCTCAGTTATGTATATTCTTAATAATATTTTTTCAACATTAAATAAATAGTAATATGAATTTGTAGCCCAGTAAATATACAGTAGATTGTATAATGAGAAAGAATCCCCTAAGTTTACTGCTTTATTACAAGTGCCAAAATATACTGTTACCTAAAAGAATTGTCTCCTACTTGGAAACAACCTATTGTTAAATACTAAATTCACCAGTGTAAATGAAAAAGAAAACAGAAACATATTCACCTCCCATAATGGCGGCACTCCAGCAATGTCAGCGCCGGGTCTCACATGGTTCGTGTAACATTGTTATGCCTTCCTGATCACTGCAGCCATTCAGAGGTAGCTAATGGGCTGCATTTCTTCTGACATCTGAGATTAACTAAAGCCATTGTGAGGGAAGCAGCCTATTAGTTACCTCTGATTGGCTGCAGTGCTCACATGGCATAACAATGTCATGCAAGCCCTAGGAGACCCATGTTCACATTCGCTGGTGTGGGAGGAGCTTCTTTTTTTTATAATGGGGATACAGTATTTAAGATGGTGTTGACTCTTAAAAGGCAATGACTGCAGAGGACGTTTTGGTCATATTCACATGTGACATATTGATTGGACATTTTCAGTCTGCGTAATTGATAAAAGCATCTGACAGGTCCAATACATGGTGGCGTACTGCCATCTCAATAAAAGTCATCTTTTTTTATTTGTTGTATCCTTTGTTCAAAATACCATTCACATGCAATGGAAAAATCTGGTTAGAATCTTGCTTATTTGCAGCAACCTAATTTTATTTTCAACTTCTGCTAATTTAAGTTGAACCTCAATAGAAGCATAACATGTTTCAGAATATAAGAATGTATGCTGCTAAAATAACAGACTAGTGATGAGTAGACTGATCTGCAGAGGATTGTATTTGACTCAAATTTACTGAAATTTGTGGTCTCATGCAAATTCAAATATTTTGAGAATCAATTTGCATTTCACAAAAAGAAAACTTTCCTGGCTTCATTTCCCACACTTCTGAAGCATCAGATAGCAGGCAAACATCACTTTGTGTTGCTGCACGGGGTTACCCATAATGCCATGCAGCCATGACAACTTATAAACATCTTGTACAGTGGGGGTCAGTACAGGGGCCATCACAGATCAGCGGTTTCCAGTGGAGCGCAGTTTGTAAGCAGAGTTGTTTTCAATCTCCAAAGTCACTGGGTAACTCTCTCCTGTAGAGTGTAAGCTATTATGATTAATGGGGTCCACGCTTTTCTCTCATGTAGAGTATAAGTTATTATGGTCAGTGGAGTCCTCTCTCTCCTGTAGAGTGTAAGCTCTTACGGTCAGTGGGGTTCTATAGTTCTCTCTTGTAGAATGTAAACTCTTATGGTCAGTGGGGTCCTCTCTCTCCTGTAAAATGTAAGCCCGCAAGGGCAGGGTCCTCTTCCCTCTGTACCAGTTTGTCATTGTTAGTTTTGTTTACTGTAAGTGATTTGTATTTTGATGTAACCCCTTCTCATGTACAGCACCATGGAATTAATGGTGCTATATAAATAAATAATAATAATAATAATAATAATAATGGTCAGTTGGCTCTTCTAACTCCTGTAGAGTGTAAGCTGTTAAGGTCACCAGGGTCCTCTATCTCTCCTGTAGAGTGTAAACTCTTTTGATCAGTTGGATCTTCTCTCTCCGGTAGAGTGTAATCTCTTATGATCAGTAGGATCCTCTCTCCTGTAGAGTGCAAGCCCTTATGGTCAGTTCAATCTTCTCTCTCCAGTAGAGTGTAAGCTCTTATGGTCAGTAGGGTCCTCTCTCTCCAGTGGAGTGTAAGCTCTTATGGTCAGTAGAGTCCTCTCTTTCTCCTGTGGATTGTAAGCTCTTATGGTCAGTTGGATCATCTCTCTCCTGTGGAGTGTAATCTCTTATGGTCAGTAGGGTCCTCTCATTCTCCTGTGGAGTGTAAGCTCTTATGGTCAGTAGGATCCTCTCTCTCCTGTGGAGTGTAAGCTCTTATGGTCAGTTGGATCTTCTCTCTCCGGTAGAGTGTAAGCTCTTATGGTCAGTGGGGTCCTCTCTCTCCTGGGAAGTGTAAGCTCTTATGGTCTGGGGGGTCCTCTCTCTCTTGTAGAATGTAAGCTCTTATGATCAACTATGTCCTCTTTCTCAAACTCCTGAAAATGGAAAAAGGAAGCAGAAAGAGACAACTTCTCACCAATGCAATATTCAATTAATTAATGTGGACGCTATATTGTTATAATTCTGGAGCCACTTATTGACTGTACTAGATGGTGGCCCAATTCTAACGCATCGTGTATTCTAGAATATGCATGTACACGCAGTATGTAGGGATTCGGACAGAAATCCGAGAGTGGACCCTCTGGGTCGTGACTCTAGAGCCCCCGGGGTCGAGCGGACCAGATGGAATCACCCCCTATACAGGGAGTGTTAGGAGCAGGACCTCGGAGGATTGGAGACACAACAGCTAGAGCCAAAGGGGCGACCCAAAATATAGAAGGAGACCACAGAGCTATTAGAATGGCGGGGAATATAGGAAAACAAGACTTAACTGATAATGACAGGAACACGGAACTTGGCAGGACACGGCAGGAACACGGAACTTGACAGGACACAGCGAGAACACGGAACTTGGCAGGACACAGCAGGAACACGGAACTTGGCAGGACACAGCAGGAACACGGAACTTGGCAAGACACAGCAGGAACACGGAACTTGGCAGGACACAGCAGGAACACGGAACTAGGCAGGACACAGCAGGAACACGGACTTTGGCAGGACACAGCAGGAACACGGAACTTTGGCAGGACACAGCAGGAACACAGAACTTTGGCAGGACACAGCAGGAACACTGAGACAAAGCGAGAACTAAGCTGGGAAAAGACACAGATACAGGGAGCCTAGGGCATAGGAACACTGACGGAAGACAGTGCACCTACAAAGCAAAGGCGTCTTACCTAGGAAGACGCCGAGAAGAAATAGCCGACGGGCGCCGCCATGTTGGGACGGAGCTATCGGGTCGCAACCTCCCAGAGGGCTCAGCGCCGGAGGAGACGCGACCGCGCATGCGCAAAGACGCTGGACGCCGAGAGCCAGTGAAAGAAGATGCAGAGCGGCGAGGGACAGGATCGTGAGTGCGCCGCGGGATGGAAGAAGATGGGTAAGTATGTGCGGGCGTGACAGTACCCCCCTCCTTAGTCCCCCTCTTTTTAAGGCTATAAAGGAATCTTTTCATGATAAGGGGAGCATTGATGTTCTCTTGGGGCTCCCAGGACCTCTCCTCAGGACCAAATCCCTCCCAATCAATCAAAAAATAGGTTTTACCCCTAACTACCTTTTTAGCAAGAATATCTTTAACATTAAAGATTCCATCAGAAGTACAGGGCTGAGGAGAGAGAGAGGTAGCGGAGTGAAAACGATTAAACACTGCAGGCTTGAGAAGAGACACATGGAAGGCATTGGGAATGCGTAAAGAGGCAGGTAGCTTCAATTTATAAGAGACATCATTAATGCCACCCAAGATAGGAAAAGGACCAATATAGCAAGGACCCAGTTTGTAAGAGGGAATTTTAAGTTTGATATAGCGAGAGGAGAGCCAAACTCTATCACCCGGAGTACATGGAGGAGCATCCAAACGCTTCTTATCAGCAAACTTTTTTTTTTTTTTTTTTATTAAGGCTAGCTCTCTCAAGAGCCACTTTGGTCTCATTCCAAATCTTAGAGAATTCCCGGGACAAGAAATCCGCTGCCGGTACCCCCGAGGAAAGAGAAACAGGAAGAGGAATGTTCGGATGTTGACCATAGACTACAAAAAAGGGAGATTTGGAGGAAGACTCACTGGGAAGATTGTTATATGAGAATTCAGCCCAGGGGAGAAGGGAGACTCAGTCATCTTGGTGTGCATTGGAAAAATGTCGCAGATATCTAGTCAGAACTTGGTTAACTCGCTCCACTTGACCGTTGGACTGAGGGTGATAGGCGGAAGAGAAGTCTAAGTTAACCTTCAATAGACTGCAGAGAGCTCTCCAAAAATGTGAGGTAAATTGTACTCCACGGTCTGAGACTATATGATGTGGAAAACCATGAAGACGGAAGACTTGGTGTAAAAAGATCTTTGCCAACTCAGGAGCGGAAGGCAGACCAGGCAATGCGATGAAGTGAGCCATCTTAGAGAACCGATCTACAACAACCAAGATGACAGAGCAATTCGAGGAACAAGGTAGATCAGTGATGAAGTCCATAGCGATATGGCTCCAAGGGACGGAAGGTACAGGCAGAGGATGCAGGAGACCGGAAGGAAGCTGCCTAGGAACTTTATTTTTGGCACAAAAAGAACAAGAAGCGATGAATTCGGTGACGTCTTGTCGGAGAGATGGCCACCAGTAGTGCCGAGAGATTAGAGAAAGTGTCTTCTTGACTCCTACATGACCCGCAATTTTGGAGGAGTGACCCCAACGTAAAACTCTCTCCTTGTCTTGATTAGCCACAAGAGTCTTATCAGGAGGAGCAGAAATCACTCTTAGAGGAGCAAGAGTGACGATCTTCGCTGGGTTAATGATGTGAGCCGGAGAATCCTCAATGTCCTGAGGCTGAAAGGATCTTGAAAGAGCATCCGCTTTGACATTCTTATTTCCGGGTCGGAAATGAAGTTCAAATTCAAATCGTCCGAAGAATAAAGACCATCTGGCTTGTCGTGGATTTAATCTTTGGGCAGACTGAATATAGGCCAGATTCTTGTGGTCTGTGTAAATGGTGAATGGATGAAGAGACCCCTCAAGGAGATAACGCCACTCTTCCAAGGCTAGCTTGATAGCCAATAGTTCTTTATCCCCAATAGAGTAGTTACGCTCAGGAGCAGAAAAGGTTTTAGAAAAAAAACCACAGGTCACCAAACGTCCGGACGAAGATCTTTGCAAAAGTACTGCTCCAGCTCCAACAGAGGATGCGTCGACCTCAAGGACAAACGGTCTATTAGCATCAGGACGATGAAGCACAGGGGCCGTAGCGAAACTTTGTTTAAGGGACTGAAAGGATTCTTCAGCCTCAGGGGTCCAAAGACTGGAGTTGACTTCCTTGTGAACTAGGGCAGAGATAGGCTTGGTCATGGAAGAAAAATGAGGAATAAATTGTCTATAGTAGTTGGCAAAGCCAAGGAAACGGATTGCTTTTGTTCCAAGAGGACGAGGCCAATTCAGGACAGCAGAAACCTTCTCTGGATCCATCTCTAAGCTAGATCTTGAGACAATATATCCAAGGAAGGGAAGTGAAGATTGCTCAAAGACGCACTTCTCAATCTTAGCGAACAGATGATTCTCTCTTAGCCGTTGCAGAACACGGCGGACATCTCGCCTATGAGTGGAGAGATCCGGAGAAAAGATGAGAATGTCGTCAAGGTAAACTACGACTGAGGAGTAGAGAAGATCCCGAAATACATCGTTCACAAATTCCTGGAAAACCGCGGGGGCGTTGCAGAGACCAAACGGCATAACTAAGTATTCGTAGTGACCGTCACGAGTATTGAAGGCAGTCTTCCACTCATCGCCTGCACGAATTCGAACCAGATTGTATGCGCCACGTAGATCAAATTTGGTAAAAATTTGCGCACCCCGAAGACGGTCGAAGAGTTCCGGAATGAGTGGCAGAGGATATTTGTTCTTCACCGTGATGTTGTTTAGGCCTCGATAATCAATGCAGGGATGAAGAGAACGGTCTTTCTTCTTCACAAAAAAAAACCCTGCTCCGGCGGGAGAAGAAGACTTGCGAATAAATCCTTTAGCAAGATTTTCTTGAATGTACTCAGACATAGCTTGAGTCTCAGCAGGAGAGAGAGGATAGATTCTTCCCCTGGGCGGGTTAGGGTCCCGTCACACAGTGGCATTTTGATCGCTACGACGGCACAATCCGTGACGCTCCAGCATCGTAACAATATCGCTCCAGCGTCGTAGACTGCTGTCACACTTTGCAATGTACGACGCTGGAGCGATAATTTCATGACGTATGTGCGATGTAGAAGCCGTTGGTTACTATGCGCACATCGTATACAATATCGTTCACACCTTTGTTACACCATGCGATCATGCCGCCACAGCAGGACACTAGACGACAAAAGAAAGTTTCAAACGATCTGCTACGACGTACGATTCTCAGCGGGGTCCCTGATCGCAGGAGCGTGTCAGACACAGCGAGATCGCTGGAACGTCACGGATATATCGCTGGAACGTCACAAATCGTGCCGTCGTAGCGATCAAAATGCCACTGTGTGACGGTACCCTTAGTTCCAGGCACGAGATCTATGGGACAATCATAGGGACGGTGAGGCGGGAGACCCTCAGCCTCCTTCTTGTTGAAGACATCAGAAAAAGCGCTGTAGACACAGGGTAAGGCGGGAAAAGAAGAGGAAGGAGAAGAATTAGAGGAAGACCCCACAGGACGCACCGGCAGCAGACAACGTTCCCGACAAAGCTCTCCCCAGCGCAAGATATTGCCATTGTGCCAATCTAAAATGGGCTCGTGATTCCGTAACCAAGGAAGACCTAAAAGCATAGGATGAGACAGACCCGCTAAAACATAAAATGCAATTCTCTCCTTATGCAGAGCCCCAACTTGAAGTTCCACCTCAAGAGTTACTTGAGTAATGGTCTCCTGTAAAGGTTTACCATCCACAGATGCAAGAATCACAGGAGCCTCTAAGGTTTTGACTGGAACGGAGAATTTCAAAACCTCTTCCAACCTGATAAAATTCCCTGCTGCGCCTGAATCCACATAAGCATCCAAAGAAATGCCCTTGCCAGCAATATGCAAAAGAACGGACAAAGTGAGGGGTTGAGAGGGATCACACACACCTAGGGAGGCCTCTCTTACCTGACCTAGGCGGAAAAGTTTTCCGGACGTTCAGGGCAAGACCGCAATAAATGAGCAGCACTCTTTACGTCGTTGTTCGGACATCTTAAGACGGTCTACTTGCATAGGTTCCGGTGCGGACGCCTGAGAGGAAGTTCTAGGCTGTGGGCTGAGTGGCTTACGGGTGGCAGGAGAAGGACGAAGAGATCTCCGCTCTCGGGCGCGTTCTTGGAACCGAAGGTCAATGCGGGTAGCTAAGGAAATTAATTCCTCCAAAACTGTAGGGGTGTCCCGACCCGCTAACTCATCTTTTATGCGCCCAGAGAGACCCCACCAGAAAGCACCCACTAACGCCTCATTGTTCCAGCCTAAGTCAGAGGAGAGGGTGCGGAATTGAATAGCATGCTGGCCTACGGATAACGATCCCTGATGGAGAGACAGTAGAGCTTCAGTAGTAGAGGCCAGACGTCCAGGTTCGTCAAAGACAAGACGGAAAGTCTCCAAAAATTCAGACAACCGGGAGACTAGGGGATCGTCTCGCTCCCAGAGTGGATTAACCCATGCCAAGGCGTCACCCTCCAGATGGGAAATCAAAAAAGCAACCTTGGACCGATCCGTTGGGTAATGCTGGGGCAGAAGCTCAAAGTGAAGACGGCATTGGTTTAAAAATCCTCGGCAGGATTTAGGATCCCCATTGTACCGAGGCGGTTTAGCCAAGCGGGGTGGAGGGTGGGAAGCCGGAGCAGATGTAGAAGCGGCTGTCTGGATAGAAAGCAGCCGATCGTCTATTGAAGACATATAACTAAGAATATGGGCCTGGGTGTCACGCTGCTGAGCTAACTCTTGCTGTAAGCCAACGAGTAGAGCGGCATTGCCAGGATCAGAGGGCAGGAGTGTAGACAGGCGAGAATCCATAGCTTTCATAAAGGACATTATACGGGACTGATTCTCCCGCAAAAAGAGTAGCTCTTTTTGCGCAGCAGAGGCCCCAGCGGGGTCCATGGCCTTTGCTTACTGTAGGGATTCGGACAGAAATCCGAGAGTGGACCCTCTGGGTCGTGACTCTAGAGCCCCCGGGGTCGAGCGGACCAGATGGAATCACCCCCTATACAGGGAGTGTTAGGAGCAGGACCTTGGAGGATTGGAGACACAACAGCTAGAGCCAAAGGGGCGACCCAAGATATAGAAGGAGACCACAGAGCTATTAGAATGGCGGGGAATATAGGAAAACAAGACTTAACTGATAATGACAGGAACACGGAACTTGGCAGGACACGGCAGGAACACGGAACTTGACAGGACACAGCGAGAACACGGAACTTGGCAGGACACAGCAGGAACACGGAACTTGGCAGGACACAGCAGGAACACGGAACTTGGCAAGACACAGCAGGAACACGGAACTTGGCAGGACACAGCAGGAACACGGAACTAGGCAGGACACAGCAGGAACACGGAACTTTGGCAGGATACAGCAGGAACACAGAACTTTGGCAGGACACAGCAGGAACACGGACTTTGGCAGGACACAGCAGGAACACGGAACTTTGGCAGGACACAGCAGGAACACGGAACTTTGGCAGGACACAGCAGGAACACTGAGACAAAGCGAGAACTAAGCTGGGAAAAGACACAGATACAGGGAGCCTAGGGCATAGGAACACTGACGGAAGACAGTGCACCTATAAAGCAAAGGCGTCTTACCTAGGAAGACGCCGAGAAGAAATAGCCGACGGGCGCCGCCATGTTGGGACGGAGCTATCGGGTCGCAACCTCCCAGAGGGCTCAGCGCCGGAGGAGACGCGACCGCGCATGCGCAAAGACGCTGGACGCCGAGAGCCAGTGAAAGAAGATGCAGAGCGGCGAGGGACAGGATCGTGAGTGCGCCGCGGGATGGAAGAAGATGGGTAAGTATGTGCAGGTGTGACACAGTATATTGCACAGCCCACGTAGTATATTGCCCAGCCACGTAGTATATTGCCCAGCCACGTAGTATATTGCCCTGTCATGTAGTATATTGCCCAGCCACGTAGTATATTGCCCAACCATGTAGTATATTGCCCAGCCACGTAGTATAATGCCCAGCTATGTAGTATATTGCCCAGTGACGTAGTATATTGCCCAGTGATGTAGTATATTGCCCAGCCACGTAGTATATTGCCCTGCCACGTAGTATATTGCCCAGCCACGTAGTATATTGCCCAGTGACATAGTATATTGCCCAGCCACGTAGTATATTGCCCAGTTATGTAGTATATTGCCCAGTGATGTAGTATATTGCCCAGCCATGTAGTATATTGCCCAACCACGTAGTATATTGCCCAACCACGTAGTATATTGCCCAGTCACGTAGTATATTGCACAGTCATGTAGTATATTGCCCAGCCACGTAGTATATTGCCCAGCCACATAGTATATTGCCCAGTGACGTAGTATATTGCCCAGCCACGTAGTATATTGCCCAGCCACATAGTATATTGTCCAGCCACGTAGTATATTGCCCAGTAACGTAGTATATTGCCCAGTGATGTAGTATATTGCCCAGCCACGTAGTATATTGCCCAGCCACGTAGTATATTGCCCAACCACGTAGTATATTGCCCAGTCACATAGTATATTGCCCAGTCACATAGTATATTGCCCAGCCACATAGTATATTGCCCAGCCACGTAGTATATTGCCCAGCCACGTAGTATGTTGCCCAGTGACGTAGTATATTGCCCAGGCACGTAGTATATTGCCCAGTCATGTAGTATATTGCCCAGTCACATAGCATATTGCCCAGTGACGTAGTATACAGCACAGAGCCACGTAGAATATTGCACAGTGACATAGTATACAGCACAGAGCCACGTAGTATATTGCACAGCAACATAGTATACAGCACAGAGCCACGTATTATATTGCCCAGCCACGTAGTATATTGGCCAGTCACGTAGTATATAGCCCAGCTACGTAGTATATTGCCCAGCCACGTATGTCACAGGTTAAAAAATAAACATATACGCCCCTTGTAGTTCGGTCACACGACCGTGACATCATGGCAGTTCCTTCTCCCATACCATCCTTGGCACCAGAACCTGCCGCTTGCATGGAGCGGTCACCGGAGCATCGCGAAAGGTGAGTATATAATGATTTTTTTTATTATTATTTTTAACAGTAGATGTTTTTACTATAGACGCTGCATAGGCAGCATCAATAGTAAAAACTTGGTCACACAGGGTTAATAGCGGCGGTAACGGAGTGAGTTACCCGCGGCATAACGCGGTCCGTTACCGCTGGCATTAACCCTGTGTGAGTGGTGACTGTGGAGAGTGTGGAGTGGGCGCCGGGCGCTGACTGCAGGGGAGGGACTATCGGACCGTGATTGGTCGCGGCAGCCATGACAGGCAGCTGGCGAGACCAATCAGCGACTTGGATTCCATGACAGACAGAGGCCGCGACCAATGAATATCCATAACAGACAGAAGGACAGACAGACATAATGACATAAGTGACGCTTAGACAATTATATAGTAGATTATATGGACATTGTCTGGATCTATTGCTTATAATTTATTTTGAAATTGCATGTCTATTTGCCCTCATTCCATCATATACACAGCATTTGACATGAAAATAAAAAAATGAAGCTTATCATCTACCCTTCTATGTTGCCTCACACAGGAAAGAATAAAAAAAGATATATTTGCTGTAAACAGCAAACTGTAAAAAATATATGTTTAAATAATTTATATCCTATATTTTATTAGAAAAAAATAAAAGACTGTACAATAAATTGAAATTCTGGGTTACAGGTTTATTCATTAAGAATGCCCAGAAATATTAAAAGATGAAATATATTCAAGTTAGAATAGATATTTTATGTTTCCCAACCATGAATAACTGCGTCGTTCCTCTGTCTCCGAGGCACCTGTTTTGAAATGAAATGCCTGCTTCTCTCTGATGAAAAATGCAGCCTTGCTGCCAATTTAGACAAAGGGTTTCTTACCTTTATGCTGTCAAAGCATCATTTTTATGCCATATTTTCTCCAGCTACAGCATATTTCTATTTTTGGATTGCTAGAAAAGGCTTTAAGACATCTGTACCAGAAAAGAGCTCTGAAGATACCTTTCTGTGTCACTGACCTACACCTCGTGCTACCAGACTGATAATCTACAAACCAATAGTATCAGAGAATATGGAATATCAAACACATATACAAGGCACATACAAGAAACCCCAAAAGATGTTCCTGTGAATAAACTATGAATGCTAACATTTTCATGCAGAGTGCACAATTACCGTATATACTCGAGTATAAGCCGAGATTTTCAGCCCAAATTTTTGGTCTGAAAGTGCCCCTCTCGGCTTATAATCGAGTCACGGTCGGCGGTGGGGTCGGCGGGTGAGGGGGAGAGGGCGCTCCCCCTGCCGTCCCACAGTCTTCGTGTGCTGCAGCTCTTCCCCTCTTCAGCGGTCACCTGGGACCGCTCATTAGAAAAATGAATATGGACTCCACTCCCATAGGGGTGGAGCCGCATATTCATTTCTCTAATCAGCGGTAATGGTGACCGCTGATAGAGGAAGAGGCTGTGGCACCGAAGACCAGCTGTCCGGGGGAAGGAGCGGGACGCCGGGAGCAGGTAAGTATCACATAGTCACCTATCCCCGTTCCACACGCCGGGCATCGCTCCATCTTCCCGGCGCCACTCCATCTTCCAGGCGTCTTTCTGCTCTGACTGTGCAGGTCAGAGGGCGCGATGACGCATTTAGTGTGTGCGCCGCCCTCTGTTTGATCAGTCAGTGTGGAGAGACGTCGGGATCGGATGCTGGGAGCTGCAAGCAAGAGAGGTGAGTATGTGTTTTTTTTTTTTTATTGCAGCAGCAGCAGCAATGGCACAGCTTTCTATGGTACATCAATGGGGCAATAATGAATGGTGCAGAGCATTGTATGTGGGGCAATAATGAACGGTGCAGAGCACTATATGGCACAGCTATGGGACAATAATGAATGGTGCAGAGCACTATATGGCACAGCTATGGGGCAAAAATGAATGGTGCAGAGCACTATATGGCACAGCTATGGGGCAATAATGAACGGTGCAGAGCAGTATATGGCACAGCTATGGGGAAATAATGAACGGTGCAGAGCACTATATGGCACAGCTATTGGGCAATAATGAATGGTGCAGAGCACTATATGGCACAGCTATGGGGCAATAATGAACGGTGCAGAGCACTATATGGCACAGCTATGGGGCAATAATGAACGGTGCAGAGCACTATATGGCACAGCTATGGGGCAATAATGAACGGTGCAGAGCACTATATGGCACAGCTATGGGGCAATAATCAACGGTGCAGAGCACTATATGGCACAGCTATGGGGCAATAATGAACGGTGCAGAGCACTATATGGCACAGCTATGGGGCAATAATGAACGGTGCAGAGCATTGTATATGGGGCACAGCTTTATATGGAGCATCTATGGGGCAATAATGAACTGTATGGAGCATTATATGGGGCTCCTGATTCAATATGGATATTCAAAAACACTTAACCTACTGATGTCTCAATTAATTTTACTTTTATTGGTATCTATTTTTATTTTTGACATTAACCGGTAGCTGCTCCATTTTCCACCCTAGGCTTATACTCGAGTCAATAAGTTTTCCCAGTTTTTTGTGGCAAAATTAGGGGGTCGGCTTATACTCGGGTCGGCTTATACTCGAGTATATACGGTAAATAGGACTTGGTATACTGTACATTGCATGTTATATCATTGTAAGGAGACGGCTATTCTACAGCCCCTAAAACTAGTGATTGAGAAAGGGCTGTCTGAGTGGTGGACAAGAGATACTGTGACTGTTGCGGGAGGCCAAACCAACCAGACAAATTTAATTTTGCTTATTATTATTGTTTTATAATAATTTGTATCACTTAATGTTGAGCAGAACTATATATGCTGACTAGAGTTGACCCACTTCCCTAGTGTTCGTGTTCAGTTCGGTTCGTCGAACAGGAACGTGTTCAACGAACACCATCGAACCACATTGAAACCAATGGCAGACAAACACAAACGCATACAAACACATGGAAAACACATAGAAAACACCTTAAAAGGTGTCCAAAAGCTGACAAACTGCTCAGAAGACACAACAAACACATGGAAAAGTCACAATGACATATAGTCATGCGAAAAGAAAAGAGGTGGAGGATTAAAAGGAGGAGGAGATACAGATATAGGCATGTCATGCCCGTCTAAATCAAGAAAGGCTGGAGTAAAAATCTAAACTCACTCTACCAACACCCAGACGTCTTGACAAAAAATAGAAAAAAAGAAATATCTTTAGGTAGAATGGCGGCGGGTCCATTCAGAACACTTTCCTTAGAAGATGTAGTGGTACCCCCGTTGCGAGTTGCATAAAAAAATGAACCCAATACATTTAGACTAATCCACCATTTGTCATATCCAAGGGGCAGGTCAGTAAACGACAACATCAATGCGGAACCAAGTACAGTACTATGTACTGTACCTCCTTTGACGAGGCAATCAGGTGGGTCAAGAAGTTGGTAAGGGGCACTCTAATGGCCAAAATAGACATTGAGGGGGCGTTCCGGTTACTACCTGTGCCTGCAAATAGTGTCCTCCCATTGGGCTGCTTCTGTGAAGGAGCATACTACATAGATCGCTGTTTGCCCATGGGGTGCTACATATTCTGCTCACTATTTGAGGCGTTTAGTTGCTTCCTCAAATGTGTCGTCATGGACATTTGTAAGGCGGCACATATTATCCATTACCTCGACGATGTCTTATGCTTGGGCCCAAAAGATTCGCCACAGTGTGAAAACACGCAGTAGTCCACCTGTGAGAAGGAGAGAGCTGGAGGGAGAGTGGATACCCCAGAGCCGAGGGGTTAGATTGAGAAAGAAAACAGGCGGTGTAGCTTGCTTCATGGGTGGGGTACTATGCTGAATAGCAGAAATTGCTACTAGGCCCAAAAGGATTTCCTGGGCCAAATGCCGTTAAAAAATAGTACTTAGGTAAACAGGCGGTGTAGCTTGCTTCATGGGTGGGGTATGCTGCTGAGTTGCACCAAATTCTACTAGGCCCAAAATGATTTCCTGGGCTAGATGCCGTTAAAAAATAGTACTTAGGTAAACAGGCGGTGTAGCTTGCTTCATGGGTGAAGTACGCTGCTGAGTAGCACCAAATTCTATTAGGCCCAAAAGAATTTCCTGGGCTAGATGCCGTTACAAAATAGTACTTAGGTAAACAGGTGGTGTAGCTTGCTTCATGGGTGAAGTACGCTGCTGAGTAGCACCAAAGTCTATTAGGCCCAAAAGGATTTCCTGGGCTAGATGCCATTACAAAATAGTAGTTAGGTAAACAGGCAGTGTAGCTTGCTTCATGGGAGGGGTACGCTGCTGAGTAGCACCAAATTCTACAAGGCCCAAAATGATTTCCTGGGCTAGATGCCGTTACAAAATAGTACTTAGGTAAACAGGCGGTGTAGTTTGCTTCATGGGTGGGGTACACTGCTGAGTTGCACCAAATTCTACTAGGCCCAAAATGATTTCCTGGGCTAGATGCCATTACAAAATAGTACTTAGGTAAACAGGTGGTGTAGCTTGCTGCATGGGTGGGGTACGCTGTTGAGTTGCACCAAATTCTACTAGGCCCTAAAGGATTTCCTGGGCTAGATGCCGTTAAAATATAGTACTTAGGTAAACAGGTGGTGTAGCTTGCTTCATGGGTGGGGTACGCTGCTGAGTAGCACCAAATTCTACTAGGCCCAAAAGGATTTCCTAGGCTAGATGCCATTAAAAAATAGTATTTCGGTAAACAGGCGGTGGGTGGCTGGGCTACTCTGCTGACTAGCAGACACTGAAGCATTGGAGCAGACCTCTGAATCTCAGGCCATAGTATGCAGACGACCCCACCCACCTGGAATTGACAATGGCAACGTCATGTAAAACTCAGCAAGGGGACTAAATAAAAGAGTCTCCATTTTTTCCCCAAATTCTGCCACAGACACCACTTAAGTGGCATCAATTTCGCCAGAGTTTTTGTAAAACGGTTGGTGAGGTGATTTTCAAAAATCATCAAGTTTTTAGTCTCCCCAAGATGACACAGGGGTAGAAAAGTCCTTGTGGATCCAGGATTTGTTCATCTTGATGAACGTTAGTCTGTCTACATTGTCACTGGACAGCCGCGTGTGCTTATCTGTCAGCACACCACCAGCAGCGCTGAACACACGTTCAGAGAGAACGCTGGCTGTGGGGCACAACAAGATCTCCAAGGCATGAGTGGCGAGCTCAGGCCATTTTTCAAGATTGGAAGCCCAAAATGAGCAAGGGTCCAGTTCCACAGTCATGGCATTGATGTAACTTGGAGATACACTTGCACCATCCTCTCTAGGCGTTGGCTGTGCATCAGACTTCTTGTCTCCTGTGGCCTTGCAAAGGATGGTCTAAAAAAATCTTGAAAGGATTGGAAAAAATTGCTGTTACCACCAGATACGATGTTACTGTTACGGTTTGAGTGTTGACTCGATAGTCCCACGGTTGGCAAGTAAGAACTCACTACGTGCACCACTGGTGTTTTGTGGAAAAGCAGATGTTAGATTCTGTAACAGTCTCTGCTGATACTCCTGCATGCGTGAATCCCTTTCTATGGCAGGAATTATTTCGCCAAATTTGCTTTTGTACCAGGGATCTAAGAGTGTGGCAACCCAGTAGTCAGTAGTCAGTAGTAGTACTTTGGATTCTGACAATCCGAGGGTCATGTTGCAGGTAGTGCAGCAAGAAGGCACTCATGTGTCTTGCGCATCCAGGAGGACAAAGTCCTTGTTGTCTTGGTGGTGGTGAGGTGAGAATCATGCTTCCTTCCTCTGCCCTCTCCCCCAACCTCGCACAACAGAAATTTGATCAAGGTCTCCCTCATCTGATGAGTCTTCCATGCCCAGCGCCAGTTCGTCCTCCACTTCTTCCTCGCCTCCTGCACCTTCCTCAACAGTTTGGCTGCTACCATGCACCCTCGTTAATCCCTCTCCCCTAGCCTCCAATGCCAGCTGCCTTGGTGCTGCCAACCTTCTTGACCTTGGAGATATGATCCCTTCTGCATACGACTCCTCCTTTTCCTCCTCCTCCTCCTCTTGTTCCACCACCTGACTCCGAACACTGTGTAAAGTGTGCTCCAGCATGTAAATCACCGGAATGGTCATGCTGATAATGGCATCGTCAGCACTAAACATCTTCGTTGCTATTTCAAAACTGTGCAGTGCATAGGTCCCTGATCTGAGACCACTCCTGCAGTGTGATTTGCCCCACCACTTGATCTCGATGGCCCAGGCTATACGTCATAACATATTGGACCAGGGCTCGTCGGTGCTGCCACAGTCGCTGCAACATGTGCAGAGTTGAATTCCACCATGTGGGCACATCGCATTTCAGCCGGTGAACTGGCAGGCCCAACGACTTCTGTAGAGATGCAAGTCGTCGAGCTGCGGGATGCGAACGGCGGAAGTGAGCACACCGCGACCGTGCCCTCTGCAGAAGCCCATCTAGTCCGGGATAGTGGGATAAAAATTCCTGGACAACCAGGTTCAAAACGTGAGCCATACAAGGCACGTGTGTGACATTCCCCCGGTGAAGGGCCGCACCCAGGTTTGCAGCATTGTCGCACACAGCCTTCCCTGGCTGCAGGTTGAGTGGAGACAACCATTGATGGAACTCGGTCTCCAGAGCTGACCACAACTCCTCAGATGTGTGACTCACATTTCCCAGACATTTCAATGTAAACACTGCCTGATGCTGTTGAGCTCTGGTGCCAGCATAGTGAGGAGGTGTGCAGGATTCCTTCTGCACAGTTACAATGCGGGTGGCATTACCAGACAGGCTTTGGGTGCAGGTGGAGGACCGAGAGGAGGTTGGAGAGGCTGAAACAGTGGAGGAACTTCTAGATACAGGGGATCGACGAGCAACTTGTGGCGACGGCAAGACTTGGACAGCAGCCCCTTCTCCTGATGTCGCCGTAGTTACCCAGTGCCCAGTCACCGACATGTAACGCCCCTGTCCCTGTCTACTCGTCCAAGTGTCTGTGGTGAAATGCACCCTGTCACACACAGAGTTTCTCAAGGAAGCGGTGATGTTGTGTGCGACATGCTGGTGTAGCGCAGGCACAGCTTTCTTTGAGAAGTAGTGGCGACTGGGCATAAGGTACTGGGGCACTGCGACGGACATAAGGTCTCAAAAATCCTCTGTGTCCATTAGGCAGAAACGCAGCATTTCTGTAGCCAACAGCTTGCAGATGGAGAAATTCAACCTCTTGGCTTTGTCATGGCTAGGAGGAAATGGTCTTTTACTTGTCCACATCTGAGGGACTGAGGGCTGGCTGCCGTGCCTAGACGGAGTTGAGTAGGGTGTCCCCGGCAAACTGCAGGTCTGTGAGGAAGGTGCAGGCAGAGATGTTATGTTGCCTTGATCAAAATGTGGTGTCGATGTCGGAGAGTGCTCAACACCAGCAGGTGTTTCCACGTGCAAATGTCCTGACGACCTGCCACTCACACTGGCTGTTGCGGGTAAAGAGGTGGAAGGTCTGCATCCAAAAGCATGTGCGACTGCTGTCCCCACAGTCACAGAGGATGAAGAGGACGCGGATGCACTTGATGGGGGAGACGGTGGTTGACCCGGCCCACTAGGCCGCATTGTAGCACAGTGAGCTTCCCACTGCAAGTTATGCCTCATATCCATGTGACGGTTCATGCATGAAGTACTCAGGCTAGTGATTTTTTGGCCTCTGCTGAGATTTTGTTGACAAATCTTACAGACAACATGAGTTGGGTCATCCTTTGCAATGTCAAAAAATGCCCAGGCTATGCAAGGCTAAGAGCCCATGCGATCTGAAGAGCCACCACTACTTCTGGTCTGAGGCACAGTTGGGGTTGAGGATGCAGTCATTGACATGCTTCCAGTACTCCGTCTCTGTCCAGGAAGGCGCACCATTACCTCATCGTCAGACTCGTCACTAGCCTCCTCCTCCACCTCCTCTGCTGACCTCATGGACTAGCGGACTGGGGGTTGACAGTAAGTGGTGTCTACAACCTCGTTATCATCATCCTGTGATTTCTCACACCCGTTGTCCTCAGAGACAACCTCTTCCTCCCCCGACCGAAAAGTCAAGTTTTCGTTCCAATCAGATATCTCAGTCTCATCATCATCTTCCTCATTGTCTCCACCAACAGGAGTTACAGTTTGGGAACGAGGGTCTACATTATGCTCAGAACCTTCTTCATCTGGGCCTGGATCCGACTCACAAAGATTCTGGGCATCAGTGCAGATCCTTGTCTGGATTCACAGAAGCTCTGGAGCAGACATCTGATTCCTCAGCAATAGTATGCATAAACAGCTCTACAGACTCAACCATGTGTGTTACCCCAGGCTCAGACGGGCAGCTGGAGACTTGGGAGCTGTGAGGAAGCAAGTGTGATTGGGGTGACAACTCTGAGGACTGGAGTAGTTGTGATGCTGAAGTTGACATGGAGGAGAGCCCACTTGAACGAGCACTTGATATCCATTCAAGCACCTGCTGTTTTTGTGACTCATCTGGAATTTTTGGCAATGCTTGTAGCGATGGTCGTAAGAAAGGGATCATATCAGATTGTCCATGAAAAGAAGTAGACTTCTTACTTTGGCTGGAAGATGGTCTTTCTTCTGCAGATGTTACTGTTGCTTTACCACCTACCCCACGGAGACAATCTTTTTTTCCCTTTCCAACACGCCGATTTCCCTTTCCACCATCAGCAGGCCTTTTGCCACTCATTTTAGTGCTTAACTAATTGGCAACTATGTATCTGTAGTTGTTGGCACAACAACCGATGGATGAAAACCGAGCAGAACTGAGTGGCCAAACTGTGGTACTAGGCCCAAAACTAATAACTTGATTAGATGCAGTGAAAATAGAGATACACAGGCTGTGTAGTTTGTTTCAGAGGCGGGCTACTCTGCTGACGTGCAGACACTGCTCCGAGGCCCAAAACTAATAAATGGATTAGATGCAGTGAAAATAGAGTTACACAGGCAGGGTAGATAGTTTCACAGGCGGGCTACTCTGCTGACGTGCAGACACTGCTCCTAGGCCCAAAACTAATAACTGGATTAGATGCAGTGAAAATAGAGATACACAGGCGGTGTAGTTTGTTTCAGAGGCGGGCTACTCTACTGACATGCAGACACTGCTCTTAGGCCCAAAACTAATAACTGGATTAGATGCAGTGAAAATAGAGATACACAGGCGGTGTAGTTTGCTTCAGAGGTGGTCTACTCTGTTGACGTGCAGACACTGCTCCTAAGCCCTTGCACAGCACTGGCACAGACCTGCCTGGCAAACAGTGCTATGAACTGCTGTAACCTACCCTGAAAAGGGCTGATATTACAACTAGTCCTGACTCCCGACTCACTAAACCTATCTCTCTCTATCTAACAGAAAATTTGCTCGCAAAAAAACACCCTTAGAATGTATAGCGCCCACAGCAGCAGCGGAGCGGTGCCGTCTAACACTAAGCTGCAGCAGTGAGGAAATGGTGGTGATGGGGCAAATGGCTGGTTCTTAAAGGGCAAGGACACGTGACATAAACAGCCAATGACACAAGCCCTTGCTTGTGTGCATCACATGCACATTGCTGTGTGTGTGCGCAATGCTGATAGGCTGAGAGACTCCTGCCCCACTGTAAATGCGGGAAAGAAATAAAAAAATGGAGATCTGCGTTATTTCAGCTCAGATCTATCCCCTGCCTGCTATACACTGAAACAGTCTATTAACAATAATAAAAAGTTTTAATGTGCAAATAAAGCGAGGCTTTTGGTGAACGAACGGTTATCGAACAGAAACTTGAACAGCCGAATTTTAAGCAAATTGTTCGGGTTCGTCGACCGACTCGAACACCGCCCAGAACAGCTCGAATTTGAAATTGCCGAACAGTTCGACTGGAACACCGCTCATCTCTAATGCTGACTAGCTGCTACTGCTAGTACACGTTACAATAGGGCTTATTGTAATATGCATTATTATCAGTAGCAGTTAATCAAAATCCCAAAACGTACTGCTTTTTATAAAGCAATACATCATATGGCACTGTTATTCAGTTCTTGTACCTGATCAACAGCAACCAACTCAATATGCTTCCAAGGTTCCCACACACAGTTTAATGTCCCCACACAGTCCCTCAAACAGTATCATCTCCCCTCAAAGCCTTCCACACAATACAATGTCCCATAAAAGCACCCAACACAATATGTCACCACAAAGCCCTTCATAGAGTAGGACATCCCCACACAGTCTCCCTATACTGTATTATGTCCCCCACAAAACCTTTTATGCAGACAAAGCTCCCTTACATAGCATTCTGTCCCCACACAACCCCATTACATAATATTATTTACACAGTCTTCATTCAGAATGATGTCCCCACACAGCAAACATACTCAGTATTAAGTCCCCACATTGGCCCCCACTCATAATGATGTACATTCACAGCTCATAATGATGTACATACACAGCTTCCTAGCACAGTATTTTATCCCCACCAAGTCCCCAACTCAGAATGATGTCTTCACACAGCCCCTTTACACACTATTATGTACCCACACAGTCCCCCTCTGAGAATGTCATCACTTAGACCCCTTAAACAGTATTATGTACCCACACAGCCCACATGCAGAATGATGTCCCCACACAGCTCCCTTAAACAGTATTATGTCCTCACTAAGCCCCTCTTCTACGCAGAATTATGTAAAAAAAACAGTGTCCCTCTGCTGCTCCGGTCTGCGCTGTGTACTGATGCACAGCTGCCACAATGTAGTGATGTTATCATACCTGCTGCTCTCACAAGAACAGGCCCAATGATAGAAGATGGAGCTGAGGCATTTCCATAATCAGAAAATAAAAACATTACAAGAAAAGAATACATATCTTGTTTTCATTAGTAAAATAAATGTAGTTGATACTGTTCATCAATTTCAAGAATGTGATGAGTAACCAGCAAAACTCTACCATTTCCTACTAGCACAATATTAGAAAACAGTAAAAAATAATTCTGAAAGGAAAACTTTTACTTCTTTTACTTGATCATGAAACATTATGAAAGGCTTTCTCTTTATATTTTTAATTTGAAGTGTTTTTCTTGTAATGGTTGATGACAATATTACTTATGTGGCATGCCAAATTACTTTGAAAGAGTATTTTAATTCACATCGATAAATCTTTAAATGATTTTAGATACCACTTAATGCCTTCCAGTTGACATAACAAATGAAGCATTTTGAAATTTATTTGCAGCTCTTACATAAATGTCAGCAGATTGCTTTGGAACATTTACAAAAGGTGACAAATTGCTGCTAATCGGCGTCTGACATTTGTGTTCCAGTAACACCACAAGATGCTTAAGACACAGAGACAACCATTACCCATAATACTGCCCATGGAATACTTACAATGTGGCATTTTCATAAATAATAAGGTTTCTGATAAAGTTTGATGATTCTGTATGAGACATTAATGTTGTTTCATCTCAATGATTGCAATATTTAGTATTTTTGCTTTCATTTTTTCCTCCTCTGTTTTCAAGAGTCATCATTTTTTTCCATCAATATATCAATATAGCCATATAAGAGCTTTTTTTATGGGATGCATTTCAGTTTTGAATGACATAATTCATTTTGCCATATAATTTACTAAAATATTAGAAAAGAAAAATTCCAAATGGGGTGGAATAGAAAATAACAGCAATGCTTGCTTGGGTTTTGTTTTCACGTTGTTCATGTTGGAGTAAAAAGTTCCTGGAAACTTTGCTCTACCATGGTTAGAGTAATACTAAATGTAGTCTCACATATTCATAGAAAGCTATACCTTTATTTTGGTCATTAGAATTGTATGAGGCATGTTCGATTTTTTTTGCTAGGTGAGCTCTAGTTTTTCTTGGCACCCTTTTTGTGTTCCTTTTTGGACATGCTCTTAAATCATTTTCTGGGGAAGGTGATGTTAACCAAAAAACAGCAATTCTGCAATTTTCTTGCTTTTTTAGCATTCACCATATGGAAAAAATATTTTTATAAATTATATTTCAACATTTTTTATTTAGACTTTGCTATTTGCATTCCAATCAGACATGGAGGCCTTCTGTAGGCTGCTGACTGCTATGACAACACAGCATCACCATGTTGAGACTTGGAGTTTTCAAGATTGGAAATGATGCCCACTCCTTCTTAACCTTTCTTGTTGTTGTTGCCATAATCACTATTTACAATGGCATCCTAATGGTTAGATACAATTGCAGAAGTTACTCTCAGGTGCTGGAAGTATAACACAGCCGGCTCCTGAACTGTGTTGAGCAAAGTCAGGTCCTTAGCCCAATCCATACATACAAACACTGCCATGTGTGCCAGACAAGAGGTTAAACAGGTTTGCTGGAGTGAGCCGGAGGTTACTTGTCTATGTAAGTCTATGAGAGCCTCGTTCTGGCTCTCATGAACTTGCATTGAGTGTTTGTGATGTAACTATGACTTCTGGACATTCAGAAGTTGTGGTCACAAGATGGCGCCTTGGAACGGAAGCCGCACTGATAGAACGTGTATGTTGTCGGAGGGTGAGCATAACACTAAAGTCAGGGATCTTAGATTTGAAGCACCACTCCAGTGCTGAAATAAAAAATAAAAAAACAGCTGAAGTGGTGCTTTAAAGAAACCAAAGAAAATATATTGATGGCCTATCCTATCTGAAGGTATGACACCTGAATTTGGATGAGATCAAATACCAGGAACCTGTGTCAAACTGTGGTTCCTAGGGCCCATCAGTGGAATTAACTCTAGGGGCCAACATTACAACTATATGCACACATCACCTCTTTGCAATTAATTACAGTCCCAATCATGAGAGCATGATGTCAGCTGTACAATATAGCTGGCTCCTGCAATGACTGTTAGTGTTGTGCACATTGAGCACAAAGCCACCACATAGTTTTATGTTTTTTGTGTGGATAGGGGAAAATGTAAGTATTAAATGACTGAAAATAATCTTCTCCTTATTGATAACAGAGATATTAAGTTCCCTTGTTACTCACCAATAACTGAAAACTAGAGCTGATTGCACCAAGCAAAGTATGATTTTTCCTATTCATGTGGATTTTAACAGGAAACTCAATTTGCATAGAATATTAATAACTAGCTGAAGAGCCTGGCGTTGCCCGGGCATAGTAACTAACTGTCCTTAGTTATAACAAATTATAATGATTGTATTTCACATAAAAACATTTCACATCATATATTCAACACTACAGATTTGCAACACAAATTAACTAAATGACTATCCAAGTATTGATAGTATTTTATTTTCAACTCATTCAAGAGCGTTTTGATAAACAACATTTTTGGTTATTCCTTCCGGGGCAAAGATGAGCAGATTTTTGGTAGCTCCAATTCTTGAACAGGCCACGTAAAGATGGCCATGAAAAAAACATGGAGATTGCCTACTACTTTCAAAGACTGTCCCTGAGCCTTTTTAATGGACATTGGAAATTCCAGTCAAACTGGAAACTGGAGGCGTTTAAAATTAAAAGGCAAATCAGATGGAATGAGTGGAATTCTTGGAATGAAAATGTCCTCTCATTTGGCACATTATGTCAAAATGGTTGCTTCAATGTTTAAGCATGTTCTTAATCAAGAGCCTTGTTCCACTAAACAGCTTTGGTGGATCTAAATTGCTCAACAGCAGAATAGGTGCTCCAGGTTTTATGAAGAGATTATGCAGCAGAAGCGCCTTACTCTTCTCTATACACAGCCTCATACTGCAGAAGCACCTCACTTCTCCCATGTTCTCATCATGCCTCTCATTTTCCCCTCACATCTCTCATTTTTCTCCTCACATCTCTCATTTTCCCTTCACTCCTCTCATTTTCCCCCTCACTCCTCTCATTTTCCCCTCACATCTGTCATTTTCCCCCGCACATCTCTCATTTTCCTTTCACTCCTCTCATTTTCCCCTCACTCCTCTCATTTTCCCCTCACACCTGTCATTTTGACCTCACACCTGTCATTTTCCGATCCTCCACTATTTTCCCCTCACTCCTCTCATTCTCCTCTCACATCTCTTCATTTTCACCCCACACCTCTCATTTTCCCCTCAGTCTACTATTTTCCCCTCACTCCTCTTATTTTTTTCTCACTACTCTCATTTTCACCTCACTCCTCTCTTTTCACACGTGCACAGCAACTTCCTGTTATGAGCACAGAGGTGTAATCCATGTTAGGAGTCGAGTTTCCTCTGCTGCATAGGGGGAATCTCGATCCGTGTCTGCTGCGGTCTCCCATTCGGTATCGGCCGCAGTGGGCTCTGCTCAGCGGAGACGTCGCTCCCAGCATCTCGCTGGGGCTGATTCGGTGCATAGGGTCACTACTGCCTTTTCTGGCTTTCCTATGGTACCCTGCACTGATCTGCGGCGAGCGAGCCTCTCTGGGACTAAGTCCTTGTTTACTCACACTGAGCATGCCCAGGGCAGGGTCTCCCATTGGAGGTCGAGGGCCACATGTTCGGTCACATGCTCAGGTGCTGCAGTACATTCCATTGGTCCTTCTGGAAGGTCCTGAAAGGGCAAAACATGCTCAGGTACTGCAGCACTTTCCATTGGTCCTGCTGGAAGGTCCTGAAAGGGCAAAAACTTCAGTAGCAGCTTCCTGTGCTGCAACTATATAAACTGCGCATGACCGCACGGCCATGCGCTAGTATCGTCTTATGCTATATGCTTTGCGCCAATGTGGTCATGTGTTTGAATGTGTTCAGGGACCCGGCTGAAATAAGCCCCTAGAATGCTGGCACCTCCGGCGAGGAGATTGTGTTTAAGTGTGTTCAGGGACCTGGCTGAAATAAGCCCCTAGAATGCTGGCATCTCCGGCGAGGAGTTTTGTATGCATGCATGACCACTCACTGCTCACATCTGGGTAGTTGGCCTGTGCCTCTGTGAAATTCTAACAGGGCACAGAGCTTTCCTCTCGCGGTTACTCTGTGAAGCTAACAGAGTTGGTATATACCGCCATATAGAGCCGCCATTATTTAGCAGCAGGTGCTTTCCTGCACGGTGGATCCCGGGTTGCGAACGCACCAATTCCATTTAATAAATTATGTATTTGGTGCGTTCCGCCAACCCTAACAGTATACTAGCACCAGGATCTGGCTAAGTAATGGCGGATGAACAGCGATTGCAGGGGTACATCCAGCTGCTGGAGGGCCGGTTGGCGTCTCTTGAGCGTGCAACCTCGGCGGTGGATGTTACCGCAATAGCTGTTCAGGCTGCTAGCGTGGCTGCAGCAGCTTTACCCACTGCCACCTCTGTTCCGACCCTATCTCACCTTCCTTTGCCTGAGAGATACTCTGGGGACAGTAAGTCCTGTAGGGGTTTCGTGAGCCAATGTGGTATACACCTCGAGCTTCTGGCTGCACGTTTCCCTACTGAGCGGGCAAAGGTGGGATTCATAATCTCTCTCCTGTCGGACAGAGCGTTGGAGTGGGCTACGCCGCTGTGGGAGCGCAACGATCATGTGGTGCGGAGTGTTCCTAGGTTTCTGGACACTCTGAAACAGGTCTTTTTAGGACCTCAAGTCACCCATGATACAGCGCTCCAACTGCTGGCTTTGACTCAGGGTTCAACCATGGTCAGCCATTTTGCTGTTCACTTCCAGACATTAGCGTCTGAGTTGGAATGGCCAGAGAAAACCCTCATTCCCGTATTTTGGAGGGGGCTGGCTGACCATGTGAAGGAAGCTTTGGCCACTAGGGAGTTTCCCGCCACACTGGAGGAGCTCATAGCCGTATCTACTCGTATTGATCTCCGTTTTAACGAGCGGAGGTTGGAGCGAGCCCAGTGTAGGCAGAGGATTTGGCTGGCTCCCACCTTCGCCAAACCTTTGGAATCTCCAGTCCAGGCATCCGAGTCACATGAGGCCTTAGAGGTGACACGAGCGGGATCCAAGTCTCAGTCTGCCCGTGCACATAAGGTCCGTCATGTTTGCCAGCAGTCAGGACACCTTGCCTCCAAGGGTCCTCAGCGGTCGGGGAAACGTCAGCGTCTAGTGGCAGTTGGAGGAGGTACACTAGACACGGCGACGTTTGCCTCAAAGTCGTCCTTCAAGGGGACAATTACCATAGGCCCATCTACTCTTATGGTCGAGCTATGCGTGGATTCTGGGGCAGAGGGTAACTTTATGTCTTCCGCTTTTGCCCAGCGTCATGCAATACCCTTGGTGATGCTCGCCAAGCCGGTAACCGTTCGAGTGGTAAATGGGTCAACACTACCTTCACAGATTACCCACCAAACCATTCCTTTCATGCTATCTGTGTCTCCATCACATTATTATTATTATTATTATACATTTTTATAGCGCCATTTATTCCATGGCGCTTTACATGTGAATACGGGGCAAATATAGACAAATACATTAAACATGAGCAGATAACAAGGCACACGAGTACATAAGGAGGGAGGACCCTGCCCGCGAGGGCTCACAGTCTGCAGGGGGTGGGTGAGGATACACTAGGAGAGGGAAGAGTTGGCTGTGCGGCTGTTCAGTAGGTTGAGGATCACTGCAGGCTGTAGGCTTGTCGGAAGAGATGAGTCTTCAGGTTCACATCAGGAGATAATCTCCCTATTAGTCATTCCTGAGGGAATTGATGAGGTCCTGTTGGGGATACCATGGCTTCGCTACCATTCTCCTCATATTGAGTGGTCCTCTGGGAGAATTTTGGGTTGGAGTAAATCTTGCGAGGGTAGATGTGTGAGGGAGTGCGTTCAGGTTGCTACTACACAGGTACCCGCAGATCTTTCCTCTCTCCCCAAGCACTATTGGCCCTATGCAGACGTGTTCTCCAAAAGAGCTGCGGAGACCCTTCCGCCTCACCGCCCCTATGACTGTCCTATTGACCTCTTGCCTGGTGCTGAGCCTCCCCGGGGTCGAGTCTATCCGTTATCTCTCCCGGAGACGGAGGCAATGTCCCAGTACATCCAGGAGAATCTGGCAAGAGGATTCATTAGGAAGTCAGTGTCACCGGCAGGGGCAGGGTTCTTCTTCGTACAGAAGAAGACTGGAGACTTACGTCCATGCATAGACTACAGGGGTCTTAACGCCATCACCGTTAAGAACAAGTACCCACTACCCCTGATATCTGAGCTGTTTGATAGGCTACGGGGAGCGAGGGTATTTACAAAGTTAGATCTGCGGGGTGCCTACAACCTGATTCGCATCCGTGAGGGGGATGAATGGAAGACGGCTTTTAACACCAGGGATGGGCACTATGAATATCTGGTGATGCCCTTCGGGCTCTGTAATGCCCCAGCCGTTTTCCAAGACTTTGTGAATGACATCTTCCGGGATATGCTCACCACCTCGGTCGTAGTCTATCTGGATGATATTCTCATCTTCTCTCCAGATATTGACTCCCATCGGAGAGATGTTCGCAAAGTCTTCGACCTCTTACGGGCAAACTCCCTCTACGCCAAGTTGGAGAAGTGTGTGTTTGAGCAGGAGTCCTTGCCTTTCCTTGGTTATATCATCTCTTCCCAGGGTTTGGCTATGGATCCTGCCAAGCTACAGGCTGTAATGGACTGGCAGGAACCCCATTCTCTTAAAGCGGTGCAGCGCTTTATGGGGTTCATTAATTACTATCGTCAGTTCATTCCACACTTCTCAACTTTGGTAGCTCCCTTGGTTGCCCTCACCAAGAAGGGAGCAAATCCCAAGTTGTGGTCAGAGGAGGTCTCCAAAGCCTTTCTCTCGATCAAGTCACACTTCGCTAGCGCTCCCATCTTACATCGCCCCGATGTTGATAAGCCATTTATCTTGGAGGTGGATGCCTCATCCGTTGGTGCTGGAGCAGTCCTTTTCCAAAAGGATGCTCAAGGTCGGAAGCATCCTTGCTTCTTCTTCTCCAAGACCTTCACACCAGCGGAGAGGAATTATTCCATCGGGGACAGGGAGTTGCTGGCCATGAAGTTGGCTTTTTCGGAGTGGAGACATCTCTTGGAGGGAGCTCGCTTTCCCTTCCAAGTCTTCACTGACCACAAGAACTTGGTGTATCTGCAAACGGCCCAGCGGCTGAATTCTCGCCAGGCTAGATGGTCCCTGTTCTTCTCCCGGTTCCATTTTACTCTCCATTTCTTCTCCGGGGAGAAGAACGTTCGTGCTGACGCTCTCTCCCGCTCCGTGGTGTCATCGGAGGAGGAGGAGGAGGAGCCTCGGCTTATTGTCCCTTCTGAGAGCCTGAGAACTGTAGCTCCGGTTTCGCTAGAGTCTGTGCCCCCGGGCAAGACTTTCGAACCAGCTAACTTGCGACCGGAGGTTCTCTCTTGGGCTCACTCCTCCAGAGTGGGTGTGCATTTTGGGACCAAGAGGACATCTGAGCTTCTGGCGAGAACATACTGGTGGCCGCATATGGCCCGAGATGTCAAGGACTATATTCAGGCGTGCGTTTCTTGCGCCCAGAATCGGTCCCCTCGGCAATGGCCTGCTGGGTTGCTTTACCCTCTACCGGTGGCAGACAGGCCCTGGGAGATGGTCGGGATGGACTTTGTGGTGGGTCTACCCAAGTCGCGTGGCTGCTCCATTATTTGGGTTGTCACTGACCATTTCTCCAAGATGGTGCATTTGGTGCCGCTTCCTCGGTTACCCTCAGCACGGGCATTGGCGGTGTTGTTCATGGTATGCCTGATAAAATTGTCAGCGATCGGGGTCCCCAGTTCGCATCTTAGTTTTGGAGAGAGCTCTGCCGTTTACTCAGCATAGAGTTAAACCTCTCCTCTGCATACCATCCCGAGACGAATGGGTTGGTGGAGAGAACCAACCAGACTCTGGTGACATATTTGCGACATTTTGTCTCTGCTAGGCAGGATGACTGGGCATCTTTGCTACCTTGGGCGGAATTTGCCCTGAACAACGCCGTAGCCGATTCCACTGGTCAAACTCCTTTTCTCCTTAATTACGGCCAGCATCTGCGTGTTCCTGTGCCCATGCCCGTGTCATCCACCGATTCTAGGGTGGCAGACTGGGCGGTGGAGGCACGTGACATCTGGGACCGCACACAGGATGCCATCCGGGCCTCCAAGGAGAGAATGAGGGTTTCGGCTGATACACACCGGCGCCCCGCTCCGGTCTTTGCTCCTGGCGACTTAGTGTGGCTCTCCGCCCGTAACATCGGGCTGCGAGTTGAGTCCACTAAGTTTGCTCCTCGCTACATTGGCCCGTTTAAGGTTCTGGAACAGGTCAACCCTGTGGTCTACCGCCTTGGTATCACCGATACTTTCCACGTTTCCCTCTTAAAGCCCGTTCATTTGTCCCGGTTTTCCGAGTCATCTGCTGGGACATCGGGTTCATCCACGGATGAGTTTGAGGTGAATGCTATTGTGGGGTGCAAGGTGGTACGTGGCAAGAAATTTTATCTGGTGGACTGGAAGGGTCACGGCCCAGAGGATAGAACCTGGGAGCCTGTGGAGCACATTCGGGCTCTGCTGCTTATCGCAGCTTTTGAGCGTAGTGAGGCTCAAGGAGGGGGGGGCCTAGGAGGGGGGGTAATGTTAGGAGTCAAATTTCCTCTGCTGCACAGGGGGAATCTCGATCCGTGTCTGCTGCGGTCTCCCATTCGGTATCGGCCGCAGTGGGCTCTGCTCAGCGGAGACGTCGCTCCCAGCGTCTCGCTGGGGCTGATTCGGTGCATAGGGTCACTACTGCCTTTTCTGGCTTTCCTATGGTACCCTGCACTGATCTGCGGCGAGCGAGCCTCTCTGGGACTAAGTCCTTGTTTACTCACACTGAGCATGCCCAGGGCAGGGTCTCCCATTGGAGGTCGAGGGCCACATGTTCGGTCACATGCTCAGGTGCTGCAGTACATTCCATTGGTCCTTCTGGAAGGTCCTGAAAGGGCAAAACATGCTCAGGTACTGCAGCACTTTCCATTGGTCCTGCTGGAAGGTCCTGAAAGGGCAAAAACTTCAGTAGCAGCTTCCTGTGCTGCAACTATATAAACTGCGCATGACCGCACGGCCATGCGCTAGTATCGTCTTATGCTATATGCTTTGCGCCAATGTGGTCATGTGTTTGAATGTGTTCAGGGACCCGGCTGAAATAAGCCCCTAGAATGCTGGCACCTCCGGCGAGGAGATTGTGTTTAAGTGTGTTCAGGGACCTGGCTGAAATAAGCCCCTAGAATGCTGGCATCTCCGGCGAGGAGTTTTGTATGCATGCATGACCACTCACTGCTCACATCTGGGTAGTTGGCCTGTGCCTCTGTGAAAGTCTAACAGGGCACAGAGCTTTCCTCTCGCGGTTACTATGTGAAGCTAACAGAGTTGGTATATACCGCCATATAGAGCCGCCATTATTTAGCAGCAGGTGCTTTCCTGCACGGTGGATCCCGGGTTGCGAACGCACCAATTCCATTTAATAAATTATATATTTGGTGCGTTCCGTCAACCCTAACAATCCATGAGGCTTGTCCCTTACCCTTGACATCATGCCTCACAGGAGCAACTCGATTCTAGACACGACGGATCATCTCACGTGTAAGGGTGCGTTCCCATAAGTAGGTTCTATTGCTGACTTTATGCAACGTAAGTAAAGATGTTATTGTGAAAATTGGCAGTAAGTACGCACATTTCACCTCCTGTAAGGACATCCGCAGAATTAATTAACATGTGAATTTGAAATCTGCAGCATCGGTTAATTTATATTGTATTTATTTTTTGCAGCAAGTACATATCATTTCTTAAAATATCATGCACAATGCTGGTATAAAACACAGAATGTTTTCTGTCTCACTAAATATTGGAGGAAAATGTGTAGCATTTATTAAAGGAGTTTTTTCCTGCAAGCATAACTGATAGTCAGGTCTGTGTCTCTACTACTGCCCTGGTTTAGCTAAAGTGACAGTCCTATAGCTGCCCACTGAGCTCTGTGCCATCAACATCAGCTGAGTGGTTGAGCTCAACGTTTGGCTGAGGCGCTGTCATCATAATATCACCCCAGCAGTAAAACTAGAGAGACTGGGGAAGCAGCAAAGCCGCAAGACTCAGTAAACTTCATGCATTGTTATGTTGCCACTGTTATACTGATTAAAGAGATCCACCTTGTGTTTTTTATGTAATCAGTGTTAGAAGTTTTCAGTTAATGATATACCCGTGCTCTGGGGAGGGACTAAAGGCAATTTCTTATCATAGAAACAGACTGTTTGTGCTTCAAGGCAGCCTGTGGCAGGTCTTTCCTTGATTTCTCTGGCCCACAGCATGGGCATCTCATTAACAAAAACTTCTAACACTGATTACACAAGAACCACAAGACAGATTTCTTCAACCCAGGTATCATTTTAATCAGTATAACAGCAGTAATATGACAATGCCTGTAGTATACTTAGCAAAATCCTGCTGACAGGTTTGCTTTAAAGCTATTTGTCCTTGCGGGAAAAAAAGTTTTCCAAAAGGGGACAAGCCTCTTTATGGGTACATTCACACATAGCAAAAAAAACATCTGTGGTAGATTTTGCTCATTTGCTGTGCTGCCGATTTTTCATCATCAAATCGAGATGGAAAATGTGCAGCGAATTCTCAAGGTGTGAAGAAGCAGTAACACTGGTTGTTGTTATGGAGAATGTAGCACAAATCCTACAATACACCTGACACCATTTATAATCACTTCTCTGAACAAAAATTGCTGTATAACCTTCATAAATACGCCCTAATGCAGCTTCACATAAAAATCCCTTCACACATAAACAAAAAGCTGTGAAAGACTTAACAAATAGTTGTGCCAATAACTATATTCAGGGCAATGTAACAGGGGCCAGGGTGGTAGCCGTACCGAGGGATTGCTACTGCTTCCTCATCACACCCCGAAGCTCCGCTACAGAAATATCATGTCCATTTTGTGGTGTGCTGTGTGTGTCAAGTAGTTCACCCGCCTGTGAGTCAGAATCCTTCACAGCATACAGGGCTCCAATCTGTCGCAGACACACACAAATGTTATCAAAGTCCCGATTCATTTTCAATATAACTTTGCTCAATTCGTGCATCTTCATAACAGACTTAATCCAACAATCTTCAAAAGACATAAGAACTTCTCCTGCACTTTCCCTGGTCTTTTCCTTCAGCTTATCTTCTAGCACTGTGGCTTCCAGACCTGCAGTCCCCTGGGAATTCCAGCTACTAGGTGCTCCCCGTCCACTTTCCCCATCCTGGATGAAAAATCAGGATGCCTCTGCAATTCCTGTTCAGACCAAGAGTCCAGGATGTCACGGGAGGTAACCTACAGACAAGCCACAGACCCTTCCAGACTGCCTCACTTTTCACGTGCTTCAAGATCTAACATCTCCAGACCTGCTTCCCTCAGTGCTTCTTCTGCCTCTTTCAACTGTATCTCTGTAACTCACCACACAACTACTACCACTCCTTCTAGAACAATTCCTCTCACTCTGCTCTAGCTCCTCCCACTAGCTGAAAATTACCTCAGAAAGGTGCTCTCCTTGCCACTACACTGGCTCCGCCCCTTTCTCAACTGTCACTACTCTGACAGAAACCAGTTCTCAACACAATCTAATCTCCTACTCTACAGTGCCCCCTTAACACTAACCCACAACTGCACTGCCATAACCCTCACCAATGCTGACCTACCACTGCCACTGACTGTCCCTATTCCTGTCCCTAACACACAGATATCAGAACAGTGTCAGCCATTATCATATTAAACAGTGTCAACTATCATTAACTACACAGGGCACACAGCAAACACAAAACAAACCCAGTTTCATTAGGCAGGCCTGCACAGGAATGCAGGGCTCAAACCAGTGGCCTGCACACCCCCTTACAGCAATATACTGACATAATATTTTTATAAATAAAACTTATCTGTTTGAATAAAATACTATATACACAGTACACAAATCTCACAGTACACCAAATATACAATTACTAAGAATATATCATATATTTTTATACCCAAAGTCCATACATTTGATACCATATATACACATTTACTTCACCTCATATGCAAGCTATTTGAAAAGCAGATTTATTATACTTATACACACACACACATATATATATATATATATATATATATATATATACTGTAAATATTATTTTTCCCATATTCATTAATTTACTTCAGCTTCTAGATAATAATAATAAACTGGGTTTATTTAAGGAATTATTAGATGCTGCCTTCGTCTGGCCATGGTGAATCAAGATAATTGTGCCAATCAGTGTTCATATAGGGGAGGTTGGGACCGCTCCTGTTTCCCTATGGACCAGTAAGAGCCTATATCTACTATATATGTGCACACACTATCTTCACAAATATGAAAAGCACCCTCTCAGTAAGATCCAGAATTATGTCCTGGGCTCCTCTGTACCCTCTGTACTTCAGTGCTAAGGCTCCACTCATAGATTTGAAGTTCCTGCACTGCCTGCATCAATCTAGGATTAGCTTAGAAATATGCAAGTTGCAGTGAGGTCACAGGTTGATACAATCTCGTCTCTCAATATAACACTGTACAGGGCAGGCCAAAGGCTGTATGGACATAGTGAGTGCTTCTGACCATTATGATTTATTAAAAATATACTAGTTTTCCCTGCCCCACTAGCCAACACCCTGTAGTGCTACTCCACGCCCTATTCATCTCTACATTAACTGCTTCAGTTAATGAATGTAGCTGCTTTATTCTTTTACACTTTTCCATCAGCACACTTCATCTGATTGGCTGAAATCAAGAATAAGTAAGTACTATTGGCTTGCTGTTTTCCACCATATTTCATCCTAAAGATAATTCTACAAAGGGGACCTGCGAATTCTGAATACTACTGCTTTCAATGCTTGCTGGTAAAAACAGTGTTGGTTGAGCTTCTAAATAGGGAGTTGTCTCTGTGACCCTCCAGAGGATTTCCAGGTTCTCCAGATGGCCCGTCTTAGTTTGACAAGCACAGTCATATATGCAGACACCTCACTGAAGTGTCTGCAACGCTCACTTGAGCACAGTTGCCATTTTATTCTGAAGATGGGTAGAGTCTCAGAGATAGGATTTCCACTGGTCACAAATTGATCACCTAAGCAATCAGTGCTTTTTCCTGAAAACACAGTTAAGTGTTCTAGTAATCTCTATGAAAGTAAACATACATAAAATTTGGTTCCCTGTTTAGTATAGAAGACCATCATTAATTTACAGTACCAATAGTGTGGATAGATCTAGATCTGAAGACCACCAGAGGTTGATAGTAGAACGTAAAAAATAAGGATGGAAAACATCCTGAAATAATATTCATTCTTACAAACTTTATTCACTTCATGAAAAAAATACTGTAGTTTGCTATCATAAGACATCTTTTGTGAGAAAGTAAAATAGATGTACCCATCTAGGAACATAACACTTACATAAAATGCCATTGGGATTAAGGAAAAATGTAAGTAATAAATAACAAAATATTCATAAAATTTAATATTGTCACTGCAAGTCTTCTTCACATACATAGATGGCTCCAATGTGTCTGCCTTATATGTGGGCTGATCAACTAATTCAACACATTGTTTAAAAACTAGTTTCACACACTCAAACACACGCATAGCTCTTACTAATTAAATACATAAAACCATACAGTCCCTCCCAACTAACCAAGCAGACAGGCCCTTATATCATTGTGTCCATGGATCTATTCCACGAAGGCCTGGTCCTGTTAAAGGGCTTTAACAAATAGCATGGTTAGTTAAATTGCATACATGTGTGTTAGATTTTATTAATAATTTCAAGATAAATGTATTGAGAAAATAGCAGCTTGTTTAGGATACAGCTGACCAAATGCATGTATATAAAGTGAAACACACATTGGAATAATGACTCATATACAGTGGGGCAAAAAAGTATTTAGTCAGTCAGCAATAGTGCAGGTTCCATCACTTAAAAAGATGAGAGGCGTCTGTAATTTACATCATAGGTAGACCTCAACTATGGGAGACAAACTGAGAAAAAAAATCCAGAAAATCACATTGTCTGTTTTTTTATCATTTTTTTTGCATTTTATGGTGGAAAATAAGTATTTGGTCAGAAACAAACAATCAAGATTTCTGGCTCTCACAGACCAGTAACTTCTTCTTTAAGAGTCTCCTCTTCCATCCACTCAATACCTGTAGTAATGGCACCTGTTTAAACTTGTTATCAGTATAAAAAGACACCTGTGCACACCCTCAAACAGTCTGACTCCAAACTCCACTATGGTGAAGACCAAAGAGCTGTCAAAGGACACCAGAAACAAAATTGTAGCCCTGCACCAGGCTGGGAAGACTGAATCTGCAATAGCCAACCAGCTTGGAGTGAAGAAATCAACAGTGGGAGCAATAATTAGAAAATGGAAGAAATACAAGACCACTGATAATCTCCCTCAATCTGGGGCTCCACGCAAAATCCCACCCCGTGGGGTCAGAATGATCACAAGAACGGTGAGCAAAAATCCCAGAACCACGCGGGGGGACCTAGTGAATGAACTGCAGAGAGCTGGGACCAATGTAACAAGGCCTACCATAAGTAACACACTACGCCACCATGGACTCAGATCCTGCAGTGCCAGACGTGTCCCACTGCTTAAGCCAGTACATGTCCGGGCCCGTCTGAAATTTGCTAGAGAGCATTTGGATGATCCAGAGGAGTTTTGGGAGAATGTCCTATGGTCTGATGAAACCAAACTGGAACTGTTTGGTAGAAACACAACTTGTCGTGTTTGGAGGAAAAAGAATACTGAGTTGCATCCATCAAACACCATACCTACTGTAAAGCATGGTGGTGGAAACATCATGCTTTGGGGCTGTTTCTCTGCAAAGGGGCCAGGACGACTGATCCGGGTACATGAAAGAATGAATGGGGCCATGTATCGTGAGATTTTGAGTGCAAACCTCCTTCCATCAGCAAGGGCATTGAAGATGAAACGTGGCTGGGTCTTTCAACTTGACAATGATCCAAAGCACACCGCCAGGGCAACGAAGGAGTGGCTTCGTAAGAAGCATTTCAAGGTCCTGGAGTGGCCTAGCCAGTCTCCAGATCTCAACCCTATAGAAAACCTTTGGAGGGAGTTGAAAGTCCGTGTTGCCAAGCGAAAAGCCATAAACATCACTGCTCTAGAGGAGATCTGCATGGAGGAATGGGCCAACATACCAACAACAGTGTGTGGCAACCTTGTGAAGACTTACAGAAAACGTTTGACCTCTGTCATTGTCAACAAAGGATATATTACAAAGTATTGAGATGAAATTTTGTTTCTGACCAAATACTTATTTTCCACCATAATATGCAAATAAAATGTTAAAAAAACAGACAATGTGATTTTCTGGATTTTTTTTTCTCAGTTTGTCTCCCATAGTTGAGGTCTACCTATGATGTAAATTACAGACGCCTCTCATCTTTTTAAGTGGTGGAACTTGCACTATTGCTGACTGACTAAATACTTTTTTGCCCCACTGTATCTTTAATACAATAAGTGATATCTACTGTTTAAATAGATGTTTATACTGCCAAAAATAACAATTGGTTGAAAAACAAAAAGTTTTCTTAAGCTGGTGTCACACATAACGATATCGTTAATGATATAGTTGCAACGTCATGCTTTTGGTGACGTAGCAACGATCCCGTTAACGATCTCGTTATGTGTGACAGCGACCAATGATCAGGCCCCTGCTGGGAGATCGTTGGGGAATGATCAGGACCATTTTTTGGTCGCTGATCACCCGCTGTCATCGCTGGATCGGTATGTGTGACGCCGATCCAGCGATGTGTTCACTTGTAACCAGGGTAAATTTTGGGTTACTAAGCGCAGGGCCGCGCTTAGTAACCTGATATTTACCCTGGTTACCATCGTAAAAGTAAAAAAAAAAAAGTACATACTCACATTCTGATGTCTGTCACGTCCCCCGGCGTCCAGAGGGTTAAAACTGCTTTCGGCAGGAGCGTTGCTAATGTGTCAGCGCCGGCCGTAAAGCAGAGCACAGCGGTGATGTCACCACTGTTACTGTCGGCGCTGACACAGTGCTGGGAAGCTCTCGGCAGCAGCACGTGCATTAGCAGTGCTCTTGTCGAAAGCAGTTTTAACCCTGTGGACGCCGGCGGGGGACATGACAGACATCAGAATGTGAGTATGTAGTGTTTTTTTTTTACTTTTACAATGGTAACCAGGGTAAATATTGGGTTACTAAGCGCGGCCCTGCACTTAGTAACCCGATGTTTACCCTGGTTACCCGGGTGCTGCAGGGGGACTTCGGCATCGTTGAAGACAGTTTCAACGATGCCGAAGTCTTTCCCCTGATCGTTGGTCGCTGGAGAGAGCTGTCTGTGTGACAGCTCCCCAGCGACCACACAATGTCTTACCAACGATCACGATTTATCAAATCCGCAGCGGAAAAATCCGCAGAGGACCAGAATACGTGTGCACATACCGAAACCCTAACCCTAGCCCTAACCCTAACCCTACCCCTAGCCCTAACCCTACCCCTAACCCTACCCCTAACCCTACCCCTAACCCTACCCCTAGCCCTAACCCTAGCCCTAACCCTACCCCTAACCCTACCCCTAACCCTACCCCTAACCCTACCCCTAACCCTAACCCTACCCCTAACCCTAACCTTATTCTAACATTAGTGGGAAAAAAAAATTTCTTTATTTTTTTATTGTCCCTACCTATGGGGGTGACAAAGGGGGGGGTCATTTATTATTTTTTTTATTTTGATCACTGAGATAGATTATATCTCAGTGATCAAAATGCACTTTGGAACGAATCTGCCGGCCGGCAGATTCGGCGGGCGCACTGCACATGCGCCCGCCATTTTGGAAGATGGCGGCGCCCAGGGAGAAGACGGACGGGACCCCGGCTGGATCGGTAAGTATGATGGGGTGGGGGGGGACCACAGGGGGGGGATCGGAGCACGGGGGGGGATCGGAGCACGGGGGGGGAATCGGAGCGCGGGAGGGGTGGAACGGAGCACGGGGGGGCTGGAATGGAGCACGGGGGGGTGATTGGAGCACGGGGGAGCGGACAAGAGCACGGGGGGGAGCGGAGCACTGGACGGAGGGGAGCCGGAGCAGTGTACCGGCCAGATCGGGGGGCTGCGGGGGCGATCGGTGGGGTGGGGTGGGGGCACATTAGTATTTCCAGCCATGGCCGATGATATTTCAGCATCGGACATGGCTGGATTGTAATATTTCACCCGTTATAATAGGTGAAATATTACAAATCGCTCTGATTGGCAGTTTCACTTTCAACAGCCAATCAGAGCGATCGTAGCCACGAGGGGGTGAAGCCACCCCCCCTGGGCTAAACTACCACTCCCCCTGTCCCTGCAGATCGGGTGAAATGGGAGTTAACCCTTTCACCCGGCCTGCAGGGACGCGATCTTTCCATGACGCCGCATAGGCGCCATGGGTCGGATTGGCACCGACTTTCATGACGCCTACATGGCGTCATGGGTCGGGAAGGGGTTAAATACCTTCTTTGTTACAGAATTTGCACAAGTAAGTCGTATGACAGATGACATGATCGGGGACACCATAAATTCTCCATTAAATATCAGCAGGAAATGAGATGCTGCCTCAAAATCACTTATGTGGACTCATCACCAGGCTGGGATGGCATACACCCTTGAGTTCTGGGGGAATGAAGTACCATGATAGACAAGTTATTATTTCTAACATTCAAGGATTCTTTAATAATAGGATCAGTACCATAAGACTAGCCTATAGCAAACGTGGTGCCAATATTCAAAATGGGGACATAAACTTAGCCTGATTATTATAGGCATGTAAGTTTAACCTCTACTGTGGGGAATATATTTACAGTAGGAGTTTTCAACAGATGCTACTGGGCAGAATCTCAATAAGAATAACCTCATGACTAGTGTTGAGCGATACCGTCCGATATTTGAAAGTATCGGTATCGGATGGTATCGGCCGATATCCGAAAAATATCGGATATCACCGATACCGATATCTGATACCAATACAAGTCAATGGGACACAAATATCGGAAGGTATCCTGTAATGGATCCCAGGGCCTGAAGGAGAGAAAACTCTCCTTCAGGCCCTGGGATCCATATTCATGTGTAAAATAAAGAATAAAAATTAAAAATATTAACTTACTTACCCTCTGACGCGCCCTGGTCGTCACCGCTGCAACCGCCTTGCTTTCGTTCCGAAGAATGAGCGCGTAAAGGGCCTTCGATGACGTCAGGGCTTGTGATTGGTCGCTGAGCGGTCATGTGACCGCTCACGTGACCAATCACAAGCCGCGACGTCATCGAAGGTCCTTAACGCGCTCATTCTTAAGAAATGACTGCTCAGCAACCAATCACAAGCCGCGACGTCATCGAAGGCCCTTTACGCGCTCATTCTTCGGAACGAAAGCAAGGCGGTTGCAGCGGTGACGACCAGGGCGCGTCAGAGGGTAAGTAAATCAATATTTTTTATTTTTATTCTTTATTTTACACATTAATCTTAATCCCAATACCGATTCCCGATATCACAAAAATATCGGAACTCGGTATCGGAATTCCGATACCGCAAATATCGGCCGATACCCGATACTTGCGGTATCGGAATGCTCAACACTACTCATGACTCAACATGAACATGGGTTTAAGAGAGATGTTAGACTAATCTGATCAGCTTCTGTGAAGAAATAAGCACCAGACTGGCCCACGGTATAACTGTGGATGTTTTGAATCTGTAATTTTCAAAAGCGTTTGATGCAGCACATAAAATTAGAACAACGTGACTAGGGTAAAATATGTGTAATTGGGTTAACAAATGGCTCAGTGATAGGAAATAGAGGGTAGTTTTTAATGGCACACACTATGAATGAATCACTTTTCTCAGTGGTTTAACCCAAAGGTCTGTATTGGGCCATCATCTTTTTAACATACCTATTAATGACCTTGTTGATGGCAACATTTACGGAAGATACTAAACTTTGCAAGGTAATAAACACAGAGGAGGATAGTTTAATACTACAGAAGAATTTGTTTCAGCTAGAGGATAGTGCTGAGAAATAGCAAATGATGATTAATGTATAAAATGATAAGGTCATGCACTTCAGCCAAGGAATTAGAATGTACAATTATGTGCTATATAATTGAAAATTGGGTTAAACTGTAACTGAAAAGACTTGCGTAAATGGGTGAATGGCAAACTCCACTTTAAAGGGAACCTGTCACCTCAAATTGGCGGGATATTTAAATAAGTTTTTACCGGTCCGATGGGCGGTGTTTCCTCTTCATTTCTCCACCCTATATAAAAATCAAAAGGCCGTCACCTGGACTCACAAGACTAGCAAATAAATATATAGAAATAAAAAATATGTACATGTATATTATAAAAAGCCAAAAACAAAATGGGTCTAATATAAAATAAGCCTTTATTATATCAATATGGCAACAGCGGCACAACAGTGCACGTACTTGGGGAATACATACGCGTTAACATATATAGTGGATAGACAGGATAAGATATGATATAGGCAAAAAAATGGACAATCACACAATCTTATAGCAAAAAACATATATAATGGTGTGCATAAAAAAGGGGTATACAACTAGTGAGTAGGAAGAGTGCAAATGTTAAATTGGAAATAACTAAAGTGTATATGCGTGTACTATTTAACAATATACAAAATAGAAAGTGCCAAGCAATATGTGCAAAACTACGCAAAAAACAAGGGAGGGAGAACTCCACAGTGCACAAATGTTTCCTCTCATGCACCGCAATATTGCATATGCACACCAATGATTACAATAGGGTGCTCTGTACTTGGGCACGCAGGACTGACAGGTATATATACGATCTATTTGTGTAATTCCCATACATCTTTGTAATCATTGGTGTGCATATGCAATATTGCGGTGCATGAGAGGACACATTTGTGCACTGTGGAGTTCTCATTCCCTTGTTTTTTGCGTAGTTTTGCACATATTGCTTGGCACTTTCTATTTTGTATATTGTTAAATAGTACACGCATATGCACTTTAGTTATTTCCAATTTAACATTTGCACTCTTCCTACTCACTAGTTGTATACCCTTTTTTTATGCACACCATTATATATGTTTTTTGCTATAAGATTGTGGGATTGTCCATTTTTTTGCCTATATCATATTTTATCCTGTCTATCCACTATATATTTTAACGCGTATGTATTCCCCAAGTATGTGCACTGTTGTGCTGCTGTTGCCATATTGATATAATAAAGGCTTATTTTATATTAGACCCATTTTGTTTTTGGCTTTTTAAAATATATATGTATATATTTTTTATTTCTATATATTTATCTGCTAGTCTTGTGAGTCCAGGTGACGGCCTTTTGATTTTTATACAAGTTCCGAGTGGTCTGCCACTTTTTCTTTCTCCTTTTAGCAACGGGATTTCGGTCTATTATTTATAATATTCAGCTTTTATATTGATTTTTTATAGAATATCGCTATTTCACCTCATAAACTGTTGCTATTACGTTCTTTTATTTCTCCACCCTGTCTGTCCTTGTTGTCCGCAATATGTTAGTGAATTAGAGCATGTGAGCGCCATAGTTGGCGTGTGCGCAATGCAATCTTCAGTGGCGCACATGCAGTATGCTTTGCCCAACTGAGGGCAAAGCCAAAAAGCATTACTGCGCATGCGCCCTATGTCCTGCAACACAGCAAAATACTTCAGGCGCAGTAATGCTTTTTAGCTTTACCTGCAGTTAGGCAAAACATACTGCGTGTGCGCCACTGAAGATTGCATTGCGCAAGCGCCAACTATGGCACAGCAAACAAATGAGTTAAACAGAACAGCTTTCTCAATTTGATAATCTGTTTTGTTGCAAATTTGGGTATGTTTGACAGATTTTCAATCAATTGCATGTCCATTATCTTGAGGTCAAAATGCCTATTTTTAGCAAATTTTGACCATTAATGTCAATGCTTTTGTTACTCCACAATTAAAAACTGCAAAATATGGATTTGAATTGTGTATTTTATGCAGATCAAATCAGGAAGAAATCCGCGATTTGCGAGCTTGGCCTTTGTCTGCATATATACATTACTAACCTAGAGGTACACTATAAGTAGTTATATAGCAGAGCTACAGAAAAATATCTTGATTCAGGATTCATTGAAAAGTTGGCTATATTAGACACTGTACAAATAAATTGAGAATTATGCCGTAATACTTTAAAAAAAGGATGTTTCTGTCTGAGGGTTTAGTTAAAGAGGCCATTTTAATTAGATTTTCGGGATTATCCCATTTTATCCTCTAATCTTTTATAATGTAGAATTGGATTAATTCACTTTACTGTTAATTCAACCTGGATTTTGACACTTTATATAAGTTACTGTGTCCCTTGTACATTTTACACTACAATTTTACAGTGTACGATAGAACACACACTATAAATATTTGATGGCTGTCCTGAAGCAGCCCAGCCTGCCAGCAAAATAAAACACTTGACAGACAGCAGTTTGCACATCTGTATTTTCATATGGAGGATGATAATCAGATTGTTTTCAGATTCAAAACAGTCCAAATTGATGAGGGAACAGCAATGAAATATAGAAAGCTTTACAAGATCATAACAGCAGTGGAAACATCTAGAAACATAATAACAAATCATAAATGATCATCAATCTGGCAAATGCACGCACATTTCCCTCTGACGTGACTTGCAAAAAAGGGGAATCCAAATAAGAGTCTGAACATGAAATAAATATTCTAAAATCAAATTTGGCCTTATACAACCTCAATGTTTTCAATACTTTAATAAAATGTATTTTTCTTCATATAAAGCTGCAAAAAAAGTTTCTTACTGGAATAAACAATATTCACTCTTGTGATCGGTTAAAGGGACTCTGCACGGAATGGCTGTTCAAACTAAGCTCAGGCGTTCGGTGGATCATGGCAGGGCCAAAATTATAACTACACTTTCCTACACCTTGTATGTTTTCCACTCTATCTCCATCCCACCCTCACCCCTCTCTTCTTTGATTCCCACCTTTGGCTTGATAGAGCAAAAGAAGGGTGGAGATGGATGGAAAGCAAACCAGTAGGAAAGTGTACTTAAATGTCTGGCCACACCATGATGAACTGAGTGCCTGTACTTGCACTGAAAAGTCCCTTTAACTGTGTATAGAATTGTTCTAAAGTATTCACATGTTCATTAAAATATTGGGCCCAAAACCCGCATACCCACAGCCGAGCACAAAAAGATTGTTTTTTGGATCATGAAATGACTGCGGAAGCAGTTTATGTGATTTCTTTGTGTGCTCAAACCTACTGTTCTGTAAAGTAACACATCAAGTTAGATGGAACTTTACATTTTCAGGCAAGATGCGTTGATGCTAATGGGTTGCATGGCCATATTCTGTAGTTAATCAAAATACACTATACATTTCTATTTATCCCTTTCCTTTAACTTTTGCACATCCAACACCCGATATGACTTCAAATGAAGATACTCCAGTACATGTGCCGATTGCAACTGCTTGGATAAATGTTATTTTGATTGAATTGGGCTTTGAATAGTCCTTGAATTGTCAGCAACAATGTTGGGTGTCTGAACTCGTGGTTGGATGACCCAAAATATACAGCCCCGGCAACAAACGAGTGGCTCAAAAAGATGCAAATTAAGGTCATGGAGTGGCCTAGCCAGTCTCCAGATCTTAATCCCATAGAAAACTTATGGAGGGAGTTGAAGCTCCGAGTTGCCAAGCGACAGCTTCAAAATCTTAATGATTTAAAGATGATCTGCAAGGAGGAGTGGACCAAAATTCCTCCTGACATATGCGCAAACCTCATGATATACTGCATGAAAGACTGAGTGCTGTGCTTGCCAACAAGGGTTTTGCCACCAAGTATTAAGTCTTGTTTACCAGAGGGATTAATTACTTAGCTCTCACTGCAAAATGCAAATAAATTGATATAATTTAGACAATGTGATTTTCTGGATTTTATTTTTGATATTCTATCTCTCAAAGTTAAAATTAACCTACCCTTAAAATTATAGACTGTTCATGCCTTTGTCAGTTGTCAAACTTATAAAATCAGCAAGGGATCAAATACTTATTTCCCCCACTGGACATACTGTATGTCTCCACTCTCACGATTCACGATTGGTGAATCAAATACATTGAGTTGGACACACTCATATTCAACACTAACGGCTTCCATTAAGAGTTACCCCTCGACTGGTAAGGAAGAATATGATGGGCCTTGGCAATTTCTTAATCTGCTCACCCCTGTCCTTTGGCTTCAGTATCCACCAAATTAGGAAGTGATTAGCCAACACATTTTTTGTAGTATTTTTACGACTATTGATCACTGTTCTGACTGCCATTAATACTGATGTAAGAAGACATCAATCGTGTGCAGGCTTCAATGCTGTTACTATTCTGTGCCTATCCCAGCCACTTAAATAATTAGCACTTCCTCATCTTAGAGGTTAGAGAAGAAGAAAAAAAAGATAATGACACAGAGTCAGTGAACCGGAATCAGTCTATCTTTAGGAGCCATAGCAGGGCCAGTGTTATATCTAATTTTCATATATAGTGGCATAACTTATATTTGGATACCGTCTAATACCTTATTATATACATTGTGTTAGGGCTAGTGGAACGCACCAAATAATTATTATAATTATAATTAGAGAAAAGGAATAAGGTGCGTTCGCAGCCTGGGGTCCACCGTGCAGAGATGGAACCTGCTGCTAAGCAATGACGGACTATATGGCGGTACAATGAAGATACACACATGGGTTAGCTTGACCCTGTATGAAAGAAGCGAACCCTGTTGTGTCACAGGGCCGCAGTACCGCACGTAACAGAAATAATAATAATAAAGTAGCACGAAAGTGCATGTGGTGCCGCACTGACTGACACCACTAACCACCTGGACTTGGGTTTGGAAAGTGCCATGATAACGCACGGCGCCGCACTGGCGGTCACAGCAATAGGCGCTGTTTGTGTACAAGTGTTGGCAACAAGTCGGGCGCTAGATTACAATCATCCTCCTTACACCAGCATTCAAACACAAGGAAGGGGATGATTAAAGAGCAACTTTCACTCACAACACACACAAGTAAACAAGTGTATACTAGCACATGGCCATGAGGCCATGCGAACCTTTTATATCTGCAGCAAGTTCAAGATCTTCCTAGAGGACCAATGAGAACTGATACAGTAACTGAGCAAATTCAGGACCTTCTTAGAGGACCAATAGGAGCTGCTGCAGTACCTGAGCATGTGACCCCAGACCTCCACTGAGAGGTCTTCCTTTGTGCATGCTCAGAAGGGGACAAGCAGGACTTAGCCACAGAGACGTCTGCTCGCCGCTGACCAGTGCAGGCTACAACAGCAGAGCCTGGAAAGCCAGCAGTAAACCTTTGCACAGAATCAGACTGAGCAAGATGCTGGGACCGACGTCTCCGCTGAGCAGGCTCCACTGTGGCTGATGCAGAATGAGAGACTGCAGAAGACAAGGTTTGAGATTCCCCCTGTGCAGCGGTGGGAACTCGACTCCTAACATTGTCACTCCACTTATTATATGCAGTGTAAATAGTATGTCATGGTGTCATGATGTATGTGACCCCATGCACATGTGCTACTAGTAAAGTATTTTTGATCAATATTTCATCAGTATTTGTATGCTGAAACCGGGTATGTCTCCAAAACGCTGAACAAGTATGAATCTTTAATTTATAGTTTTTCTCTATAAGTCCCGTGTGAATGTGGCCAAACAATAAGATAAAACAGGGACATGCCCACTAAGGGTTCTGTTTTTCTTTCTTTGTAATTGTTTCCTTGCAGAGGATGAGCAATGTGCAGCCGCCACTTTTAACACATGTGAGACGAGGATGGGGTCAACCTGACCTAATTTTCTTCTTCCACACCCCAAAAGATCTTCTATTGTTTTACCTATTGTTATCTATGTTACTGTTATCTATTGTTTTACCCATAATTACCTTGCAATAAACCTGTGCTAACAAACCATAAATGTGTTGATAGTTTATTCATTTTCCTATCTGTACAGTAGCTCATTCCGCATGACCCAGTGTATTGGAATTTCCATGCTCTGTCCGGCTTCATAATGAGTATTTTGCAATTTATTATTACATGTTGTTTCATAACGGAAAAGAAGTATAATGGACTGTTATTCAGGGCACAAATGTTCCATCAGATGCTATATATCGGAATAGATTTACAGAGGTGGAAGCAGCACAGTTTCTAAATTAGTTATATAATTTCCTCATTGCAGTGTTTTGTTATCAGATTTCTTAATGAGGCTGAAGGCATAAGCACGGAGTGATGTATCTGTCTCTTTCTGCTACACGAGCACTGACTTCTTGACTCAGTCAATTACTTACACTATAACACTAAATGAAATAGTGAAGGCTGAAATTGTGCCTCTGGGCTCCGGAGCACCAGGAGATTAATATTAATTTTTCATTAAAATGCCAGACAGTTCGTCAGATTACCAGTATCACAAATAAAAGATTATTTTACCATTGCCTGCAAATTGAAGAGGGGATGATTTCTCTCTCTACCATAGAAAACATTACGTAGATTGATCTGTTGATATCATGTTAACTAATAATATCATGTAAACATAATCAATGGCAATGCAATTAATATCAGAACATTATACAATATATTTGAGCCTTAAGTGCATAGACTTACTGTACACAGACACAGATATAAAGAGATTCTGTCACTCCCGATATGCACAGTAAACTATATAAGGGACTTAAACCCTATAAAAATCATACCAGCAGTATAGATGTTAGTGTTTTAGTGGCAGAGAGAAATCATATTGTGTGTGTGTGTGTCTACATACTGTAGATGCACATAACATTGCGAGTTAAAGTTAAACTAGTGACGATATGTACAGATGGTGGGGAAAGGTTGAACTTGATGGACCTGGGTCTTTTTCCAAACTATGTAACTATATAACTATGTAACTGTGCACTGACACTGTGTGCACATCGCTGGGCTTCTACAGTGTCAGTGTGCACGTTGAGGAAAGCACATTGAGTTATAAATACATTTTAACATAAACATTGATTTATTGTCAGTGTGAAATTGGCCCCTTTAATAGCATGCGTGTAGTTTAGGAAATACATGGCAGATGCATGACTTACGCATGATGATGCAGTTGTTCTCCAGCTGTTCAATGAGTCTTCAGCAAAGGGTAATGATTCAAGAGAGAGGTCTCTTCAAATTTTTCTTTTAATCTAGTGTGTGTAAGATATACACCAAACAATTACATTACCTGCTCATGAGCTCTCTAGCAGCAATGAGGAGAAATGTGAGACTTGCAGGGGTCAGGTACATGTTGCCGTCTAGTTGTGAAACTACGACTCTCGGCATACCCTGAAAGATGGGAATGGGTATCTTGCAGATTTATGATCAAAAATGAAGAAAGAAGACCAAAATATTTTTAGATAGTCAATAGACTGCTTTATTACAGTGAATGGTGTACTGTTGTTGGATTTCCTCTACTATAGATTTGGGCAAAGATTATGGGCCCTGTCAAGAACATGCCACAGCTGACACCAATTTGTCATGAACATCACTCGCATACTATGTATGCAACCATAATGGAGGGCTTCATTTCCCACTCACACCCCACAGCTAGTTCACACATCTACACCACACAAAACCCTGCCACAACTCACCATTTTACCAAGCCAGCAAGATGCCTACACTGGGCAACATACTGATACACATGCACACCAAGCATTGTAAAGCTACTGAACGATTGACTACTTGCACTCTGGCTACAAGGTGACACGACCAAACTATTTTCTCTCCTAGAGATCGTGGGTACATTAGATCAAAAAGGAATAAACTTATTAAATGTTTTATTTAATATACAAAAATAAGTACAGTGTTTAACCTCTTAGTAACAAAGCCAATTTTGACCTTAATGACCAAACCGAGTTTTTTAACATCTGACCAGTGTCACTGCATGTGGTAATAACGCTTCAAACCATCCCAGTGATTCTGAGATTGTTTTTTCATAACACATTGTACTTTATGTTAGCAGTAAATTTAGGTTGATATGACTTGCATTTATTTGTGAAAATATCTGAAATCTGGTGAAAATTGTGAAAAATGTGCAAGTTTAGAACTTTCAATTTTTATATCCTTAAGTTAGGGCTGGCAGAATGCACCAAATAATATTAAGGAAGAAATATGGTGCGTTCACAGACCGGGGTCCACTGTGCAGAGATGACACCTGCTGCTCAGTAATGGCAGACTATATGGCGGTATAATGTGAACACACACGGGTTAACTTCACCCGGTGTGAAGGACCCTGTTGCGTCACAGGGCCGCAATACTGCAGCATGAATGCTAGTGTTTTGGTCACAGGACCCTGCTCCAAGGACACGTGGTTAGAGTCTCTCTAGACCCATTAGCGTTCAGCGCCGCACCTGCGATACCAGGGAAAAAACTAAATAAAGATTTACCGCACTATGTGTGTACAGCGCCGCTCTGGCAGACGCCACTAACCATCCTAACTAGGGCCTGGAAAACGCACTAGTTGCACACGGGACTGCACTGATGGATGCTGCTGTGATGACGCAGTATTATCGTGCCTTGTGTAGGATGGCATAGACTTGTGCTAGTCAGTTCCAAACACCCAACCACATACAAGAACACAAGAGAAGGGGATCATTAGGAGCTTTCACCAGATTGCATACACACATCCACACATACACGATTTTAGATTTATACTAGTGCATGGCCGAGCAGCCATGCAAACCTTTTATAGTGGCATCCATCCAGGACCTTCCTAGTGGTCCAATCAGGGCCGCTTCAGGACCTGGGCATGTGACCCCCGACCTCCAATGGGAGGTCATCCCACAGGCATGCTCAGTTGAGAAAAAGCAGAACTTAGTCCCAGGAACGTCTGCTCGTCGCTGACCACTGTTGGTTCTAATAGCAGAACCAGGATTATCAGTGGTAACCAGATGCACAGCATCAGCCTGGGCAAGATGCTGGGACCGAAGTCTCTGCTGAGCAGGCTCCTCTGTGGCTGGGGAAAAATGGGAGACCACAGAGGACATGGTTTGAGATTCCCCCTGTGCAGCGATGGGAACTCGACACCTAACATGGCCCCCTCCTCCTTGGGCCTCGCTACGCTCATTCTCTCCTTGGAGGCTCGGATGGCATCCTATGTGCCATCCCAAATGTCACATACCCCCACCACCCAGTCTGCCACCCTAGAGTCAGTGGAAGACTCGGGCATGGGCACAGGAACCCACGGATGCTGGCTGTAGTTAAGGAGGAATGGGGTCTGCCCAGTGAAGTCTGCCATGGCATTGTTCAGTGCAAACTCTGCTCGTGGTAGCAAGGATGCCCACTCATCCTGCCTAGCCAAAACAAAATGTCACAGGTATGCGAACAGGGTCTGGTTGACCCTCTCTACCAACCCATTCATCTCGGGATGGTAAGCTGAAGAGAGATTGAACTCAATGCTGAGTAAGCGACAAAGCTCTCTCCAGAACCGAGATGCAAACTGGAGACCCCGGTCACTGACAATTTTGTCAGGCATGCCGTGATCAAAAACTTCTATTTGGACAAATGGTAGGGTTTGGAAGGGAAGGAGCACCATTTGAACTTCGTAACGCAAATTTATTTGATATTAATTGTGGGCACCATGTGACATTTACAAGCCCCTAAGGAGCCCAAATAGCAGAAACTCCCAACAAGTGAACCCATTTTGGAAGCTACACCCCTCAATGATTTTACCCAGGAGCATAGTGAACATTTTGAACAAACAGTTACTACACAGAGTTTGATAATATTAGGTCATCATATTGAAAATTTTAATTTTTTTCATGAAAATGTTGCTTTAGCTACAAATGTTTAACTTGCAAGATGAAACATTAAAAAGTGGAACCCATAGACTTGTATCCACTTTTCCTCTGAGTGCGGTGATACCCCACTTGTAATCACAAAGTACTGCTTGGTTACAGGGCAGGGCTCAGAAGAGAAGAAGTGACATTTGGTATTTAGAATTTAAATTTGGATGAAATTGTCACCAGAGTGTTGCACGTGGCTGGCAACTGTGGTGTTCCTGGGATCAGAAAATCACAGAGGTATCCTGATCACAGTTACTCTTCGGAGTCTACGCGACCATTCACATAAGTAGTGCAGGTTTATTGCTTCTTTTGGCTGTGGTCTCAGCTTCTTCATATTGGTACACTCCCCTTCACTATTTAAACTCACTTCTGGGCTCCTCCCATGCCAGCAATAAGCTTTTCTATCATGTGCCTTACTCACCTGGAGTAGCAGTTGTGTTTTTGGAGAAGCTGAAGGGTTCTTGGAGAAGTTGTTTGTGTTCCTGTGGGTTTCCATTTGTTCGTGTGTTTCTCCTGTCTGTCCCTTTCCCTGTGTTGTCCTATGGTAGTAGTAAGACTAGTGGCTTGCTGTCCAGCTCAATATCTGGGGCTAAACACCCAGGGTCAGCCAGGACTTAGGCATGTAATGGCACACAGGGGGAAGCACCTGTCTAGGGCGATAGGGAGTGCAGGTGTCAGCGTAAGGTGAGTGTTGCGGGGTCACCATTTTACCCCTCTCCCTACCATCAGGGCTCCCCTTTACCAGATCTCTCACCCCCTCCCTTTTGCGTTACATGCCGGGCATCTCCCTGTCCTGGTGTGACATTAATAACGGACCCATTTTTTCCGCAAGATCCCAACATGGATATGGTTGTGGCTCTTGCAAAACAATTGCAGACTCTGTCTCTGGACATGACATATCTGTAACCATTAGTAATGCAACAGCAACAACAGACCTCAGGTTGCCACTTTCGGTAAGCTACCGTAAAAGAGAATTATAAAAAGCGTCATCATTTTATTAAAATACTTTTCTTCCTATTTCCCTCCTCAAAATTTGGGGTGCATCTTATAATCCCCAAAATACGGTAACTGCCACAAAAATGCAATTCTGATGAAACCCACAACAGAACCACATACTGTAATGAAGCAGATGCGGTCACTTTGAACTCCGTTTGACTTCTGTTCTGGTGGCATCGATCTTTCAATGTTTGCACAGATCTGTGAACAACCACACTCGTGAGCTAAAAAGACATCTGGAATTATGGGACACTGACAGAACAGAGACCAGACGAAGGCCAAAGTGCATCAGAAGTGGGTGGTTCTGTGGGGAGTAAGCTCTCAGCACAGAGCACGTGATAAATGTGAGCCAAGCCTTATTATAATTTTTGGGAGTTAGAATGATCAAAAAGACAGCAGTACAAACATAGCTCTTATTTTTATTTCTGCGAAGTTCATCATGCAGTATAAGTGATAAGATGACTTTATTCTTCAGGTCAGTTCAATTACAGCGATATCAGATTTATGTATCTTGTTTTTATTCATTGCTGCTATCTCACAGTAAAAATGCTTTCCTATTTAAAAAAAAATGTTTTTTCATTTCTATACTCTGATAGCTGTAACTTATTAATTTTTGGCAAAAAGAGCTGTTTGAGTGCTTGTTTATTGCAAAACTACTTTTTTGGTACCATTTTCTGCTACATGTCACATTTTGATCGCTTTTTATTCAGATTTTTCTGACAGAATGAACCAAAAACAGAAATTCAGTTATTGTTTTTATTTTATGTTTTTGCTCGGGTTCTCTGTGCGGTAAAAATGATAAGTACGATTATAGCGATACCAGATTTATATAATTTTTTTAAGCTTTGCTACTTTTACACACTATAAACAATATTTTATAAAAATTCATTTGTTTTAGCATTGCCATATTCTGAGAGTTATAACTTTTTTATTTTTTTTCTGGAATGAGACATGCTAGGGTTTGTTTTTTGCAGGATAGTTTGGTGTTTTCATTTATGTGATTTTTGTCTCTACATATGGCTTTTTGATTGTTTTTTATTCAATTTTTTGTGTGTCAGTATGATGAACAAGCAACATTTTAGATTTTTTTTTATGTTATTCACTGTACGCAATTAATAACTTGACAGTTTTATAGTTTGGGCCATTCTGGTCCTGTAAATACCAGTAATGTGTCCTTTTATCATTTATTTTTGTTTTAATGCAAATGCTGCAGTTTCAGTGGCACAACAGGTTTTCATGATGTATGAATGTTTCTGTGTGTTTTTTTACCTTTCTACACATTTTATTGCACTGTCTTTAATTTTTAACTTAGTCTCACTGTATGACATGAATAACTTTTACTTTGATCACTGGTCTCATGCAATGCAGTAATCGTCTACTACAGTGCCTGACACCTGTCAGTGTGTCACTGAACTTGCCTACTAGACCCTGCTCATAGCGGATTCTAACAGACCACCATACCCTGGGGTCCCAAGATGACCTCAGTGTACGATGATCTCAATTGGCACCAGCAATTACAATGGCGGGGGTCAATCCTGACAAACGGCATCTTTTAATCCCCTTTTAACTACTAAAATGACACTGTAGCAATTGACAGCTGTATTTAAGAGGTTTATTGGTTCCAATCAGTTCTAAATCTGGTTGAGGCTGGAGAATAAGGCCCAGAAACGACTGCCATTAAAGGTTAAAAAGGCTAAGAATGATGGAATAATGAAAATACATACACAGGCAAAAATAGTATAAAACAAAAAGGAAAACATTTCTGGTGGAGAACGCTGCAAGAAATATGGGCAGATCTGCAATACTCGCTGACACAGATATTGCTTAGATCATATGTTATACCAGTCACCTCACTCCTCCCTCAGCTAAGATAAAAGGAGGAAGGTAAGATAAGGTAAGATCCTAATCAGATTAGATTTATTTAATATACAAAAATAAGTACAATGCTTAAAAACAGTTAGAAAAGATGGAATAATAAAAGGACATACATATAGGCAAAAACTGTTTTAGTCCTTATTTCTCCCACCAGTCATATTTTCCACCAGAAACCTTCTAGAGAAACAATATGACTGTCATCTTACACCTTTCAAGCATTCTATGCTTACCACATATAAATATGGTATATCCCAAATTTCAGGGAGACATTGCATTCCTGTGAGTTGCCAGCTTACACAAATTTAGCAATTTGACCCTCAGATGCAAATTATTATTATTATTATTATTTATTTATTTATATAGCACCATTAATTCCATGGTGCTGTACATGAGAAAGGGGTACATGAGAAATTGGCTCACTGATCATGGATATATGCATGGATTCTGTAAAAGTAGAATTATAATTTAAAATATTGTTTTACCTTGTTCTATGGAGTACAGACATAAAGACTCCACAAGGTGAAGGCATTGACACCCCAGCGTTTAGTAGTAGTGATGAGCGCATATACTCGGTACTCGAGATTTCCCGAGCACGTTCGAGTGTCCTCCGAGTATTTGTGAGTACTCGGAGATTTCATTTTCAGCACCGCAGCTGAATGATTTACATCTCCTCGCCAGCTTGATTACATGTGGGGATTCCCTAGCAACCAGGCAACCCCCACATGTATTTGTGCTGGCTAGTAGCTGTAAATCATTCAGCTGAGGCGATGAAAACTTAATCTCCTAGTACTTACAAATACTCGGAGGACACCCGAGCGTGCTTGGGAAATCCCGAATACCGAGTATATTCGCTCATCACTATTTAGTAGCTATGTGATATTGGCGGCATACAAGGACATATCTGGTGGCCCAAATTGGTATCCAACAGCTACCTGTTAAATACTCTGTGTACACACTCCATGTCTGCTTTTCATTAGATAACCTGCTTCAATTGCCTCTTCACAGCAAGGGGTGCTGGCAGTGAACCAATGGATTATAGGAGGAATCTGTAGGAAACTCACACAAACATGGGGAGAACATACAAACTCCTTGCTGAAGGGGCCATATACATGGTAAATGTCTAGTGACTTTTCAGTTCCAGGGTGGAGAGTCACTTTAAGAAACAATCTTAAAATGATGCACCATTACAATTATAGAATACAAGAGCCATAAAAGTAAAAATGCATAAAATGGAAGGATTTGCTGAATATTCGAATGTGTCTGTTGTCATGGAAAGGAAAATATAAGTGAGCATTTTAAAATTATTTTTATCTGAAGTCTTCTTGTTAATAATAGATTCAGTATAATACAATGGTCTATACACCAAGTGTGACCGTGTAACAGATTACATTGCATCATCAAGTTGGCAATGTGGCAAATAATACCTGTTTCAGTAATTTGGTTCCTTAAAAATCCCAGCATGCCACTTTCCATCCCATGTCTTTTCCCAGAATTACTTCATATCCAGTTCAGTTATTGTTCTAGAAAAATCAAATACCGAATAATGAACAATCCATCATATTTACTTGTGGTTACAGAAAAGAAAGAGACCATAGAAATGAATTTCTACAAGCCTTAGGAAGCAATGTGTGATACATTAATGCACTGCATGAAATAACATATTACGGCTATAAATTTTACATATTTCCTTTTAGATCTAAACAGTTTTTGAAATGCAACTTGATTGAGTCAAACATGTGGTAGGAATAGAAGGAATAAGATGAAATTTTCTGCAGGAATATAAGCCACAGCTGTTTTCAGGTCAGCCGAACACATGTCTAGTTTATGAATCTTAGGTGGGCACAGTACAGGCAATCAGGGGATTCTGCCAGAAAATAAATAATTCAGTCAGTATCTGTCGAGAGATAACGTACAAGAAGCAGGAAAGCCCCTTGGGTTGGCTAGTATTCATCACTTGTCTTAAATTCCTTGCTGAACATAATCAAAGCTGACACTAGACTTTCCTGTAAAACAAAGACCATAATTTACTAAAATAATCTGCTCGTAATCAGCGTAGCTACTTTCAATACTTTTCCTGGTGCCATTAAGCAATTATTCTACCTTGTATATGTGGACTTCGCAGATTGCATTCCATTCACAGAACATAACACTGTTTGGCAACATTTGAAAGTCATGATATCACGTAAGCCCTCATCATATAACATCATCTGTGCTGTATTGTACGAGCTTATAAGGATGGAAAATACAGTATACACATTGATCTGATTACGCTCGTGCACATACGGGCACACTTTGTACAGTTTGACAGGTTATTTATCTTGAGTGGTTTCTGTGAATTGCAGGCACTAGTTGAAAGGTAGCGTATTACAATGCATCTGTGGAAAACAGCTTGATCTACATTTAAAGCCTTTGTTTCACATATTATATTTTGCCAAAGACTACAAAAGTCTATAGAATGTAGATTGAAATTCTAAGTAACGGGCATACTCACTTAGTAAGAATATTATATGAATCATGGAAGGGTAGACTGTCTGGTTGGGAGATAGATCAATGTACAGGGACTAGAAAACAAAGGGATACTCAAAGTTCTGTTCAACCCAAGTAAATTATGAGACTCATTGGAGGTCGAGTAGAAAGTCCTTCTCCAAAACTGAGCCATCAGGAATGTTAAGAATTGTGCATTCACTTTCTATCTGAGTAGAAGAAGTTGTTTGGATAGAATATGAAGACTGCAGTTAATCAGCGGCCACTGATTGGCTTCAGTGGTCACATGAACTCCCTCCTCCTGCCTGATGATGATGCCAGGAGACCGGTAAGGGACTAAGAAGCCCCAAAATATGAGGTGGATATAATTTTTAAAACATATTATACCGTCACTGGTCAACCAATATCACATTTTAGTAGAAGACATTCACTAATCTGATCAATTTCTATGAAGAGGTAAGTTCCGGACTGGACCAAGGGAACCCAGTGAACGTAGTGTATATGGACTTTTCAAAAGCTTTTGATACAGTGCCACACAAAAAGTTGATACATAAAATGACAATAATGGGGATAGGGGAACATATGTGTAGGTGGGCTAAGAGCTGGCTCAGGGATAGGAAACAAAGGGTGGTTATTAATGGAGCACACTCGGACTTTGTCTGATTGACAAAATCTATAAAAGGATCTTTGGCGCAGCCGTCGGTGTGCGAAGATCATTTATGTTCTGTGTGTGCGGAAACTAACGGTACTGTGGACTTGGTTGTATGTGCTCAGGACAGGCCTAGAGCCTTTAGAATTCTGGCTTCTAGAGGGAGATTGTGTGTACGAATTCAGGACTGGCGTTAGGCCTTTAGAATTCTGGCTTCTCCGGAGAGGATTTCTATGTAGGCTTGGAGTCCACTACCAGTTCCCCTGCCCCAGTGGGCTTGCGTACGCCTGTGAATCAAACAGGGTTTGCGTTTAGCGCCATTATGACTTTGCGGCTGTGTGATTCTTTCCTGTCACTGTGTGCAATTGGCACAACCACGTGCTTCTCCACTAAGTGACATCAAACTCAGTGCGGGTCAGTTACGTTCGCTGCTTGTTTCGTCATTGCCCTCTTAGCTGCAGTATACCATCTCTGCACGGTGGGCCCCGGGTGGCGAATACACTTTATTATCATATCTTATGTACTGCGTTCTGCCGACCCTAACAGGGGCTATCAAAATGTCATATCTATGTATAAATGGTAACAATAAAATGACAGTTTAGGGTGCAAAAAAATGAGCCCCCATACAGCCACATCAATCAAAAATTGAAAACGGTCTCTGAAAATGACTTGGAATTTTTATCTCACTTTCCAGTACATCATATGATAAATTGAATGGTGTCATTCAAAAGTACAACTTATTTAGCAAAAACGAATCCCTCACATGGCTACGTGGATAGAACAATAAAAGAGGTCTAGCTCTTGAAAGAAAGGGAGGAACAAACGAAACAGCAAAAACAGAAAATTGCCCAGTCAGGAAGAAGTTCGATTAGTCAACAAGCATCAAATATTAGAATTAAAAATCCTTCTGTTCTTGAAATTAGAGAGAATTTTATTTAGCGATAAATAGCAAGGTAATTGTTTTTACGAGCACTTTTTAATTTTACCCAAATAATAATATGAGACATCCCCATAAATGAATATGATCAAAATATACTTATATCAAGTTACAGACAATAGTTAGAGAAAAACTAACTCCATTAAAAACATCCATTTTACTTATCTCTTACATTTTGGGTAACCATTGGAGATAAAATTACAACAAGTGAGTAGTTTTCATGTTTGGTCCTCTTTAATGATTTCCTAATACTTGTAAATGTGAACTAAAATGAAAGTATAGAAAATTGATGGTTAATAAAAAGGCAGTTAGAAAAATGTGACACTTCAACTAATTAGTTCTATTAATTTCTTTTTACTGCACAAATCAAGCTTGTCTTTTAAGATTTATTTAGCAAAATAATATATAGGTCAGCGAGTTGGGTTTTTTACTTGATATATTTTTGACTGTCTGGAAAGATGTTATGCTTTTTTGATGTCTAAACTTGAAATGCTGCATCTTTATATGTCAACTGTAGGTCTCAGAGAAGAAGTAAGAGCTAACCTCATGTGGAGCCTCTGCACATTATAACCTAGTTTAGGTTTAGAAAAATAATGTAGAAATGCTGTCTCTTTTTACCTTTCGAAAGAACAAACTTTTTGTCATTTGAAAAGAAACATTTTCTATTCTTGACATTTTCCAATTCCCAGCAGACCTGTATTTTTGCTTGTCTTTTTCTTTTTTTAAGTAATTTCAATTTCAATTTTGATTAGTGTTGCTGTTGTTTGATCTGTTACACTTGATTACAGCTGTTGGTAACAGCAGACTTTTAGCAGATAGAATAGATGTACTTGACATTTTAAAAAAGGCACAAGAGAAGTTGTACCATTAGAGCCATATCACGTTCTCCTTCTAACATTACCTGAACCGAAAAAAAGTGTTTTACTGCCGACAAGTTACTTTGATCCCAGTTAGGAAATGTGTTGCATTTCCATGATATTTTACTCTATGCATAACAGATTTGTTATGCAAACTCCTGTAAAGCTCTCAGTTTAAGCACCTATTATTTTTTTGTATGCATTACCCACAGGTGAAGAACCTTTTGGCTGGATACATTTTTGAACTTTTTTGTCAGGTTTACTTGCAGAAGAATAGCTTGCTGCTTTTTGCTTTGAACAAGCTGTAGAATTATCTAGTTCACAAGCCACACATGAATATTTACCTAGTAAGGCTGCTGTCACACTAGCAGTATTTCGTTAGTATTTTACCTCAGTATCTGTAAACGTACCGTCACACTCAGTGACGCTGCAGCGATATAGACAACAATCCGACCTAAACTAGATCGCTGGAGCGTCGCTGTTTAGGTCGCTGTAGAGATGTCAAACACAGCAACTCCAGAACGATGCAGGAGCCATCCAGTGACGTAACGGCGACTCACTTATCGTTTTTGCTCCATGTAAAACGTTGCTGGTGTTGTTTCTTTTGATGTCAAACATGACAATACACGCCGATCTAGCGACGAAATAAAGTTCTGGACTTCTAGCTCCGACCAGCGATATAACAGCGGGATCCAGATCGCTGCTGCGTGTCAAACACAACGAGATCGCTATCCAGGAAGCTGCAACGTCACAGATTGTTGTCGTTCTCGTTGCAAAGTTGCTGAGTGTGATGGTACCTTTAGCCAAAACCAGGAGTGGAACAATCAGATGAAAAGTATAATAGAAACACGTCACCACTTCTGCATTTATCACCCACTCCTGGTTTTGGCTTACAAATACTGATGTAAAATACTGACCAAATACTGCTAGTGTGATGGCAGCCTTAGGTTAAAAATATAAAAATACAACTAGCCCAAGCAATTATCGTGTAGTGTTAGGTGGTTGTCAGTTGTCTGCATATAACATGAAAATTCCTTTGTGAAGACAAATTAAAGAAGCAATCCCATCTTTATCTTTATTAATTAAATGTGAGTGTATGCATACGGGATTGTGTGAGTGTGTAAATCTACTCTCTCCAGGTGTCCAGCACTGATCTTCTGCTCTTCTCAGTGACATCACTGCAATAGTGACTAGCAGGCTTATTCTATACTCAATGTGTGAGCCAGATGTCTCTTTTACAGTGTAAGTCTGTGAGGCCTTGTTCTGATGCCCCATAGGCTTACATATAAAAGTCATTTCCCGGTCACATGGAGGGCAGCAAGACCTGGAAAATATACAGAATGGTGACGTCACTGAGAAGAGGAAGAAACCAGTGCTGGACACCGGAGAGACCGGCGGTATGTGAGTATTTTAACGTACAGTACTTCTTTAATTTAGAACTATCAAAATGAATCCTTTGGTCAATTACCAAGGTCTACCAATTTAAGCTTAGAGGGGTGACTGGGAGCTGCAGAAGTGTTGAAAATTCCTGCTGGAGTTGTGGAAATCACTTCAGAGGGTGCCGATCCAGATGGTGAAGACAGCCACAGCACAGGAAATGAAGGACTTAACGCTGCACACCCATTCTGGTAAAATATGTGGATACTTTACTTATTCAAACCAAAACATATTAAAAAAAATCTGATGCATTTCTGGCCCAAAAGTCGTGCCTTTAGTCATAGAATAATCAATTTAAATTTAACTGAAGTAAACATAGCCCATATTGTCATGTCCATGTCAAATATTTACAAAAAAATAAATAATTACAAAATTCTCTATAACTTCTAGCAGTAAAAAAAACACAAAAAACTAAAATATTGACATTAAAAATCATGTTTTCTTGACCCCTACGCCTACTGTTCATATAAAAAGGATTAGATTTAGGCTAGTGGTAAATCAGTTATCAATATGTAATAAAATTGGTCCTCTTCAGTTTGTAAATAAAGCTTATTTTAAAAAGCATTAGACATTTGTTCATAATTGCCTTGTGGCTTGAAACATAAACCACAACCTTATGTTGGATCAATTGCATGGTATACACAAGCCATACCTTAAGAATCCATTAACCCCTTTCTGACATCGGACGTACTATCCCGTCCATGTGGGGTGGGCCCCTATGACCATGGACGGGATAGTACGTCCAGCGCGATCGGCGGCGCTCACGGGGGGAGCGCCGCCGATCGCGGCCGGGTGTCAGCTGCCTATCGCAGCTGACATCTGGCACTATGTGCCAGGAGCGGTCACGGACCGCCCCCGGCACATTAACCCCTGGCACACCGCGATCAAAGATGATCGCGATGTGCCGGCGGTGCAGGGAAGCACCGCGCAGGGAGGGGGCTCCCTGCGGGCTTCCCTGAGCCCCCCGCAGCAACGCGATGTGATCGCGTTGCTGCGAGGGTCTTACCTCCCTCCCTCCCTGCTCGAGCCCCGGATCCAAGATGGCCGCGGATCCGGGTCCTGCAGGGTGGGAGGTGGCTTCACAGAGCCTGCTCAGAGCAGGCACTGTGAAGGCTGCAGCGCTGCATGTCAGATCAGTGATCTGACAGAGTGCTGTGCAAACTGTCAGATCACTGATCTGTGATGTCCCCCCCTGGGGCAAAGTAAAAAAGTAAAAAAAAAAAATTCAAATGTGTAAAAAAAAATTAAAAAAAATATTCCAAAATAATGAAAAAAAAAAATATTATTCCCATAAATACATTTCTTTATCTAAATAAAAAAAACAAAACAATAAAAGTACACATATTTAGTATCGCCGCGTCTGTAACGGCCCGACCTATAAAACTGGCCCACTAGTTAACCCCTTCAGTAAACACCGTAAGAAAAAAAAAAAACCGAGGCAAAAAACAACGCTTTATTATCATACCGCCGAACAAAAAGTGGAATAACACGCGATCAAAAAGACAGATATAAATAACCATGGTACCGCTGAAAACGTCATCTTGTCCCGCAAAAAACGAGCTGCCATACAGCATCATCAGCAAAAAAATAAAAAAGTTATAGTCCTGAGAATAAAGCGATGCCAAAATAATTATTTTTTCTATAAAATAGTTTTTATCGTATAAAAGCGCCAAAACATAAAAAAAGATATAAATGAGGTGTCGCTGTAATTGTACTGACCCGAAGAATAAAACTGCTTTATCAATTTTACCAAACGCGGAACGGTATAAACGCCTCCCCCAAAAGAATTTCATGAATAGCTGGTTTTTGGTCATTCTGCCTCACAAAAATCGGAATAAAAAGCGATCAAAAAATGTCACGTGCCCGAAAATGTTACCAATAAAAACGTCAACTCGTCCCGCAAAAAACAAGACCTCACATGACTCTGTGGACCAAAATATAGAAAAATTATAGCTCTCAAAATGTGGTAACGCAAAAAATATTTTTTGCAATAAAAAGCGTCTTTCAGTGTGTGACGGCTGCCAATCATAAAAATCCGCTAAGAAACCCACTATAAAAGTAAATCAAACCCCCCTTCATCACCCCCTTAGTTAGGGAAAAATTAAAAAAATGTATTTATTTCCATTTTCCCATTAGGGCTAGGGTTAGAGTTAGGGCTAGGGCTAGGGTTAGGGTTAGGGCTAGGGTTAGGGCTAGGGTTAGGGCTAGGGTTAAGGCTACAGTTAGGGTAAAGGCTACAGTTAGGGTTAAGGCTACAGTTAGGGTTAAGGCTACAGTTAGGGTTGGGGCTAAAGTTACGGTTAGGGTTTAGATTACATTTACGGTTGGCAATAGGGTTGGGATTAGGGTTAGGGGTGTGTCTGAGTTAGAGGTGTGGTTAGGGTTACTGTTGGGATTAGGGTTAGGGGTGTGTTTGGATTAGGGTTTCAGTTATAATTGGGGGATTTCCACTGTTTAGGCACATCAGGGGCTCTCCAAATGCGACATGGCGTCCGATCTCAATTTCAGCCAATTCTGCGTTGAAAAAGTAAAACAGTGCTTCTCCCCTTCCGAGCTCTCCCGTGTGCCCAAACAGGGGTTTACCCCAACATATGGGGTATCAGCGTACTCAGAACAAATAGGACAACAACTTTTGGGGTCCAATTTCTCCTGTTACCCTTGGGAAAATACAAAACTCGGGGCTAAAACATATTTTTTGTGGGAAAAAAAAGATTTTTTATTTTCACGGCTCTGCGTTATAAACTGTAGTGAAACACTTGGGGGTTCAAAGTTCTCACAACACATCTAGATTAGTTCCCTGGGGGGTCTAGTTTCCAATATGGGGTCACTTGTGGGGGGTTTCTACTGTTTAGGTACATTAGGGGTTCTGCAAACGCAATGTGACTTCTGCAGACCATTCCATCTAAGTCTGCATTCCAAATGGCGCTCCTTCCCTTCCGAGCTCTGCCATGCGCTCAAACGGTGGTTTCCCCCAACATACGGGGTATCAGCGTACTCAGGACAAATTGGACAACAACTTTTGGGGTCGAATTTCCCCTCTCACCCTCGGGAAAATACAAAACTGGGGGCTAAAAAATAATTTTGGGGGGAAAGATTTTTTTTTTTAATTTTCACGGCTCTGCGTTACAAACTGTAGTGAAACACTTGGGGGTTCAAAGCTATCACAACACATCTAGATGAGTTCCTTAGGGGGTCTAGTTTCCAAAATGGTGTCACTTGTGGGAGGTTTCTACTGTTTAGGTACATTAGGGGCTCTGCAAATGCAATGTGACACCTGCAGACCATTCCATCTAAGTCCTCATTCCAAATGGAGCTCCTTCCCTTCCGAGCCCTCCCATGCGCCCAAACAGTGGTTCCCCCCACATATGGGGTATCAGCGCACTCAGGACAAATTGGACAACAAATTGTGGGGTCGAATTTCTCCTGTTACCCTCGGGAAAATACAAAACTGGGGGCTAAAACATAATTTTTGTGGGAAAAAATTTTTGTTTTATTTTTACGGCTCTCCATTATAAACTTCTGTGAAGCCCTTGGTGGGTCAAAGCGCTCAGCACACATCTAAATAAGTTCCTAAGGGGGTCTACTTTCCAAAATGGTGTCACTTGTGGGGGGTTTCTACTGTTTAGGTACATTAGGGGTTCTGCAAACGCAATGTGACGTCTGCAGACCATTCCATCTAAGTCTGCATTCCAAATGGCGCTCCTTCCCTTCCGAGCTCTGCCATGCGCTCAAACGGTGGTTTCCCCCAACATACGGGGCATCAGCGTACTCAGGACAAATTGGACAACAACTTTTGGGGTCGAATTTCCCCTCTCACCCTCGGGAAAATACAAAACTGGGGGCTAAAAAATAATTTTGGGGGGAAAGATTTTTTTTTTTAATTTTCACGGCTCTGCGTTACAAACTGTAGTGAAACACTTGGGGGTTCAAAGCTATCACAACACATCTAGATGAGTTCCTTAGGGGGTCTAGTTTCCAAAATGGTGTCACTTGTGGGAGGTTTCTACTGTTTAGGTACATTAGGGGCTCTGCAAATGCAATGTGACACCTGCAGACCATTCCATCTAAGTCCTCATTCCAAATGGAGCTCCTTCCCTTCCGAGCCCTCCCATGCGCCCAAACAGTGGTTCCCCCCCACATATGGGGTATCAGCGCACTCAGGACAAATTGGACAACAAATTGTGGGGTCGAATTTCTCCTGTTACCCTCGGGAAAATACAAAACTGGGGGCTAAAAAATAATTTTTGTGGGAAAAAATTTTTGTTTTATTTTTACGGCTCTCCATTATAAACTTCTGTGAAGCCCTTGGTGGGTCAAAGCGCTCAGCACACATCTAAATAAGTTCCTAAGGGGGTCTACTTTCCAAAATGGTGTCACTTGTGGGGGGTTTCTACTGTTTAGGTACATTAAGGGCTCTGCAAACGCAATGTGACACCTGCAGACCATTCCATCTAAGTCCTCATTCCAAATGGAGCTCCTTCCCTTCCGAGCCCTCCCATGCGCCCAAACAGTGGTTCCCCCCACATATGGGGTATCAGCGCACTCAGGACAAATTGGACAACAAATTGTGGGGTCGAATTTCTCCTGTTACCCTCGGGAAAATACAAAACTGGGGGCTAAAAAATAATTTTTGTGGGAAAAAATTTTTGTTTTATTTTTACGGCTCTCCATTATAAACTTCTGTGAAGCCCTTGGTGGGTCAAAGCGCTCAGCACACATCTAAATAAGTTCCTAAGGGGGTCTACTTTCCAAAATGGTGTCACTTGTGGGGGGTTTCTACTGTTTAGGTACATTAAGGGCTCTGCAAACGCAATGTGACACCTGCAGACCATTCCATCTAAGTCTGCATTCAAATGGCACTCCTTCCCTTCTGAGCCCTCCCATGTGCCCAAACAGTGGTTCCCCCCACATATGGTGTATCATCGCACTCAGGACAAATTGGGCAACAAATTTTGGGGTCCAATTTCTCCTGTTACCCTCAGGAAAATACAAAACTGGGGGCTAAAAAAATAATTTTGTGGGAAAAAAATTTTGTTTTATTTTTACGGCTCTGCATTATAAACTTCTGTGAAGCACTTGGTGGGTCAAAGTGCTCACCACACCTCTAGATAAGTTCCTTAGGGGGTCTACTTTCCAAAATGGTGTCATTTGTGGGGGGTTTCAATGTTTAGGCACATCAGTGGCTCTTGAAACGCAACATGGCGTTCTATCTCAATTCCTGTCAATTTTGCTTTGAAAAGTCAAACGGCGCTCCTTCCCTTCCAAGCTCTCCCATCCGCCCAAACAGTGGTTTACCCCCATATATGGGGTATCAGCGTACTCAGGACAAATTGTACAACAACTTTTGGGGTCCAATTTCTTCTCTTACCCTTGGGAAAATAAAAAATTGGGGGCGAAAAGATAATTTTTGTGAAAAAATATGATTTTTTATTTTTACGGTTCTACATTATAAATTTCTGTGAAGCCCTTGGTGGGTCAAAGTGCTCACCACACCTCTAGATAAGTTCCTTAGGGGGTCTACTTTCCAAAATGGTGTCACTTGTGGGGGGTTTCAATGTTTAGCCACATCAGGGGCTCTCCAAACGACACATGGCGTCCCATCTCAATTCCAGTCAATTTTGCATTGAAAAGTCAAAAGGCACTCCTTCGCTTCTGAGCTCTGCCATGCGCCCAAACAGTGGTTTACCCCCACATGTGGGGTATTGGCATACTCAGGACAAATTGTACAACAATGTTTGGGGTCCATTTTCTCCTGTTACCCTTGGTAAAATAAAACAAATTGGAGCTGAATTAATTTTTTTGTGAAAAAAAGTTAAATGTTCATTTTTATTTAAACATTCAAAAAATTCCTGTGAAGCACCAGAAGGGTTAATAAACTTCTTGAATGTGGTTTTGAGCACCTTGAGGGGTGTAGTTTTTAGAATGGTGTCACACTTGGGTATTTTCTATCATATAGACCCCTCAAAGTGACTTCAAATGAGATGTGGTCCCTAAAATAAAATGGTGTTGTAGAAATGAGAAATTGCTGGTCAACTTTTAACCCCCTTTTAACCCCCTTTTAACTCCCTAACAAAAAAAAATTTTGGTTCCAAAATTGTGCTGATGTAAAGTAGACATGTGGGAAATGTTACTTATTAAGTATTTTGTGTGACATATCTCTGTGATTTAATTGCATAAAAATTCAAAGTTGGAAAATTGCGAAATTTTCATAATTTTCGCCAAATTTCCGTTTTTTTCACAAATAAACGCAGGTACTATCAAAGAATTTTTACCATTGTCATGAAGTACAATATGTCACGAGAAAACAATGTCAGAATCACTGGGATCCGTTGAAGCGTTCCAGAGTTATAACCTCACAAAGGGACAGTGGTCAGAATTGTAAAAATTGGCCCGGTCATTAACGTGCAAACCACCGTTGGGGGTAAAGGGGTTAACTTACAGTGAGGTCTATCCAGCTCCTAATGTAAGTGGTGTTTTGACAGGAAAAATAAAGATCTTTGTTTTCTTCCAAAAATTTTTAAATCTGAATTTCAACTGCAGATGTAAACCTGGTCGTCATCAACATCTGTTACAGTTCTTTCACTTTTTAATTTTAAGGGGTGTTGGTGTAAACATAAACAATCCCAAAAAGTAGTCCAGAATTCCTTCCTTAATCATCTTTTTTTGCTTTTATTACATTTTGTCTAACATTCTAATTAAAACTCAGAAATATATAAAAAGGAATATTTTCTTTGCGTCAAAGGGTTTCATTCAAATTTCAAACCTCCTTCTTACTAATATACTGCATACTTGGTACATCTAGCTGTAGTGAGAATCTCCTTCCAGTAGGACACTAAGATCATTAAGCACTGCCAATGATGGCTTTGGTAAGCCTTCTCAGTCATTTGAATGTCAAAAATTAACAAAAAAGTTAGAATATTAGATTAATCTAATTCCAAAAATAATCTAAACAGTCAGCAGTTTGTTGTAAAAGAAAATTAAGATGACTGAGATTGACAATAGTTTTGAGAAGAAAAAATGTTCAGTTCATGAGATATACAGTACACACCAAAAGTTTGGACACACCTTTTCATTTAAAGATTTTTCTGTATTTTCATGACTATGAAAATTGTACATTCACACTGAAGGCATCAAAACTATGAATTAACACATCTGGGATTGTATACTTAACAAAAAAGTGTGAAACAACTGAAATTATGTCTTATATTCTAGGTTCATCAAAGTAGTCACCTTTTGCTTTGATGACTGCTTTGCACACTCTTGGCATTCTCTTGCTGAGCTTCAAGAGGTAGTCACCGGGAATGGTCTTCCAACAATCTTGAAGGAGTTCCCTTCTGCCTTCTGCCCTTTTGCCTTCACTCTGCGGTCCAGCTCACCCAAAACCATCTCGATTGGGTTCAGGTCTGGTGAATGTGGAGGCCAGGTTTTCTGGCTTAGCACCCCATCACTCTCCTACTTGTTCAAATAGCCCTTAGACAGCCTTAGAGGTGTGTTTGGGTCATTGTCATAGCAAAAGTCTGCAATGACTTTAGTCTACTGTGTGATTTCTAGAAGTGTGTCCTAAAAGTGTGGATTACATTAGAATTAAAACCTGAATTGAACCTGAAGGGAACTGAAGGTAACTGGCCAGTCACTGTCAACAATGTTTCTGTTTGTTTTCACTTTCACCCCTATAATCCTTCACTTTCTGCTATCTCCCCCAATCCCCACACCAAGTAAGGAACCGTTCATCTCTTCAATCCTCCCCATCCACCTCACCTCCTCCTCAGAACTGTTCCTTAACATACAATCCTCTGTCTCAAAGCACAGGCAGCCCCCTCATGCCCTCTCCTGCTCCCACCTGCTAACACTTTCTCTGCTCCTTCTCATTGCTGGTGATATCTCTTCAAATCCTGGTCCTCCTCACCATATTCCCACAGTGATTTCTACCTCCCATCCACGCTCTATCACAAACTTCTGTAACCTCTCCAACCTTATACCCATTCGCCCAGCCCCCGCTTCCCCAGTCCCACTAACAGGAGCTCTGTGGAACGCTCGCTCTGTCTGCAACAAGCTTTCCTACATCCATGATCTTTTTGTTACTACCAAACTTTCCTTACTCGCCATCAATGAAACGTGGCTCACCCCTTCTGACACAGCCTCCCCTGCTGCACTCTCTTACGGTGGCTTCCACCTTTCTCACACACCCCGCCCCAGCAGCAAGCATGGTGGAGGAGTTGGTTTTCTCCTGTCAGATACCTGCTCCTTCACCCTAATCCCACTGCCACCCTTCCTTTGAGGTGCACTCTGTGCACATCTACTCCCCCTCCAACCTCCAACTGGCTGTCATTTACCTCCCCCCAGGGCCAGCCACCACCTTCTTTGACCACTACACCACCTGGCTACTTCATTTCCTTTCTGCGGACATCCCCACTATCATCATGGGTGACTTCAACATCCCCATTGACACTTCCCTCTCAGCTGCCACTAAACTTCTATCTCTCACTTCCTCCTTAGGCCTCATTCAATGATCTTCTGCAGCCACTCACAAAGATGGTCACACACTGGACCTCATCTTCACCCACCTCTGCTCCCTATCTAACCTCTCTAACTCACCTCTTCCACTCTCTGACCATAACCTTCTCACATTCTCATCTCTCTCCACTCCATGTCTACAATCCCCACCCCACAAACTTTCACACCCTCGCAGAAATCTTAAACATCTTGACCTACAATCATTCTCTGAATCCCTCCTCCCGGTCTATATAACACCACAATAGCTGTAGCTTTGGAATCTGCTGCCCCACTTACACATACCACAGCTCGCAAAATCAACAGACAGCCCTGGCACAACAGCCTGACCAAAGAACTGAGGCAAGCTTCCAGGGCTGCTGAGCGCAGATGGAAAAGATCCCACTCCAACGAGCAATTCATCGCATTCAAACAGTCCCTCAGTACTTTCAAGACCACACTCGCCACAGCAAAACAAACCTACTTCTCATCTCTCATATCCTCTCTGTCTCACAACCCTAAACAGTTATTCAACACCTTCATTTCTCTCCTCCATCCCCAGCACCTCCTCCCTCCCCACTTATCTCTGCTGAAGACCTTGCCTCATTTTTCAAGCAGAAGATTGATAGCATCACAGACAGTTTTGGTCAACAACCCCCAGAGCCCTTCCTCCCGACTTCCCAGCCTTCCATCTCCAAAACCAACTTCTTCACCATTACAGAAGATCAACTCTCCACTCTACTCTCAAGATCGCATCTCACCAACTGTGCACTTGACCCGCTCCCATTCCACCTCATACCAAACCTCACTGCAATGTTCATCCCAACCCTAACCCATCCCTTCAACCTATCACTAACAACTGGTCTTTTCCCCTCAAGCTTTAAACATGCCTCCATCACAAATATCCTCAAAAAGCCCTCTCTTGACCCATCCTCTGTATCTAGCTATCACCCTATATTACTTCTCCCTTATGCCTCCAAACTACTGGAACAACACGTTTACCTTGAACTGCCCTCCCATCTCTCTTCTTGCTCCCTCTTTGACCACTTACAATCTGGATTCCGGTCACACCATTCCACTGAAACTGCCCTAACTAAGGTCACCAATGACCTCTTAACCGCCAAGAGCAAGCAACACTACTCTGTCCTCCTCCTCCTCGACCTGTCGGCTGCCTTTGACACAGTTGACCATTCCCTATTATTACAGACCCCCTCATCCCTTGGCATCACAGACTTGGCCCTATCCTGGATCTCATCATACCTAACAGACTGGACATTCAGCATCTCCCACTCACACACCACCTCCTCACCTCGCCCCCTATCTGTCGGAGTCCTACAAGGTTCAGTTCTTGGGCCCCTGCTCTTCTCCATTTACACCTTTGGCCTGGGACAGCTCACAGAATCTCATGGCTTTCATTATCACCTCTATGCTAATGACACACAGATCTACATCTCTGGACCAGATATCACCTCCCTACTGACCAGGATCCCTCAATGTCTGTCCACTATTTCATCCTTCTTCTCCGCTAGATTTCTGAAACTTAACATGGACAAAACAGAATTCATCATCTTTCCCCATCTCACACCCCCCCCAACGAACCTATCTATTACAGTAAATGGCTGCCCACTCTCCCCAGTCCACAAGCTCGCTGCCTCGGGGTAATCCTTGATGCTGATCTCTCTTTCAAACCACATATTCAAGCCCTTTCCACTTCCTGCCGACTTCAACTCAAAAATATTTCACGAATCCGTTCCATTCCTCAACCAAGAATCTGCAAAAACCCTAGTCCATGCCCTCATCATCTCTCGCCTTGACTACTGCAACCTCCTGCTCTGTGGCCTCCCCTCTAACACTCTCACACCCCTCCAATCTATTCTAAACTCTGCTGCCCGACTAATCCACCTGTCCCCCCACTATTCCCCGGCCTCTCCCCTCTGTCAATCCCTTCACTGTCTCCCCATTGCCCAGAGACTCCAGTACAAAACCCTAACCATGACGTGCAAAGCCATCCACAACCTGTCTCCTCCATACATCTGTGACCTCGTCTCCCGGTACTTACCTACACGCAACCTCCAATCCTCACAAGATCGCCTTCTCTACTCCCCTCTTATCTCCTCTTCCCACAATCGTATACAAGATTTCTCTCGGGTATCACCCCTACTCTGGAACCCTCTACCACCACACATCAGACTCTCGCCTACCATCGAAACCTTCAAAAAGAACCTGAAGACCCACCTCTTCAGACAAGCCTACAACCTGCAGTAACCACCGATCGACCAAACTGCTGCATGACCAGCTCTATCCTCACCTACTGTATTCTTACCCATCCCTTGTAGATTGTGAGCCTTTGCGGGCAGGGTCCTCACTCCTCTTGTACCAGTTATGACTTGTACTGTTTAAGTTTATTGTACTTTTTTTTACTATGTATACCCCTCCTCACATGTAAAGTGCCATGGAATAAATGGCGCTATAACAATAAATAATAATAATAACAATAATTGTCCTGTTGAAAAATAAATGATGGTTCAACTAAACACAAACCGGATGGAATAGCATGCCTCTGCAAGATACTGTGGTATCCATGCTGGTTCAGTATGCCTTCAATTTTGAATAAATCCCCAGTGTCACTAGCAAAGCACCCCCACCATTTCACCTTCTCCTTCATGCTTCACGGTGGGAGTCCATCCATTCATCTTTTTTGCATCGCACACAGACATGGTGGTTGGAACCAAAGATCTCAAATTTGGACTCATCAGACCAAAGCACAGGTTTCCACTGGTCTAATGTCCATTCCTTGTGTTCTTTAGCCCAAACAAGTCTCTTCTACTTGTTGCCTGTCCTTAGCAGTGGTTCCTAGCAGCTATTTTACCATGAAGGCCTGCTGCATAAAGTCTCCTCCTAACAGTTGTTGTAGAGATCTGTCTGCTGCTAGAACTCTGTGTGGCATTGGCTTCATCTCTAATCTGAGCTGCTTTTAACCTGCGATTTCTGAGGCTGGTGTCTCGGATAAACTTATCCTCAGAAGCAGAGGTGACTCTTGGTCTTCCTTTCCTGGGGCGGTCCTCATGTGAGCCAGTTTCTTTGTAGTGCTTGATTGTTTTTGCCCCTGCACTTGGCGACACTTTCAAAGTTTTCCCAATTTTTGAGACTATCTGACCTTCATTTCTTAAAGTAATGATGGCCACTCGTTTTTCTTTACTTAGCTGCTTTTTTCATGCCATAACACAAATTCTAACAGTCTATTCAGTAGGACTATCAGCTGTGTATCCACCAGACTTCTGTACAACACAACTGATGGTCCCATACCCATTTATAATGCAAGAAATCCCACTTATTAAACTTGACAGGGCACACCTGTGAAGTGAAAACCATTCCCGGTGACTACCTCTTGAAGCTCATCAAGAGAATTCCAAGAGTGTGCAAAGCAGTAATCAAAGCAAAAGGTGGCTACTTTGAAGAACCTAGAATATAAGACATAATTTCAGTTGTTTCACACTTTTTTGTTAAGTATATAATTCCAGATGTGTTAATTAATAGTTTTGATGCCTTCAGTGTGAATGCACAATTTTCATAGTCATGAAAATACAGAAAAATCTTTGAATGAGAAGGTGTGTCCAAACTTTAGGTCTGTATTATAGTTTGGGTTACCTCCAGACAGGACACAAAGCCAAACATAAAATGAGACTGTAAAAGATTAAGTGATCTCAACTCCTCAGACATTCAATTTAAGATGGAGATTTAATTGCTATGGGTTCAATGGCAAGAAAAAATATTAGTTATGATAAGTGGTTCAGTTGACATGTTTCCCCTTTAATAGGAAAAGATAAATGTTTAATTGTGACTTCTGTCATGTGCTCTATTGCAAACGCTGATCTTTGAAATATAGACAGGACATTGTTGATATGACATAGACTTAATATATTGTATGTATGTCCAGAAAATGTCTAAATTTATGAATCCACTTAAATATGTGTGTATGTAAAACATTATGCAAACATTTTAGTTTGGTGCGGAAAAAATGTTGCAGTGTTTTCAAGAACAGAAAGATTAATAGTTTATTTTATCAATTAACAAAATGCAAAGTGAATCAACAAATGTGACTCCAAATCAATATTTGGTGCGACCCTCAGTCTTCCTGCCGAATTCCTTCAAAAACTCTGTGCACTCGTACCTAGAAGAATTGATGCTTTGATGTGGTTTTACAGGAAAAGGGTAGTCATGGGAAATATTGATATGATTGACATTTTTCTTTTGTTCATTCATTTTGCATTTTGATAATTGATAAAAAAAACTGTTAACACTTCTATTTTTTAAAGTATTCTTACTTTGCAGCATTTTTTACACACTTGCCAAAAAGGTTGGCTCAATGCTGTATGCTAAGTATATTAGTGTACTGCACTCTCATTCAGTGCATTCATATAGAAAATACTCATATTTTACATTTTTCACACAAGCTTTTCCAGAAATTGAAATTTTATTAAACCAGGCATGAAATTCAGGAGAAGTAGAACGTCTCTACATATCACTGCTCCTTTGGCATGCAATGAAAGTCAACACTTTGGAATGCATCAGGTCTTTCCAATAGGCTTGACTGACAATGTTATCTCAAAATGACTGAGCATACCTAAGAAGGCTTCATAACAATATAATGTTACTGGGTTGGAAAAATCGAAAACACAGATTAAAGGAATCAAAATACTGTGAAAACTCAAAAAAGACCTTAATCCACAAATTATTTATTCACATGCAATTTGTTTGCTCTTTGACATAGAGTGGCATTGTATTTTTGCTATGTTGGATACTTTCCAGTAAAGGCCATGCACAATATTAATAAATTTATCAAGCCATGATTTTTATTCTTATTTCGTTAAGTTAGGTCTATATTTTCTTTCTATATTTTAACAGGTTGTCCAGGGTTTTTAGTGGCCACAAAACATGGAATGCATTAAATATAATAAAAAATATCTTATTCTCACCTGCTGATTTCCCCACTCCAGTAATCCCACTGGCCTCTGAGAAATGTCCAGAACCGAGGAAGCAAATTGAATCTAAAAATTATGCTCACCTCTCCCTTGCCCTCTCCATCTCTTCGAAGCATCTCACTATTACTCACAGATATATATATATATATATATATATATATATATATATATATATTCACCTTTAATCCCTACATTTTTATGTTCTGGGGTGTGAGGAAAACTCAGAACATGTCATTCATGTAAAAACAAAATTCCAAAGTGAAATCGAGGGAGTCTTCCAAATTACAGTTTTGGCAGATTGGCTCATTCTTAGTTATGATGTTCTGACCACATATAACAAACACTGATCCCAAAAGTTATGGTAGCTTAGTTGGTATATGAATAGAAAGGTCAGTGATTGTCTGCAGGGGACAGAAACTTGTTATCAAAATGTCTTAACTGAAGGACAGTTCACAAAAACCTCTAAGACTGCTGAAGCAGAGGTGATGGATGGATGGGTGAATTAGCAAGTGGGTGGAATTTATTTTACAATTTTATTGCATTCACTGAATTGTGTCAACTTTTAAAAAATCTTGGATGACCCCTTTAACTCTTTTCTGCACCTGTATAAAGTACATAGGTTTGAGCTGATATAATGCCTCAACACATGGCAGCATTATATTGCATTGCATGCTGTATTATGGATTACTAGTGCTTCTAGTGGAGAAGATCTGCAACCTACAGTATCCAATACTTAACACGAGTGCCATCATAGTCTTCTGCACATGAATGTAGTGTACATCAGACCTAGATAAAACATTTTAAAGTATATGATGAAGGATACTTGACAAGGTAGGCATTATCATCCTGGCTTTGTATTAAAGAGCGTTAGCTTTACACTGTGTGTCTGACATTTGGAGCTGCCAAACACATTATATAGTCCTTTCATACGGGCTTCTGCATGTCTAACGTGAAATATGACAATTATACACTTATAGAGTATTTGAATTGTTTTTGTTTCAGCAATTCTAACCCCAGATTGTTAATACTTGTCTGACACGCATTACTGCTTTGCACTGTCCAAGATCAAATATTGTAAGTAAAAACTATGCTATGATAATACAGTATAACAATTAGTACATTTTATGTCTCCCTTGAAATGCCAGGGATCATACTTCATAACACAAATAAAAGCCTAGAATTATATTAGAAAATGTTGTGACATGCCTTCATTCTATAGATCTACATGATTAAAAAATTCTTAGGTTTCCTTATTAGATCTTATATGTTAGTCTTTATAAAATTCTTAACTTTTCTTCAACATTTTGTCCTTTTAGGATCATAGTAAAACAAAGTCATTTTTCATCCATGTTTTTGAGGATATTATAAGTTACCTATGGATTCTGTATTTCATTAAACACACAGGTTGAGCGCTATGATACTAGTCAGGAAAACAAAAGACGGTAAAAAATAGTAGAAAGAAGAGAAAGAAAGGCGTTATAAAATATGAGGATGTATTGTTCTCCAATTACATTTGTTTCAGTGGATATTTAGTGGATTATGAGCACATTAGTTATAGGGTATTATATATCTGCAAAACACTTATATTATTTTCACTAGCTATTGAACCCGTCCTACGCCCGGGTGGCGAGCATTTATATTGGTATATGGTCTCCATCCTGGTATGTGCTGCTCCATCCTGCGTCCCCATCCTGTCATGTGCTGCTCCATCCTGCGTCCCCATCCTGTCATGCGCTGCTCCATCCTGTGTCCCCATCCTGTCATGTGCTGCTCCATCCTGCATCCCCATCCTGTCATGCGCTGCTCCATCCTGCGTCCCCATCCTGTCATGTGCTGTTCCATCCTGCGTCCCCATCCTGTCATGCGCTGCTCCCATCCTGCGTCCCCATCCTGTCATGCGCTGCTCCCATCCTGCGTCCCCATCCTGTGATGCGTTGCTCCCATCCTGTCATGTGCTGCTCCATCCTGCGTCCCCATCCTGTCATGTGCTGCTCCCATCCTGCATCCCCATCCTGTCATGCGCTGCTCCATCCTGCATCCCCATCCTGTCATGCGCTGCTCCCATCCTGCGTCCCCATCCTGTCATGTGCTGCTCCATCCTGCGCCTCCATTCTGTCATGTGCTGCTCCCATCTTGCGTCCCCATCCTGTCATGCGCTGCTCCATCCTGCGTCCCCATCCTGTCATGCGCTGCTCCCATCCTGCGTCCCCATTCTGTGATGCGCTGCTCCCATCCTGTGATGCGCTGCTCCGATCCTGCGTCCCCATCCTGTCATGTGCTGCTCCATCCTGCGTCCCCATCCAGTCATGTGCTGCTCCCATCCTGCATCCCCATCCTGTCATGTGCTGCTCTATCCTGCGTCCCCATCCTGTCATGTGCTGCTCCATCCTGCGTCCCCATCCTGTCATGTGCTGCTCCATCCTGCGTCCCCATCCTGTCATGTGCTGCAACCATCCTGCGTCCCCATCCTTATGTGCTGCTCCATCCTGCGTCCCCATCCTTATGTGCTGCTCCATCCTGCGTCCCCATCCTTATGTGCTGCTCCATCCTGCGTCCCCATCCTTATGTGCTGCTCCATCCTGCGTCCCCACCCTTATGTGCTGCTGCATCCTGCATCCCCATCCTTATGTGCTGCTCCATCCTGCGTCCCCATCCTTATGTGCTGCTCCATCCTGCGTCCCCATACTGCCTCTGACCCGCTCGGCGCCGAGTGCTGGGGGGCCTGAGCAGGCGGGGACACCGGCACGCGGTGGGGGTCAGGTGCCGGTATCGCCGCCAGCTCAGGCCCCTTAACACTTACTATATTCACCTGTCTTGCGTTCCAGCGCTGGGCGCCACCATCTTCCCGGTCTCCTGGCCGTGACTGTTCAGTCAGAGGGCAGCGCCTGCGCGCATTAAGCGCGTCATCGCGCCCTCTGAACTGAAGGTCACAGGCCGAAGACCGGGAAGATGGCGGCGCTCAGCGGTGGAACGGGGACAGGTGAATATGGCTGATACTCACCCTCCTGGCGGTCCCTGCTTCTCTGTTGGAGATCGCGGTGTGCGTTCAGTGTGAACGCACACCGCGATCTCCCGGGAGCGTCACTCTGTGAGGCCCAGACTGCGCCGGCGCTTGCGCCTGCGCAGTCTATAAAGGCTTCGGACAGAGTGACGCTCCCAGCGTTATATTATAGATACCATTACAAATTATTATAATTCTTTAATTTCAATACTTATACATATACCTTAGGCTAAGTTCAGAAGGCAGTAGTAATATTATATTATAATAGTAGTCGTATTTAACGTTTTCAAAAACATATGCAAAAGGTAACATAAAAATTTCCAATCCTTAAAAAAAAAATGAAAAAAGAAAAACTCTGTTCTGTACTGAACTTAAAAATAAGCCTAGTAACATAATGACAAAATGCACACTGAAGGAGGGAGATGACATTCTTCTACTACAGAAACATTTACAATTTCCATGTGCTGTCTATAAAGACTCACATTCTCAACAAAAACTTCAAGAAATAAACATTTTCTTTTCATTAACTTTGCGGTTGACAACAATGAGTAACATACTTTTGCAGCATTTTGTTTGTGCAAAAAAATTGTCATAATAATTAATTTCTGCTAATGTTAAGTAGGTCCAAGTACAGAAAGGGCGGAAGTGCCTGGATAGCACATGTTCCGAATTGTTTCCTGTTTTGTTGTTCAGCAGTCTCATTTACAAATTCATATATTTTCCACATAAATAAAGAATTCACTAAACAAAACAGAAATAGAAAAATAATTATAATAAGTCTCAGAATTTAATTTGTAGTGCAAAGATTGTAATTTAGAGTTTAGTGAAGTATCTGTAAAAAACAAATTCAATATGACAATGCTAACCTGGACAACCCCTTTAATAATAACATTAAGCACTGTAGTATGCCCAACCTAACAGCGTGTAATATGCTCACTGTCGGCATGCTGCTCAAACTGCTTGAGATATGCATAGGAGGGACACCAAACTGAATTGTTGCGCTAAATACCGGAAAACCTAGATCCGCCTCTGAATTATCTTCATATAATGAGAGAAGTAAAAATTGGTTTCAATCACAATGTTTATGGACATAAATAATGATGTAATGCAATTTTAAATGACATCTTTGGTATTTCTTCACTTACATTTACAGTTTGCATATCTAATCTAAATCAAGATTCCAAATATAAAGAAGGATCGTTCTTGGATTACAAGAAATCTTTAGAATTCTTTACAGACAAATGATCTGTAGCATATTGATTAGCTCTTTTTACAACAGACATTATGTCAGTTACTAAAATACTGAATTGGTGGCCTTTTGCTCATGATTTGGATGCATCTGATTATTTAAGTGTTCTTTTTAATGTACATAATCATTACAATGAAGTAAGGCAATGGAGCCCAAAAATATGTGCAACATGTGTGTGTCATTTGTATTTTTCCGTATTCACTAATGAAAAAAATGTATGGGAAGTCACCCATACGTGACTTATTAAATACCATGGTGGTCTTCATTTCAAGCAGATGCGTCCAAGGATCCATCAATAAATTGATTTCTCATTTATAGTGGTGAACTGTTTTCATGACAGGTTACTTTAGTTTATGCTTCTATCTTTAATACTAAATGGTTTTTGGAGTGATAGCTTTCTCTGTGTGATTGTTACTTGAAGTAACAATAGTGAATATGTGTCTGGTGTTAAAAATTAAAACATGTGTCTTTGAAAATGTTTCCAAAAGCAGAAAGATTCAGTTTGCTAGGAAAAATATGAATGCTATAAGCATCCAATTATAGAAAACTGAGCCCAACCAATGTCTTACTTCTTCCTAAGGCAAAATAAGTAAAATTCTCATAAGCAACTCTACAGACCATAAGCTAAATACACACAACAGAAAAGGCTTATCATAAGGATTCTGTTTACTAAGTGCCTTGAATATCGGTGTCATATATTGCCCATCAGGACATGCGCTACTCTTATCACAGTGTTAGATTGTTGAGTTGTTTGCAATACATCTCAGCAGATTTATTTTAAGGTTTCATTAAAAATCTAATAAAAAGTTGACCTAACATGTTTCGCCACAATTCGGCATCTTCAGAAGTACTGGAGCTATGGCCAAACTATAAAGGAACACTCCCCTAAATGGTACTATAAAGTTGTCAATTTATTAAAAGCTTTTAGAAAGAAAAACAGAGGGATGGAACAACACAGTATACACATATACAAGTATTATTTAAAGAAGATGTGTCCAGGGAGATGGATGAAAAATCCTCTTTAAATGGAAGCGTAACAAGGAGGGATGAGTGGACCCATGGATGTTCGGGTTCATCCAGTTCGAATGACCTTTAGTCCAAAGTTAGATTCTGGTACCCGAACTCTATCCGAACTTGAGCCCGAACCCCATAGAAGTCAATGGAGACCTGAACTTTGGTGCTGTAAAATGGTCATAGTAAGCACTAGGGGTCTTTCTTTCTCTTATTCTGAAAATCTGAACACTAAAACAGACTTCCGGTAGAAGTCCGTATTTGGAGTTCATTACCGGACACCTAGGAACTCCGAACTTTACAGTTCAGGATCGCTCATCTCCGGTAAAAAGTGTAAAGTAATCAATGCATAGCTAATACAAGAATGGTATGACATTGTCTAATTCAAGTTTGCGACTCAGTACAATGCAAAAAAAAATTCAAAATACATCATTCTGTAAAAGGTTACAAAAACTACTTAATGTTAAGGAACTACATAACCCCCATGAAAGCCATAACATTTACATTTATCAGATATGGAACAGTGCTGAATTTTTCCAGAATGGCTGCCCTTACAATATTAGTCTTAACCACAGTCAAGATAAGCAATCACAATACCATGCATCTAAAAAGCAAAGTGTTCTCCAGCTTTTGAGAAACATTGTTCTTCACTGTACAATAAGGGAAAGACTGGGGAAATAGCAATATGGAAAATTCTGTTATTTAAGAATTATATTAATGGTTATCTTTAAGACACAGGTTAATGACACATAAGGCATTAGATTTGGTGAGTCAAAAGTGAAATTGTTTATACAGCACATTCCTACTGTATCGTGTTTAGCAAAAATACAGTATTCCACATGACTTATTCCAGGATTATTCTAACAACAGTAAAAGATAGTGTCAGTACTGCAGTGTAATGGTCTGGGTAATTTTTTTCCTACCCCAGAGCCTAAGCAACTCAGCATAATTTAAAGAAAATTGTTAATCAACCAGTCTGGTCACCAATCTGTAGTTTTACAATATTTAAAAAAAATAATCTAATACCTGAGGACATACGAAAAGTTAATTTTGGATTAGCTTACTGAGGGTCTAGTGTCACCTTGAGACCTAAGCAAACAGTACCAGTGTGCCTGCATAAAAAGAGTTCATAAAAGCCAAGTGAGCTAGAATTCCTCAGCAGTAATATGAAGCATATTGATTATCGAAAGTATTTGGTTACTGTTACTGTAATCTCCCTTGGTAGATAATGGTTCTCAATAGGCACAGTAGAGTATCAAGATCTTACTTTTCTTACCCAGTCCAGACTGATAATTTTCAGGTATAATTTCTTTCAAAAATGTGTTTATTTCATCTTCAAAAAGATTGCAAATATTCTACAGAGTAGACATTAAAATTACATAGAAATGAGTCCAGCCCACCGTGATAGACATTCTTAGGTGTTCGGAGCACAGGAAATGCTGTGTCAAGGCATGGGGCAATCACAAAACAGAAGAAAATCCAGCTCAATGAACTCTGTGAACAAAATTCTTTCTTTATTCAACATAAAGTGCTCAGCATAGGGTAAAACAGCATCAGCATTGATGTTGCATATCATGTAACTTACAATGCTGATGCTGTTTTACTTTCTGCTGAGCACTTTTTGGTGAATAAAGAAAGAAGTTTGTACACAAAGTTCTTTCATCTGGATTTCCTTCTGTTTTGTGATTAAAATTACATACCAGCACATCCCACAGCTGGTTAATCAGAATACGTTCTGGGGAATTTGTGCGTCAAGTCAACACTGTGTTAGGACTGGCGGAACGCACCAAATAATAATATTAAGAATATGAGGTGCGTTCGCAGTCCGGGGTCCACCGTGCAGAGATGGCACAGGCTGCTGAATAATGGCGGCTGGAGGCTTCCTCAAACGTGGGTTAGACCTCACCCAGTGTGAATGGAAGTATGTCACAGGATGCAGCTGAAAGACACTAGTGGGATCCCTATGAATCACCCCCACTACACTGGTGATTGGACTCGCTCTGACCCTCGGTGGCATTTGAGCCCGCGCCTGAGGATGCCCTGATTCAGATGCTGAGTCCAAGCGGAAATTCCCACCCTACTCTGACCACCTGTCAGGAAAGTGCACTGCACGGTGCCGTAAATACGGGCACTACAAATACAGTACAGGCCAAAAGTTTGGACACACCTTCTCATTTAAAGATTTTGCTGTATTTTCATGACTATGAAAATTGTACATTCACACTGAAGGCATCAAAACTATAAATTAACACATGTGGAATTATATACTTAACAAAAAAGTGTGAAACAACTGAAATTATATTTTATATTCTAGGTTCTTCAAAGCAGCCACCTTTTGCTTTGATGACTGCTTTGCACACTCTTGGCACTCTCTTGATGAGCTGCAAGAGGTAGTCACCGGGAATGGTCTTCCAACAATCTTGAAGGAGTTCCCAGAGATGCTTAGCACTTTTTGGCCCTTTTGCCTTCACTCAGTGGTCCAGCTCACCCCAAACCATCTCGATTGGGTTTAGGTCTGGTGACTGTGGAGGCCAGGTCATCTGATGTAGCACCCCATCACTCTCGTCCTTGGTAAAATAGCCCTTACACAGCCTGGAGGTGTGCTTAGGGTTATTGTCCTGATGAAAAATAAATGATGGTCCAACTAAATGCAAACTGGATGTAATAGCATGCCACTGCAAGATGCTGTGGTAGCCATGCTGGTTTAGTATGCCTTCAATTTTGAATAAATCCCCAACAGTGTTACCAGCAAAGCACCCCCACACCAACCAGGCATGTAGAGTCCACCTGTTCACCTTTTTTGCATCGCACAAAGACACGGTGGTTGAAACCAAAGATCTCAAATTTGGACTCATCAGACCAAAGCACAGATTTCCACTGGTCTAATGTCCATTCCTTGTGTTCTTTAGCACAAACAAGTCTCTTCTGCTTTTTGCCTGTCCTTAGCAGTGGTTTCCTAGCAGCTATTTTGCCATGAAGGCCTGCTGCACAAAGTCTCCTTTTAACAGTTATTGTAGAGATGTGTCTGCTGCTAGAACTCTTTGAGGCATTGACCTGGTCTCTAATATGAGCTGCTGTTAACCTGCAGTTTCTGAGGCCGGTGACTTGGATAAACATACTGTATCCTCAGAAGCAGAGGTGACTCTTGGTCTTCCTTTCCTGGGGCAGTCCTCATGTGAGCCAGTTTCTTTGTAGCGCTTGATGGTTTTTGCCACTGCTCTTTCACTGCACTTTCACTGCACTTTTGACACTTTCAAAGTTTGCCCAATTTTTGGACTGACTGACCTTCATTTCTTAAAGTAATGATGGCCACTCAGTCTTTTCAGTAGGACTATCAGCTGTGTATCCACCAGACTTCTGCACAACACAACTGATGGTCCCAACGCCATTTATAAGACAAAAAATCCCACTTATTAAATTTGACAGGGCACACCTGTGAAGTGAAAACCATTCCCGGTGACTACCTCTTGAAGCTCATCAAGAGAATGCCAAGAATGTGCAAAGCAGTCATCAAAGCAAAGGGTGGCTACATGGAAGAACCTAGAATATAAGACATGATTTCAGTTGTTTCACACTTTTTTGTTAAGTATATAATTCCACATTTGTTAATTCATGGATTTGATGCCTTCAGTGTGAATGTACAATTTTCATAGTCATGAAAATTCAGAAACATTTTTAAATGAGGTGTGTCCAAACTTTTGGTCTGTGCTGTACATACTGAAACGTTTGCTTAGTTTGCAGGTAGCACTGTCGGCCACTAGGTAGCTTCCACCATTCACGAGCAGACAAGGAATGGGAATGATTAAGGAGCTTTCATCCATCGACAGACACAGACATTCATCTACACACATATCAAGTCTATACTAGCCTATTATAGCTGTAGCGCTCAAGGACCTTCCTAGTGGTTCAATAGGAGCTGCTACAGGACCTAAGCGTGTGACCCCCGACCTCCAATGGGAGGTCATCCTGTGGTAATGCTCAGTATGGGAAAAGCAGGACTTAGTCCCTGAAATGCCTGCTCGCTGCTGATCAGTACTGGCTACAAAGGCAGAGCCTGGAAAGGCAGCAGTAACCAAGCGCACAGTATCAGCTTGAGCCAGTCACTGGGACCGATGTCTCTGCTGAGCAGGCTCCACTGCAGCTGGAGGAGAATGGGATACCGCAGCGGACATGGTTCGAGATTCCCCCTGTGCCGCGGCGGGAACTCGACTCCTAACACACTCTTTCTCATACAAATGCTTTTAAGAGGTGAAATTCGTCTGGAGGATATTCAGGCATGTGGCATGTGTCAAAGTAACATCCACATGCATGTTAGAAGCCAAGTAGGAATGAGCAAGCACTAAAATGCATGAATGCTCATTACTCAAACCAAGCAATTCCTAAAATCCAGAAGCTTATTTCGAGTATCGAGTATAATGGGAGTCAATTGGAAATTCGAGCATTTTTCCAGCAGACCATACAAGGAGGTCTGGGATGGGCAGTGAAAATGATGAAATGGATGGAAAAAGTGCTGAATGAAAGAACAGCTTAGGGAAGACCCTTAGAAGCATCTCTGACTCCAAGTTCGCTGCTGAGAACATTGGCGTCACACTTTTATTCCACTTTAAGGACTGATGATAAAACATTCAATATCGAAGAGAAATTGTAGTTTACAGGAAAAAAAGGTTAAGAAACATTGTTTCCTCGAAATAAAGCAAAATTTAAAAAGGATTAAAAAATAATAATTCATGTAAACTGAAATTGAAATTTGTATTAAAAACATTGGAAATGTCATTGTACATTATGAAGAAAACAAGAACTGCCAAAAATTAGATGGAAGAGGGGCTTGGATACACCCTATATTAGACATAAAGGAGGGCCTGTTCAAACTCTCATGTAGTGGTACTCTTAATCTTATAAAGGCTATGCAAAGCTATGCATCCAGACACCCTTGAAGACACCAACTGTAGTGTATAATTCAAATATTGTGAACAAAGTATAGTTGTGGTACTCCTACACTCATAAAAGCCCTGCACACGGTGCAAAGCCTGCCAGAAATTAGAAGTAGGGTCATCCATACACTTCTGAAGGCACCACCTGGAGTGAATCATTCAAATATTTAGAAAGTGTCGTTGTGGTACTTCTACACTCAGAAAGACTCTGCACACAGGGTCTATGGATTATAAGGAAGGTAATCCATAAACCCTTGAAGGCACCAACTGGAGGGCCTCATTAAAATATAAAGAAAGTGCAGTTGTGGTACTTCTACACTCGTACTCTGCAAACAGTGTAAAGCCAGAAAAAATATAAGGAGGGTCATCCAAACAGCCTTGAAGGCAACAACTGCAGGGCTCATTCAAATAGTGAAGATTAAAAATTCTTTATGTGCTGCTGTCATCTGGTGGTGTGGAAAAGTCAGGGCTAATCTAGGCTTTGTTCATTTTAATTAGAGCGAGCCTGTCAGCATTTTCTGTTGCAGGCTGAAACGCCTATCTGTTATAATTCCCCATGGTACTAAGACAAGATACTAGTGGTAGGGCAGCACAACACCTCAAAGGCACACAGGGACAGCTCATGTCTGGTCCCAGCTTTAAGATCCAATAGTTGAAGGTCGCAGTGGAATTAGGGAGGTCACTTGCTTTGTCAGCCAGTTTGACCATCTTTAAAAACTTTTCCATCCTTGTCAAAAATATCCGGTTATCAGAGCCTGTACACTAGGAGTGTGTCACAAAATTGGCCCAGGCATTTGACAGAGTACCTCTGCCTTTGCTGTACCTTGTGAGTGTATCCCTTGCCTCTCCTATTTGGTTGGGCAAGGAAGGTTGCTCCCTGCTGCTATTGTTGTTGTCCCGGGTGTGTCAGAAGTTGCAGACAGTTGCATTGCATCTAGCTGCAGAAGGTCTCTGCATTTGGCTTTGCAGACACGTTCTTAATCCTTCTGACTCTTTGGCCCAGTGGCAATCTTTCTCCAGCTTTAATTGAAACACCTGGACCTGGGTGTTTATAGACTCTCAGCCTGCTTCTGGGAGTTGCCGGTGATATTTCCATTTCCCCTGTTGAGGCTCGGAGCTATAACAGACGACTATCTTCCTATTTGGTGATGCTGGAGGACGCTTTTGTTACATCTCTGAGTCTATTGGAGTTAAGAGTTCTTCTTGTTCGTCTATCACAGCTATCTTTAGTTGTAGTGGGGATCGATTAATGCACACCTCGTCATTCCCTAAGTAGGGCTTATCGCCAGGGTCAGGCAGGGATTAGGTTCCTGCTCGGCGATAGGTTCAGAACCTATATAGAGACTTTAGGGCAGACATGGTAACTTTAGATCTTTCTAGGGGTCTCCACTCCCCCCATCCTTAGTGTTGGGCTCCCTTCCCCTCATCTATTTGTGTTACACTTAGTCTACACTGTGTGTGACAGTTGTCTGATGGGAATTTTTTTAACATATTTTCCATAATGGCCTTCAGGTATAGCACCATTTTAGTAGACATCTCTGCCTTAGGAAGGATAGATGTAAGGTTCTCCTTGTTGTGTGGGTCTAGAAGGGTGAGCAACCAGTACTCTCTTTTGGTTAAGATGAATATAACGTGAGGGTCAGGGGAAATGTAGCAGTACATAAGGTCATCCATATGCATCAAAGTTCCTACAGCCAACACTTCCCTGTGTCTTCCATGATGATTACTCTCCATCTTCTCCTCCTCCCTCTTTTCCTCCTCATACCCTTGCTTAGCCCACCCATTTTTGGAGAGACGGGACAAAGATTGTGTGGGTGCTAGCTTCTGTTGTGCTAGCAGCCAGCTGCTGCTCCTCGACCTCCTTTTCAACCTCCACCTCCTCATAGTTACCCAATCTGCGCTGAGTAGATGAGATGAGTCTGGGCTGGGTAGTATCTCCTTGTCTCAAGTCTTCCTCCATCTTCACCAGGTCCGCATGGAAAGCTTCATGTTTAATTGACAGCAGTGTTTGTTTAAATAGGCAAAGATCATTGCGCTGATTATGGCATCATCGCCACTCTCCATCTTTGTGGAGTACTCAAAGTATTGAAAAACCACACAAATGTCAGTCATCCATGCCCACTCTTCAGTTGTTATGTGCGGAGGCTGACCAGAATACCGACGGGGTGTTTTAGAGTTGGTACTCCACAACTGGCCTCTGCTGCTCACAAAGCCGTGCCAGCATGTGCAGTGTGGAGTTCAAGCTCAAGGTCATGTCACACTGACACTTGCATGTGCTGCTGCAGCACTACATTGCCCAAATCTGGGGTAGGGACAGCTGAATGCTATGTTTGGACAAGGTTTTCTAAGTGCTTGATGATGGCGCCTCAGTATGTACAAGGACAGGTGCATGGTGGGAGGCATCTGCGCCATTGCCATGGACAGGAAATTGGTAAGCACCTAGCAAAGAGGAAAAAGGAGTGGTGTCACCAGCTGGCACCAATTGTGGACCCAGGAATTTGACCCACCGAGTCAAGTGCTTAGATAACATGTACCTGATCATGCTGATCCCAGACTGGGGAACACCAAACAAGTGTTCACACCTTCACAAGTCTTGGTGCTCTGCAGAACAGTTGCCCTCCTTCTCACTTTTGTCACTCCACTGCTTTTTCCAGCCTGTTTTGGTGCTTCTGATCTCTCCCTCTCAGCACTGCTGCCTTCACTGTGCATGCCAGCTTCCAAGGTTGGGACAGTGACTTCATCATCAATCGCCTCGTCTTCCACCTCCACACCCTGGTCCTCCTGACTTGATGACTTAACAACAACCTGACTTGTTGGCAACTGTGTTTCATCATCTACCTGCTTTGACAAAATTTGCCATTCCCCACCATCATCTTCTTGTGACTGTGGCTGCTCTAAGTTTTGTGCATCACTAAACAGGATGTCCTCCTGTCCCTCATGGAACATGCAGGGTGAGAGGCCACAATCAAAAAATGATGATGTAAAGAGTTCCTCGGAGTGTCCTTGTGTGGGATCACTGGTCTTCTGGGACTTGACTTGGTGGGAGGAAGGAGGATCAGGGTGAGGATGAAGTGATCGAGACTGGAAGTTTGGGCTTTGTGCTGCTTTACTGGAAACATTATCTCCTATCCATCCAACCACTTGTTTGTACTGATGTGGCTTCAGAAGAGGTGTCCCAAGCCTCCCTGAAATATGGGACAGGAAACTATGTGTCATGGATGGGCATGTTGCTTGTGCTCCAACAACAGATGCAGTCGCACTTGCCCCATGTCCTCTCTGTCTGCATACACCATCATCAGCACTTCCACTTCCCCATCCCTTTCTGCATGCCTTATGCATTTCCTAATTGCTAGGACTCTGGAAATCAAGTTTCCTAGATTAATTAAAACAATTTTTTTAATAAAAAAAAAATTTGGTCACCTATAGCATCCCAAGTAGTTTGTAAAAATGCCAAACCCCCCTAATTTCACACAAACCACGTTAAACTGTATGGATGACAATTGTCAATTTTTGGAACAAAACAAAATTTGTGAACTGAAGCAGCCCAAGCGGTTTTTAAAAATTTTAAACCACCGTAATTTTACACAAAGCACGTTAAACTGTATGGATGACAATAGTCAATTTTTTGAACAAAAAAATGTTGTGAACTGTAGCAGGCCAAGCATTTTTTAAAATGTTAAATCACAACAATTTTACACAAAGCATGTTAAACTGTACAGTGGACAATAGACAATTTTGTCTGGTCACCTTCAGCAGCTCTATATTTAGCAATAGACTGCAAAGCCCTGGGTCCTGCCTAGTGGCTGTATTCAGCCACTATCCTGGCTCGAGTGATATCTGAGTATCATTGAGCTTGTTCATTCATCACTAAAGCCAAGGTTTCCTAGTAGAGCCATCCCCTGAGCCTCACATTGCCTCCACCGGCTTGCCTTTTTCCCTTAGCACATCTTAGTGCCCTCTCTTTCCCAGGTAGGTGATGGTTGTCCACATGATGTAAAATAAAATGTGATTCATCAAACCAGTTCACTTTCTTGCTGTATGATTTCATATCAATACTTATTATCGATGCCTTCAATAGTGGACAGAAATCAGCATTGTCAATCTGACTGGTGTGCTGTGATGTAGCATTGTATACAGCCAGCTGTGATGCATTGGGTCCTGTCACCTTTCTATCATATCTAGCATTAATCCTACCATCTTTTAGCAATGTGTGCTGCAGTAGTTCTTCTGCAGGCCCATAAGCCTGGTTCAGCAGTTGTTTTTCCTTGGGCACTTTTAGTAGAATTTTACCACTGAATTCTAGACACAACCTAGAGGAACAGCTCCTCTTGAAAGGTACAATTGTCAGAACAAAATCAATGTAATTCACTCATTTAGTGGTTTTAATGCTATGGTTTATTATTGTATTCTTCATGCTTAAAAATCAAACACCATACCCAAACCTACCGTATTTTTCGGTGTATTAAGACGACTGGGCGTATAAGATGACCCCTCAACTTTTCCAGTTAAAATATAAAATCTTCTTAAAAGTCGGGGGTCTTCTTATATGCCATGTATCATCTTATAGGGCCGGTGACTAATGTGCCTTTTGGGGGGAGAGTGGTCCCGAAGAAGAAAAGAGGGGGCGTCTCACAGGAAAGTGTGAGTGGAGTATCCCCTATTACCTCATTGTAGCAGTGTGGGGTCTCTATGCTGAGGAACGGCAGCGGCTGCTTCTCTTTGTGCCGTGTGGGTGCTGTGCTGTGGGGCAGCGTATCTTCGTGCAGCGTCAGGCCTCTGTGCTGTGAGGCAGTGGCGTATCTTAGTGCAGAGTCGGGGCTCCTCCTGCATTTCTCCAAAGCCCGGAGGCACCGGCAACTCCATTGCTGTGATGCGGTGGCCTCCGGGAAAATGGCCGCTGGGGGCGGCGCATGCTCAGATTCAGATCTCGTCTCCTGAGATCTCGGGACAAGATCTGAATCTGAGCATGTGCCGCCCCCAGCGGCTTTTCCCAGAGGCCACCACATTGCAGCAATGAAGCTGCTGGTGCCTCCGAGCTTTAAGGAAATGCCTGAGGAGCCCCGACTCTGTTCGAAGATACGCCGCCGTTGCTCCACAGCACAGAGCCTTGACGCTGCACAAAGAGGAGCCGCCGCCGCTCACCAGCACAGAAACCCCACGCTGCCACAATTAGGTAATAGGGGGATACTCCACTCACACTTTCCTGTGACACGCCCCCTCTCTTCGTCATCGGGACCACTCCCACCCACCCACAATATACACATTGGTCTGCACCCGGCGTACAAGACGACACCCAGCATATAAGACGACCCCCGACTTTTAAGAAGATTTTCAGGGGTTAAAAAGTTGTCTTATACGCCGGAAAATATGGTACATAAGATTTTTCATGATAGACTGCAATATACCTGCATGTCTTTAGTCACCTGCAGAAGCTTAAAAATAATGACACAGGGGTTTTATAACTCAAAACTGATCCCTATTAGAGTACAGCACACACACATCATCAAGACAAAGCACAAAATGATTTTCCACAAACAATAAAGTCTGAAGATCTGTAATAAGATTTGAAGATTCCATTAAGGAATGAAATTTAAAATAGGAATAAACAATCATAACGTACTACACCATTCCGAACATAAAATTCAAAGTATAGCTTAGATTTCCCATATTCTGTTTAGGTAATTTAAATATATAGTGAACATAACCTTTGTAATTTTACTGTATATTAACCAACAATTGGCTGTTTGTCAATGATTTCATTGTTCTGCATTGCAGAAAACATTTTTGGTAAGTAACAGTGGATGACCTGTATCAAATAAATGGAGCCATAGAAATTAGTAGATGGGGTGTGAAATAACGCGGACGGGAGAGGTTTGATAATTTACTGATTCAATTTAATTTTTAATGTCAAGTTTGGGGAGGATTTCTCTTTATGTGATGGGAAGGTTCAGTCTTTATATGATGTTGTAATTCAATAGGTCTGCTTAAGAGAAGGCAATAACTACCTAATATTAGAAAGGGTGGAAAGGTTATACAATCTCATAAAGCACAGTGACATTGTAAACACTATTGTAACAGCTGAATATGCAAACAAGAATATAGACATTTTTATATCCAGTAATCATATATAGCAGATATACCTGCTGGGTTAGGCCTAGGTTATATAAAAATGTTTGCTGGTAGAACAAAGCACACTACAACTTTCACACATTTTTGGTTATTTATCCATTCTACCCTTGATCTCGTATGGCTTTGACTTCCAAGGAATCTTGCTGTAGATAAGTTTGGTCCTTATTTCAAGGTCCATAAAAAAATAGAAGTGAACAGACACTGAATACGCTTCTATGATTTATCCGACAGTCATTTCCATTTGTATTCTTCATATTTATTCTACATACACTCTAGGATTATAAATTAAACTCAATGGACCTTTATCTTTTTTGAACCTTTATAAATACACAACAAAATATTTCTAGGGCTTTAGGGTTGTGTCCAGCATCAAACAATACAGGCTATGTACTTGTTCATGAATTTTGCATGCACTGCAGTTGAGGATAGACTATTGCACATGTGTTTTCATCTAAAGTCTGTCTTAAAGGGGTTTTCTGGGAGTTATATTAATGGCCTATCCTGAGGATAGGCCATCAATATCAGATCGGTGTGCATATGACACCTGGCACCCCATCGATCAGCTGTTTTCTGTACAGGTATGGCCCAGAAGTTATCAGTTGCGGAGAAGAACTACGCAGTTCAGTTTACTGTATATTGGCCAAAGCTTGTAATGCAGATATAACCCTATTCATTCAAATAGGAGTGAATGTATAGTACCCCCACTATACAGTTGACAAATCTATGCTGTTCCACTTCTGATTTCTGGCTGTCAACAGCGTATCAGCCAGCTGATCAGCGGGGGTACTGGGTCTTGAACCCCCACAAATCTGAAGGAATACCTGTGAAGACTCAGACTTCAAGGTTAGATTTCAGAAAGGCAGATCTGAAGGGACTCAGAAAGAGAATCAGAGGGATCCAATGGCTGGATATCTTTAAGGACAAAAATGTCCAGGAAGGTTGGGAAATCTTAAAAAATTAGATTCTCAAAGCACAATTGTTAACAAGGGAAGAATACAAAGCATTTAAGGAAACCAGGATGGATGAATACATAACTTAAACACATGCTAAAAATGAAGAACGAAATGTTTATCAAATGGAAAGAGGGAGCCATATCTAAAGAAGAATATAATGCTGTCTGCAGAACATGCAGAGCACGAATCAGATTATCTAAAGCTGACAATGAATTAAGGCTTGCAAGAGATATTAAAAGCAGTAAAAAAGGATTTTGGGGATATGTCAAAAGTAAAAGAAAAGTCAAAGATGCTATAGGATTTTTACAGGATGAAAATGATGAAATGGTAAAAAAGGATGTTGAGAAGGATGAACTTTCAAATTCCTATTTTGCATTTGTTTTCTCTCAGAAAGGAAATGTATCATCAACTGATCTTCACTGTCCTATTAAAGGAGTAGAAGAATCCAGGATATCTATAAACAGAAAGATAGTGAGGAAGCACTTAGCTAACATAAATGAATTTAAGTCTGCAGTTCCAGAAAAATTACACCCCAGAGTGCTGACGGAGATAGCAGAATACATTTTTGAACCGCCCTCTATAATCTTTGAAAATTCTTGGAGAACAGGAGAAGTCTCAGAAGACTGGAGAAGAGCAAATGTTGCTCCTATCTTCAAAAAGGGGAAGAAGGTGGTCCCAGGGAACTATAGGCTGGTGAGTCTGACTTCCATACCAGGAAAGATCTTTGAACAAATTATTAAACAACATGTATGCAAGTACCTGGATAAGAATGAAGTGATTAACCAGAGTCAGCATGGGTTTGTAACTTAAAAGTCATGTCAGACTAACTTAATTTCCTTCTATGACAGAATCACTGACTGTGTTGATGAGGGAAATGCTGTAGATATAGTATATCTTGACTTCAGCAAAGCATTTGACAAAGTATTTCACGTCATCCTTATTGAAAAAATGACTAAGTATGGAATGTACAAGGCAACTGTTAGGTGGATTCATAACTGGCTTAGTGATCGGACCCAAAGGGTAGTTGTAAATGGCTGCACATCCAGTTGGAAGAATGTCTCATGTGGGGTACCACAGGGCTCTGTCCTGGGCCCTGTATTGTTCAACATCTTTATCAATGATTTATATGAAGAAATTGAGGGTACACTAATTATAATTGCTGATGACACAAAGCTAGGAGGGATAGCTAATACTAGAGAAGAGAGAGAGAGGATTCAAAAAGATATAAATAAGCTGGAGCAGTGGGCAGCAACTAACAGAATGGTTTTTAACAAGGACAAATGCCTAAGTACAACATCTGGGCAATAAAAATGAAAAAAGCATATACAGAATGAGAGGAATAGGGCTAAGCAACAGCACATGTGAAAAAGACTTGGGTATACTAATAGATCATAAACTGAACATGAGTCAACAGTATGATGCAGCAGCAAAAAAGGCAAATGCAATTCTGGGATGTTTTAACAGAATCATACAGTCTAGATCACGCAAAGTCATTATTGCCCTCTACTCTTCTTTGGTGTGATCTCACCTGGAATACTGCGTCCAGTTTTGGGCACCACATTTTAAAAAAGACATCAACAAACTGGAGCAAGTTCAAAGAAGAGCAGCCAGAATGGTGACTGGTCTGCAAACCATGTCCTATGAGGAACAGTTACAGGATCTGGGAATGTTTAGCTTGCAAAAAAAAAAGGGGAGACTTAATAGCTGTCTACAAATGTCTCAAGGGCTGTTACATTGTAGGGGGATAATCTTTATTTTCATTTGCACAAGAAAAGACTAGAAGCAATGGGATGAAACTGAATGGGAGGAGACAGAGATTAGATATTAGAAAAAACATTTTGACAGATCAATGAGTGGAACAGGCTGCCATGAGAGGTTGTGAGTAGAGTTGAGCGACTTTTACTTTTTTCGGATAGAGTTGGGTTTCGCGAAACCCGACTTTGTCAAAAGTCAGGTCGGGTGAAATCGGCCGATTATTGCAAAAAGTCAAGGACAGACTGAAACACGAAACCCAATGCAAGTCAATGGGGAATCAAAGTCAGCAGTGAGTAGAGGACAGGAAAACACCTACAGTGCCCATTTTAATGCCAAAAACATCAATTCTTAATACTTAAGCTTGTCAATCTTAATTTACTTTATAATAATAGTTAGGCATTGAAAACTGGGGGTCATTTGGCTAAAGTTGTGGGGGAGTAGGGCTGGCTCAAGATTTTCGTGGGCCCAGGAAACGCAGAATACATCATGGAGGTGGGGCAGGGAGAGGTAAGTATTTCAAGTTTGCAAGTGCTGTGATCCAGAGCAAGCAGGGGGGGGCCCACTCGTTGGCACTGGCACAGTGCCTCTCAAAGTACGGCGGTGTGTTTAACAGCGGGTGCCGCCTCCCACTGGCAGAGACACTTTTGCATACTATGAGGGGCCCTGTGCCAGTGACGTCGCCAACGAGTATGCCCCCCACCTGATGAAGGAACCTGCACTTTCATCTGCACCTTCCTCTTTGCCCCCTTGTAAGGTGGTATAGTATGCGGGAAGGGGAACCTGACTTTCAGCAGGGTCAGATTCTGGCTGTGTAGAGTGCAAGCGGAATGGAGTGGTCTGGGTCAATGTACCAGCAGACTCATCTAGCAGTGGCTGGACAATGGGCAGGATGAGGAGGAAACACATAAATAGGCCCAAATAATAAAGTAGGCTAAATGCAGTTCAAAATTGGTAACAGGACTAAACAGGCGGCATTGCTTTGTTCAGTGGAGGACAACTGTAATGATTGGCAGACACAGTTAGTAGGCCCAAATAATAAAGTAGGCTAAATGCAGTATAAAATTGGTAACAGGACTAAACAGGCGGCATTGCTTTGTTCAGTGGAGGACAACTGTAATAATTGGCAGACACAGTAATTAGGCCCAAATAATAAAGTAGGCTAAATGCAGTATAAAATTGGTAACAGGACTAAACAGGCGGCATTGCTTTGTTCAGTGGAGGACAACTGTAATGAGTGGCAGCCACAGTTACTAGGCCCAAATAATAAAGGAGGCTAAATACAGTTCCAAATTGGTAACAGGACTTAACAGGTGGCATAGCTAGGTACAGTGGTGGGCTCCTCTGCTGAGTAGCAGACAGTGGTAGTAGGCGTAAAGTATTAACTGGTCTAAATGGAGGCCAGGGCCCCTGTATATTTTAACTATCATCTATCATTTCAACAAATTTGTATTGGCAGTGCCATTGAAGGATTTAACAGCACAGACTACACAGTGGTGGAGCAGGGAGTGGTAATTATTGCAAGTGGTAGAGCACTGTTCGAGCTGGGGGGAAAACTCTCTCGTGGGCAGCGGTACTGGCACAGGGCCCCTCATATTACGACAGTGTGTCTGACATTGGTTGTGCGCCACCACCGTCAGAGACACTTCATTGTACTATGAGGGACTCTGTGCTAGTGCCATCGCCCAAGTGTGGGCCCACCCACCTGTCTAGGCAAATGGCACTCGCACGGGTGCTTGCACCAGGTGGTGACCACAGCCCTGTGGGGGGAGTCAGCCCATTTAGGCAGGTATAAAAATGGCCTATGGTGGACATTCAGCAGCTGCAAGTGGAGGAATTGGAGAAGTCAGTGTTAGGAGTCGAGTTTCCTCTGCTGCACAGAGGGAATCTTGATCCATGTCTGCTGCGGTCTCCCATTCAGCATCGGCCGCAGTGGGGTCTGCTCAGCGGAGACGTCGCTCCCAGCGTCTCACTGAGGCTGATTCTGTGCATAGGGTCACTACTGCCTTTTCTGGCTTTCCTATGGTACCCTGCACTGATCTGCGGCGAGCAGGCCTCTCTGGGACTAAGTCCTTATTTACACACACTGAGCATGCCCAGGGCAAGGTCTCCCATTGGAGGTCGAGGGTCACATGCTCAGGTACTGCAGCGCATCCCATTGGTCCTCCAGGAAGGTCCTGAAAGGGCAAAACTTCGGTAGCAGCTTCCTGTGCTGCAACTATATAAGCTGCGCATGACCGCACGGCCATGCGCTAGTATTGTCTAAAGTTATGTGCTTTGCGCCAGTGTGGTCACATGTGTGTGTGTTCAGGGACCCGGCTGAAATAAGCCCCTAGAATGCTGGCTCCTCCGGCGAGGAGATTGAGTCTGCGTGTATTCAGGGACCCGGCTGAAATAAGCCCCTAGAATGCTGGCTCCTCCGGCGAGGAGTTTTGTGTATTTGCGTGACCACTGACTGCTCTCTGTTTGGGCAGTTAGCCTGTGCCTCTGTGGAGTCTAACAGGGCACAGTGCTTTCCTTTCATGGCTACTCAGTGAATTAACTGAGTTAGTCTATACCGCCATATAGCTTCGCCGTTTGCTAGCAGCAGGTACTCCTGCACGGTGGACCCCGGGCTGCGAACGCACCAATATCAATAAACATCTCTATTTACTCGGTGCGTTCCGCTAGCCCTAACAGAATACTAGCGCCAGGGTCTGGCTAGTAAATGGCGGACATTCAGCAATCTTTGCGGTATATCCAGCAGCTGGAGGGTAGGTTGGCAGCTCTCGAGAGCTCAACCTCAGCTGTGGATGTTACCGCAGTTGCTGTACAGGCTGCTAGCGTGGCTGCAGCAACCTTGTCCACTGCCACCCCTGTTCCAACATTATCTCGCCTCCCGCTGCCAGAAAAATTTTCTGGAAATAGCAAAACTTGTAGGGGATTCGTGAGTCAGTGCTCTATTCACCTCGAGCTCCTGGCTGCACGTTTTCCTACAGAGCGGGCTAAGGTGGGATTTATTGTGTCTCTCTTGTCAGACAGGGCGTTGGAGTGGGCTACGCCGCTGTGGGAGCGTGGTGATCATGTGGTGCAGAGTGCTCCGTTGTTCCTGAGCACTCTGAAAAAGGTCTTTTTAGGACCTCAAGTCACCCATGACACAGCGCTCCAACTACTGGCATTAACTCAGGGTGAGTCCTTGGTCAGCCATTTTTCCGTCCGCTGCCGTACTTTAGCTTCCGAGCTGGAGTGGTCGGATAAAGCCCTTATCCCCATATTTTGGAGGGGCCTGGCTGACCACGTTAAGGACGCTCTGGCCACTAGGGAGATTTCTGCCACACTGGAGGAGTTAATAACTGTCTCTACTCGTACTGACCTCCGTTTTAACGAGCGGAGGTTGGAGCGAGCCCAGTGTAGGCAGAAGTTTCGGCTGGCTCCCACCTTCGCCAAACCTTTGGAATCTCCAGTCCAAGCATTCGAGTCACATGAGGCCTTAGAGGTGACACGAGCGGGATCCAAGTCTCAGTCCGCCCGTGCACATAAGGTCCGTCATGTTTGCCAGCAGTCAGGTCACCTTGCCTCCAAGGGTCCTCAGCGGTCGGGGAAACGTCAGCGTCTAGTGTCAGTTGGAGGAGGTACACTAGACACGGCGATGTTTGCCTCAAAGTTGTCCTTCAAGGGGACAATTACCATAGGCCCATCCACTCTTATGGTCGAGCTATGCGTGGATTCTGGGGCAGAGGGTAACTTTATGTCTTCCACTTTTGCCCAGCGTCACGCAATACCCTTGGTGATGCTCGCCAAGCCAGTAACCGTTCGAGTGGTAAATGGGTCAACACTACCTTCACAGATTACCCACCAAACCATTCCTTTCACGCTATCTGTGTCTCCATCACATCAGGAGATAATCTCCCTATTAGTCATTCCTGAGGGAATTGATGAGGTCCTGTTGGGGATACCATGGCTTCGCTACCATTCTCCTCATATTGAGTGGTCCTCTGGGAGAATTTTGGGATGTAGTAAATCCTGCAAGGGTGGATGTCAGAGGGAGTGCGCTCAGGTTGCTACTATACAGGTTCCCGCAGATCTTTCCTCTCTCCCCAAGCACTATTGGCCCTATGCAGACGTGTTCTCCAAAAGAGCTGCGGAGACCCTTCTGCCTCACCGCCCCTATGACTGTCCTATTGACCTCTTGCCTGGTGCTGAGCCTCCCCGGGGTCGAGTCTATCCGTTATCTCTCCCGGAGATGGAGGCAATGTCCCAGTACATCCAAGAGAATCTTGCAAGAGGATTCATTAGGAAGTCAGTGTCACCGGCAGGGGCTGGGTTCTTCTTCATACAGAAGAAGACTGGAGACTTACGTCCATGCATAGACTACAGGGGTCTTAACGCCATCACCGTTAAGAACAAGTACCCATTACCCCTGATATCTGAGCTTTTTGATAGGCTACGGGGAGCAAGGGTATTTACAAAGTTAGATCTGCTGGATGCTTACAACCTGATTCGCATCCGTGAGGGGGATGAATGGAAGACGGCTTTTAACACCAGGGATGGGCACTATGAATATCTGGTGATGCCCTTCGGGCTCTGTAATGCCCCAGCCGTTTTCCAAGACTTTGTGAACGACATCTTCCGAGATATGCTCACCACCTCGGTCATAGTCTATCTGGATGATATTCTCATCTTCTCTCCAGATATTGACTCCCATCGGAGAGATGTTCGCAAAGTCTTCGACCTCTTACGGGCAAACTCCCTCTACGCCAAGTTGGAGAAGTGTGTGTTAGAGCAGGAGTCCTTGCCTTTCCTTGGTTATATCATCTCTGCCCAGGGTTTGACTATGGATCCTGCCAAGCTACAGGCTGTAATGGACTGGCAGGAACCCCATTCTCTTAAAGCAGTGCAGCGCTTTATGGGGTTCATTAATTACTATCGCCAGTTCATTCCACACTTCTCAACTTTGGTAGCTCCCTTGGTTGCCCTCACCAAGAAGGGAGCAAATCCCAAGTTGTGGTCAGAGGAGGTCTCCAAGGCCTTTCTCTCGATTAAGTCACACTTCGCTAGCGCTCCCATCCTACATCGCCCCGATGTAGATAAACCATTTATCTTGGAGGTGGATGCCTCATCCGTTGGTGCTGGAGCAGTCCTTTTCCAAAAGGATGCTCAAGGTCGGAAGCATCCTTGCTTCTTCTTCTCCAAGACCTTCACACCAGCGGAGAGGAATTATTCCATCGGGGACAGGGAGTTGCTAGTCATGAAGTTGGCTTTTTCAGAGTGGAGACACCTCTTGGAGGGAGCTCGCTTTCCCTTCCAAGTCTTCACTGACCACAAGAACTTGCTGTATATACAGACAGCCCAGCGGCTGAATTCTCGCCAGGCTAGATGGTCCCTGTTCTTCTCCCGGTTCCATTTTACTCTCCATTTTCTCTCCGGGGAGAAGAACGTTCGTGCCGACGCTCTCTCCCGCTCCGTAGTGTCATCTGAGGAGGAGGAGGAGGAGCCTTGGCTTATTGTCCCTTCTGAGAGCCTGAGAACTGTAGCTCCGGTTTCGCTAGAGTCTGTGCCCCCGGGCAAGACTTTCGTGCCAGCTAACTTGCGACCGGAGGTTCTCTCTTGGGCTCACTCCTCCAGAGTGGGTGGGCATTTTGGGACCAAGAGGACATCTGAGCTTTTGTCGAGAACATACTGGTGGCCGCATATGGCCTGAGATGTCAGGGACTATATTCAGGCGTGCGTTTCTTGCGCCCAGAATCGGTCTCCTCGGCAATGGCCTGCTGGGTTGCTTTGCCCTCTACCGGTGGCAGATAGGCCCTGGGAGATGGTCGGGATGGACTTTGTGGTGGGCTTACCCAAGTCGCGTGGCTGCTCCGTTATTTGGGTTGTCACCGACCATTTCTCTAAGATGGTGCATTTGGTGCCGCTCCCTCGGTTACCTTCTGCACGGGCCTTGGCGGTGTTGTTCATTAAGCACATTTTCCGATTACATGGTATGCCTGATAAGATTGTCAGCGATCGGGGTCCCCAGTTCGCGTCTCGGTTTTGGAGAGAGCTCTGCCGTTTACTCAGCATAGAATTGAACCTCTCCTCTGCATATCATCCTGAGACGAATGGGTTGGTGGAGAGAATCAACCGGACTCTGGTGACATATTTGCGACATTTCGCATCTGCTAGGCAGGATGACTGGGCATCTTTGCTACCTTGGGCGGAATTTGCCTTGAACAACGCCGTAGCCGATTCCACTGGTCAGACTCCTTTTCTCCTTAATTACGGCCAGCATCCGCGTGTCCCTGTGTACATGCCCGTGTCATCCACAGACTGGGCGGTGGAGGCACGTGACATCTGGGACCGCACACAGGATGCCATCCGGGCCTCCAAGGAGAGAATGAGGGTTTCGGCTGATACACATCGGCGCCCCGCTCTGGTCTTTGCTCCTGGCGACTTAGTGTGGCTCTCCGCCCGTAACATCAGGCTGCGAGTTGAGTCCACTAAGTTTGCTCCTCGCTACATTGGCCTGTTTAAGGTTCTGGAACAGGTCAACCCTGTGGTCTACCATTTGGCTATTCCTCCACGCCTTGGTATCACCGATACTTTTCACGTTTCCCTCTTAAAGCCCGTTCGTTTGTCCCAGTTTTCTGAGTCATCTGCTGGGACATCGGGTTCATCCACGGATGAGTTTGAGGTGAATGCTATTGTGGGGTGCAAGGTGGTACGTGGCAAGAAATTTTATCTGGTGGACTGGAAGGGTCACGGCCCAGAGGATAGAACCTGGGAGCCTGTGGAGCACATTCGGGCTCCGCTGCTTATTGCAGCTCTTGAGCGCAGTGAGGCTCAAGGAGGGGGGGGGCCCTAGGAGGGGGGGTAATGTTAGGAGTCGAGTTTCCTCTGCTGCACAGGGGGAATCTCGATCCGTGTCTGCTGCGGTCTCCCATTCAGCATCGGCCGCAGTGGGGTCTGCTCAGCGGAGATGTCGCTCCCAGCATCTCGCTGAGGCTGATTCTGTGCATAGGGTCACTACTGCCTTTTCTGGCTTTCCTATGGTACCCTGCACTGATCTGCGGCGAGCAGGCCTCTCTGGGACTAAGTCCTTATTTACACACACTGAGCATGCCCAGGGCAAGGTCTCCCATTGGAGGTCGAGGGTCACATGCTCAGGTACTGCAGCGCATCCCATTGGTCCTCCAGGAAGGTCCTGAAAGGGCAAAACTTCGGTAGCAGCTTCCTGTGCTGCAACTATATAAGCTGCGCCTGACCGCACGGCCATGCGCTAGTATTGTCTAAAGTTATGTGCTTTGCGCCAGTGTGGTCACATGTGTGTGTGTTCAGGGACCCGGCTGAAATAAGCCCCTAGAATGCTGGCTCCTCCGGCGAGGAGATTGAGTCTGCGTGTATTCAGGGACCCGGCTGAAATAAGCCCCTAGAATGCTGGCTCCTCCGGCGAGGAGTTTTGTGTATTTGCGTGACCACTGACTGCTCTCTGTTTGGGCAGTTAGCCTGTGCCTCTGTGGAGTCTAACAGGGCACAGTGTTTTCCTTTCACGGCTACTCAGTGAATTAACTGAGTTAGTCTATACCGCCATATAGCTCCGCCGTTTGCTAGCAGCAGGTACTCCTGCACGGTGGACCCCGGGCTGCGAACGCACCAATATTAATAAACATCTCTATTTACTTGGTGCGTTCCGCTAGCCCTAACAGTCAGTAAGAGAAGGCCAAAAGCAAGACATTTTTCAGGCAAGCTACATGTCAGCAGGGGAAGGTGGGGCCAAATAATTTGAAATCCATGGTTGGTTCATTTTAATGAAGGTTAGATCATCCGGCTTTAAAAGCTGTTTTCCTACTCCCAGATAAGGGAGCCTTCGAGGCCTTGTGTAGCCAGACGATGACGCTGGCTCAACACCTCCAGCCTTAGGTGCTATTGTGCTTTTGCCACTACCACCAGATGCACCACCACCACCATCAGTACCAGCTGGCAACCACCGCCCACGGGCTCTTCCACCAGACTTCCTCATTTTTTGGAAAATCTAACCAAAATAACAACCGTTATATGGTACTGTAAAACAAGGTAGAAGGTGTATATAAACTTGTTAAGAATTTAAATCTCCCTTTTTTTTTGCGACTGAACCAAAACTCAGGCCCTGTGCATAAAACAACACAATGTAAGTGACAGAAAGTGGCTGGCTGATATACAACAAACTAACAGGACTGAAGTATATCCACTTTGTGAGAATTAGAATCTCCTTTTTTTTGGGAGACTGAACCAAAACTCTGGCCCAGTGTATATAACAACGCAATCTAAGTGGCAGAAAGTGGCTGGCTGACATACAACAAACTAACAGGACTGAAGTATATCCACTTTGTGAGAATTTGAATCTCCCTTTTTTTTAGGGAGACTGAACTAAAGCTCAGGCCCAGTGTATATAACAACGCAGTCTAAGTGGCAGAAAGTGGCTGGTTGACATTCGACAAACAAACAGGACTGCAGTATATCCACTTTGTGAGAATTTGAATCTCACTTTTTTGGGGGGAGACTGAAACAAAGCTCAGGCCCAGTGTATATAACAACGCAATCTAAGTGGCAGAAAGTGGCTGGTTGACATACGACAAACAAACAGGACTGCAGTATATCCACTTTGTGAGAATTTGAATCTCACTTTTTTGGGGGGAAACTGAACCAAAACTCAGGCCCAGTGTATATAACAACGCAATCTAAGTGGCAAAAGTGGCTGGCTGACATACGACAAACAAACAGGACTGCAGTATATCCACTTTGTGAGAATTTGAATCTCACTTTTTTGGGGGGAGACTGAACCAAAACTCAGGCCCAGTGTATAGAACAATGCAATCTAAGTGGCAGAAAGTGGCTGGCTGATATACGACAAACTAACAGAACTGCAGTATATCCACTTTGTGAGAATTTGAATCTCACTTTTTTGGGGGGGAGACTGAACCAAAACTCAGGCCCAGTGTATAGAACAACGCAATCTAAGTGGCAGAAAGTGGCTGGCTGATATACGACAAACTAACAGAACTGCAGTATATCCACTTTGTGAGAATTTGAATCTCCCTTTTTTGGGGGGAGACTGAACCAAAACTCAGGCCCAGTGTATATAACAACGCAATCTAAGTGGCAGAAAGTGGCTGGCTGACATACGACAAACTAACAGGACTGCAGTATATCCACTTTGTGAAAATTTGAAACTCCCTTTTTTGGGGGGAGACTGACCCAAAACTCAGGCCCAGAGTATAAAACAACGCAATGTAAGTGGCAGAAAGTCCCTGGCTGACATACACCAAACTAACAGGACTGCTGTAGATCCACTTTGTGAGAATTTGAAACTCCCTTTTTTGGGGGGAGACAGACCCAAAACTTAGGCCCAGAGTATAAAACAACGCAATGTAAGTGGCAGAAAGTGGCTGGCTGACAAACAGCAAACTAACAGGACTGCAGTAGATCCACTGTGTGAGAATTTGAAACTCCCTTTTTTGGGGGGAGACTGACCCAAAACTCAGGCCCAGTGTATAAAACAACGCAATCTAAGTGGCAGAAAGTGGCTGGCTGACATACACAAAACTAACAGGACTGCAGTATATCCACTTTGTGAGAATTTGAATCTCACTTTTTTGGGGGGAGACTGAACCAAAACTCAGGCCCAGTGCATAAAACAACACAATGTAAGTGGCAGAAAGTGGCTGGAAGATATATGAAAAAATACAAGGACTGTAGTACAATTTCAATCTCCCTACAATGATCTCAGGAAAGTATGGCAGCAATTAAAAGGACTGCTGCACACAAAAGTGTGGACAAATAAGCAAGATAACTGTGCAGAAAGGAGCAACAGGATTTTTGCTTTTAAAAAAGCAGTTGGTTTGCACAGCAGCATGCACACAGCAATGCAGCTATCAGGTAGTCTTATAAGGCAGCCTAATAAGCTACAGAGCTGATGCACAAAAATATAGCCTCCACTGTCCCTGCAAAAAAATGGTGGTGTTGGACAGTGGAAATCGCTACAGCACAAGCAGTTTGGGGGTTAATCTTCCCTCCCTAACTATATCCCTTCTTCTGATGAAGCTGCAGCAACCTCTCCCTATGCTAAGATCGGCAGAGGTAAGATGGCGGTCGGCGTGCATGCCCCTTTATAGCCCCTGTGATGCTGCAGAAAGCAAGCCAATCACTGTCATGCCCTTCTCTAAGATGGTGGGGACCGAGACCTATGTCATCACGCTGCCCACACTCTGCGTCCTCCTTCATTGGCTGAAAAATGGTGCTGAAAGCGTCATACGAAACGCGACTATCGCGCGCAGATCGCCAACCTCATGGCCGATCCCACACTAGGATCGGGTCGGATTTCATGAAACCCGACTTTGCCGAAAGTCGGCGAATTTTGAATTTGTCCGATCTGTTTCACTCAACCCTAGTGGTGGTGAGTTCTCCTTCCATGTAAGTTTTCAAACAGAGGCTGGACAGACATCTGTCTGGGATGATTTAGTGAATCCTGCTTTGAGCAGGGGGTTGGACCAGATGACCCAGGAGGTCCCTTCCAACTCTATCATTCTATGATTCTATGATTCTATGATAGCCTATCCTGAAGACAACGCTTTTAAAGACCATTGCAAGCAACCAGTGTTGAACTTTATCTTCATATTTACTTCCACTAACATATTCTGACTGGCTATTCTAGGACTCAAAATATATTTTCTCATAGACAGTTATGATGTATGAGGCCCATTATCTGCTCTTATCTGATGAACTAAAAGATGAGTGGCTGATGAATTGGGTATGAACTGCACATGGTTACCAAAACACCAGCCAGCTATAATACAATCGTTATTGCCCATAGGGTTCATATATGTAGTACTAAGGAACATCCATCATGTCATACATATTTAACAGTACTATATCCACTCCCATAACTGAGCTTCATATGAAATAGAAGCAAGTTAAAAATAATTTAGAAATTTAAAGAAAAGAAACAATCCTATGGGAAAAAAATAAGTAGAATCCTGATTAACCCCTTCATGACCCAGCCTATTTTGACCTTAAAGACCTTGCCGTTTTTTTGCAATTCTGACCAGTGTCCCTTTATGAGGTAATAACTCAGGAACGCTTCAATGGATCCTAGCGGTTCTGAGATTGTTTTTTCGTGACATATTGTGCTTCATGTTAGTGGTAAATTTAGATCAATAAATTCTGTGTTTGTTTGTGATAAAAACGGAAATTTGGCGAAAATTTTGAAAATTTCGCAATTTTCACATTTTGAAATTTTATTCTGTTAAACCAGAGAGGTATATGACACAAAATAGTTAATAAATTACATTTCCCACACGTCTACTTTACATCAGCACAATTTTGGAAACAAAATTTTTTTTTGCTAGGAAGTTATAAGGGTTAAAATTTGACCAGTGATTTCTCATTTTTACAACGAAATTTACAAAACCATTTATTTTAGGGACCACCTCACATTTGAAGTCAGTTTGAGGGGTCTATATGGCTGAAAATACCCAAAAGTGACACCATTCTAAAAACTGCACCCCTCAAGGTGCACAAAACCACATTCAAGAAGTTTATTAACCCTTCAGGTGCTTCACAGCCGCAGAAGCAACATGGAAGGAAAAAATGAACATTTAACTTTTTAGTCACAAAAATTATTTTTCAGCAACAATTTTTTTATTTTCCCAATGGTAAAAGGAGAAACTGAACAACGAAAGTTGTTGTCCAATTTGTCCTGAGTACGCTGATACCTCATACAGTTAGGGCCAGAAATATTTGGACAGTGACACAATTTTTGCGAGTTGGGCTCTGCATGCCACCACATTGGATTTGAAATGAAACCTCTACAACAGAATTCAAGTGCAGATTGTAACGTTTAATTTGAAGGGTTGAACAAAAATATCTGATAGAAAATGTAGGAATTGTACACATTTCTTTACAAACACTCCACATTTTAGGAGGTCAAAAGTAATTGGACAAATAAACATAACCCAAACAAAATATTTTTATTTTCAATATTTTGTTGCAAATCCTTTGGAGGCAATCACTGCCTTAAGTCTGGAACCCATGGACATCACCAAACGCTGGGTTTCCTCCTTCTTAATGCTTTGTCAGGCCTTTACAGCCGCAGCCTTCAGGTCTTGCTTGTTTGTGGGTCTTTCTGTCTTAAGTCTGGATTTGAGCAAATGAAATGCATGCTCAATTGGGTTTAGATCTGGAGATTGACTTGGCCATTGCAGAATGTTCCACTTTTTGGCACTCATGAACTCCTGGGTAACTTTGGCTGTATGCTTGGGGTCATTGTCCATCTGTACTATGAGGCGCCGTCCAATCAACTTTGCAGCATTTGGCTGAATCTGGGCTGAACGTATATCCCGGTACACTTCAGAATTCATCCGGCTACTCTTGTCTGCTCTTATGTCATCAATAAACACAAGTGACCCAGTGCCATTGAAAGCCATGCATGCCCATGCCATCACGTTGCCTCCACCATGTGTTTACAGAGGATGTGGTGTGCCTTGGATCTCCAAACTTTTTTCTTCCCATCATTCTGGTACAGGTTGATCTTTGTCTCATCTGTCCATAGAATACTTTTCCAGAACTGAGCTGGCTTCTTGAGGTGTTTTTCTGCAAATTTAACTCTGGCCTGTCTATTTTTGTTATTGATGAATGGTTTGCATCTAGATGTGAACCCTTTGTATTTACTGTCATGGAGTTTTCTCTTTACTGTTGACTTAGAGACAGATACACCTACTTCACTGAGAGTGTTCTGGACTTCAGTTGATGTTGTGAAAGGGTTCCTCTTCACCAAATTAAGTATGCGGCGATCATCCACCACTGTTGTCATCCGTGGACGCCCAGGCCTTTTTGAGTTCCCAAGCTCACCAGTCAATTCCTTTTTTCTCAGAATGTACCCAACTGTTGATTTTGCTACTCCAAGCATGTCTGCTATCTCTCTGATGGATTTTTTCTTTTTTTTCAGCCTCAGGATGTTCTGCTTCACCTCAATTGAGAGTTCCTTTGACCGCATGTTGTCTGCTCACAGCAACAGCTTCCAAATGCAAAACCACACACCTGGAATCCACCCCTGACCTTTTAACTACTTCATTGATTACAGGTTAACGAGGGAGACGCCTTCAGAGTTAATTGCAGCCCTTAGAGTCCATTGTCCAATTACTTTTGGTCCCTTGAAAAAGAGGACGCTATGCATTACAGAGCTATGATTCCTAAACCCTTTCTCCGATTTGGATGTGGAAACTATCATATTGCAGCTGGGAGTGTGCACTTTCAGCCCATATTATATATATAATTGTATTTCTGAACATGTTTTTGTAAACAGCTAAAATAACAAAACTTGTGTCACTGTCCAAATATTTCTGGCCCTAACTGTATGTGGGGGTAAACCACTGTTTGGGCGCACGGCAGGGCTTGGAAGGGAAGGAGCGCCATTTGACTTTTTGAATAAAAAATTGGCTGCACTCTTTAGCGGACACCATGTCACGTTTGGAGAGCCCCCGTGTGCCTAAAAATTGGAGCTCCCCCACAATTGACCCCATTTTGGAAACTAGACGCCCCAAGGAACTTATCTAGGTGCATAGTGAGCCCTTTAAACCCCCAGGTGCTTCACAAATTGATCTGTAAAAATGAAAAAGTACTTTTTTTTCACAAAAAAATTATTTTCGCCTCAATTTTTTCATTTTCACATGGACAACAGGATAAAATGGATCCTAAAAATTGTTGGGCAATTTCTCCTGAGTACACCGATACCTCACATGTGGGGGTAAACCACTGTTTGGGCACATGGTAAGGCTCGGAAGGGAAGGAGCGCCATTTGACTTTTTGAATGAAAAATTATCTCCATCGTTAGCGGACACCATGTCGCGTTTGGAGAGACCCTGTGTGCCTAAACATTGGAGCTCCCCCACAAGTGACCCCATTTTGGAAACTGGACCCCCAAGGGACTTATCTAGATGCCTAGTGAGCACTTTAAACCCTCAGGTGCTTCACAAATTGATCCGTAAAAATGAAAAAGTACTTTTTTTCACAAAAAATTTCTTTTCGCCTCAATTTTTTCATTTTCACATGGGCAATAGGATAAAATGGATCCTAAAATTTGTTGAGCAATTTCTCCCGAGTACGCCGATACCTCATATGTGGGGTAAACCACTGGGCACACGGCAGGGCTCGGAAGGGAAGGCGTGCCTTTTGACTTTTTGAATGGAAAATTAGCTCCAATTGTTAGCGGACACCATGTCGCATTTGGAGAGCCCCTGTGTGCCTAAACATTGGAGCTCCCCCACAAGTGACCCCATTTTGGAAACTAGACCCCCCAAGGAACTTATCTAGATGCATACTGAGCACTTTAAACCCCCAGGTGCTTCACAGAAGTTTATAATGCAGAGCCATGAAAATAAAAAATAATTTTTCTTTTCTCAAAAATAATTTTTTAGCCTGGAATTTCCTATTTTGCCAATGGTAATAGGAGAAATTGGACCCCAAAAGTTGTTGTCCAGTTTCTCCTGAGTATGCTGATACCCCATATGTGGGGGTAAACCAATGTTTGGGCACATGCCGAGGCTCGGAAGTGAAGTAGTGACGTTTTGAAATGCAGACTTTGATGGAATGCTCTGCGGGCGTCACGTTGCGTTTGCAGAGCCCCTGATGTGGCTAAACAGTAGAAACCCCCCACAAGTGACCCCATTTTGGAAACTAGACCCCGAAAGGAACTTATCTAGATATGAGGTGAGCACTTTGAACCCCCAAGTGCTTCACAGAAGTTCATAACACAGAACAGTAAAAATAATAAATACGTTTTCTTTCCTCAAAAATAATTTTTTAGCCCAGAATTTTTTAATTTTACCAAGGGTAACAGGAGAAATTTGACCACAATATTTGTTGTCCAGTTTCTCCTGAGTACGGTGATACCCCATATGTGGGGGTAAACTACTATTTGGGCACTTGCCGGGGCTCGGAAGTGAAGTAGTGACGTTTTGAAATACAGACTTTGATGGAATGCTCTACGGGCGTCACGTTGCGTTTGCAGAGCCCCTGATGTGACTAAACAGTAGAAACCCCCCACAAGTCACCCCATTTCGGAAACTAGACCCCGAAATGAAATTATCTAGATATGTGGTGAGCACTTTCAACCCCAAAGTGCTTCACAGAAGTTTATAACGCAGAGCCGTGAAAATAATAAATACGTTTTCTTTCCTCAAAAATAATTTTTTAGCCCAGAATTTTTTATTTTCCCAAGGGTTACAGGAGAAATTGGACCACAAAAGTTGTTGTCCAGTTTCTCCTGAGTAAGCTGATACCCCTTGTGTGGGGGTAAACCAATGTTTGGGCACACGTCGGGGCTCAGAAGGGAAGTAGTGACTTTTGAAATGCAGACTTTGATGGAATGGTCTGCGGGCGTCACGTTGCGTTTGCAGAGCCCCTGGTGTGCCTAAACAGTAGAAACCCCCCACAAGTGACCCCATTTTGGAAACTAGACCCCCCATGGAACTTATCTAGATATGTGCTGAGCACTTTGAACCCCCAAGTGCTTCACAGACGTTTACAACGCAGAGCCGTGAAAATAAAAAATCATTTTTCTTTCCTCAAAAATGATGTTTTAGCAAGCAATTTTTTATTTTCTCAAGAGTAACAGGAGAAATTGGACCCCAGTAATTGTTGCGCAGTTTGTCCTGAGTATGCTGGTACCCCATATGTGGGGGTAAACCACTGTTTGGGCACACGTCGGGGCTCGGAAGTGAGGGAGCACCATTTGACTTTTTGAATACAAGATTGGCTGGAATCAATGGTGGCGCCATGTTGCGTTTGGAGACCCCCTGATGTGCCTAAACAGTGGAAACCCCTCAATTCTAACTCCAACACACCCCTAAACCTTATCTAAACTGTAGCCGTAACCCTAATCACAACCTTAACCCCAACACACCCCTAACCACAACCCTAATTCCAACCCAACCCTAACCCTAAGGCTATGTGCCAACGTTGCGGATTCGTGTGAGATTTTTCAGCATCATTTTTGAAAAATCCGCGGGTAAAAGGCACTGCGTTTTACCTGCGGATTTACCGCGGATTGCCAGTGTTTTTTGTGCGGATTTCACCTGTGGATTCCTATTGAGTAACAGGTGTAAAACGCTGCGGAATCCGCACAAAGAATTGACATGCTGCGGAAAATACAACACAGCGTTCCCGCGCGGTATTTTCCGCACCATGGGCACAGCGGATTTGGTTTTCCATATGTTTACATGGTACTGTAAACCTGATGGAACTCTGCTGTGAATCCTCAGCCAAATCCGCACCGTGTGCATAAAGCCTAATTCTAAAGGTATGTGCACACGCTGCGGAAAACGCTGCGGATCCGCAGCAGCTTCCCATGAGTTTACAGTTCAATGTAAACCTATGGGAAACAAAAATCGCTGTACACATGCTGCAGAAAAACAGCACGGAAACGCAGCGGCTTACATTCCGCAGCATGTCGCTTCTTTCTGCGGATTCCACAGCGGTTTTACAACTGCTCCAATAGAAAATCGCAGTTGTAAAACCGCAGTGAAATGCGCAGAAAAACCGCGGTAAATCCACAGCGGATTAGCACTGTGGATTTATCAAATCCTCTGCGGAAAAATCCGCAGAGGACCAGAATACATGTGCACATCCCGAACCCTAACCCTAACCCTACCCCTACCCCTAACCCTACCCCTAACCCTACCCCTACCCCTAACCCTACCCCTAACCCTACCCCTAACCCTAACCCTACCCCTAACCCTACCCCTAACCCTACCCCTACCCCTAACCCTACCCCTAACCCTACCCCTAACCCTAACCCTAACCCTAACCCTACCCCTAACCCTACCCCTAACCCTAACCCTAACCCTACCCCTAACCCTAACCCTAGTTCTTACCCCAACCTTAGTGGAAAAAAAAAATTATTTTTTTTTTATTGTCCCTACCTATGGGGGTGACAAATGGGGGGGTCATTTACTATTTTTTTTATTTTGATCACTGAGATAGGTTATATCTCAGTGATCAAAATTCAATCTGGAACGAATCTGCCGGCCGGCAGATTCGGCGGGCGCACTGCACATGCGCCCACCATTTTGGAAGATGGCGGCGCCCAGGAAAGAAGACGGACACCGGCATGCTCGGTAAGTATAAGGGGTGGAGATCAGGGCATGGGGGGGCGTCGGAGCACGGGGGGGGGCGTCGGAGCATGGATGAGGATCGGTGTGCGTGCGGGTGGATTGGAGCACGGGGTTGGGGGATCGCTGTGCGGGGGGGGATCGGAGCACGAGGGGGTTTCATTGGAGCACGGGGGGTGTGATTGGAGCACGGGGGGAGCGGACAGGAGGACGGGGGAGCGGAGCACAGGACGGAGGGGAGCGGACCACAGATCGGGAGGGCTGGGGGGCGATCGGTGGGGTGGGGTGGGTGCACACTAGTGTTTCCAGCCATGGCCGATGATATTGCAGCATCGGCCATGGCTGGATTGTAATATTTCACCAGTTATTTAGGTGAAATATTACAAATCGCTCTGATTGGCAGTTTCACTTTCAACAGCCAATCAGAGTGATCGTAGCCACGGGGGGGTGAAGCCACCCCCCCTCGGCTAAACTATCACTCTCCCTGTCCCTGCAGATCGGGTGAAATGGGAGTTAACCCTTTCACCCGATCTGCAGGGACGCGATCTTTCTGTGACACAGCAGATTGGCACCGACTTTCATACGGATATGGATGAGGCCACAGATTATTATTTATTATTATTATTATTTATTGTTATAGTAATAATAAATAATAATCTGTGGCCTCATCCATATTCGTATTCCTGATAAGGTTTGTCCCATCTATGGATAAAAATTTTCCTAGCCAGAGACAGCAAGCAGAGGCTATTAAAGTAAGAAAAATCGAAATCACAGATCATGCTAAGCAAGACCAGTTATATTAAGATGGCACCTTATTGGTTGCAGCTGTGGCATAACACATTTCAATAATTCCGGCTGTTTGGCTTGCGTTGACATTTATTTGCACCTCCTTGATCAATTAAGTAAACTCAAGTCCAGTCACCATTCCTCCATGTTAAAAGTAATTACCATCTGTATGGAAGAAATATAAAACTCAATTTTTTTCAGGCAAATAATAATACTGTATGAATTATACTTTACTTAATGCATTTGCATATATAATTACGTGTAGTGTACAGTAATAGATCTGCCTGTCGGACCATAAAATGTTTTTGACTTGACACATAAGCTGACGGTATTTTCAGCAACGTTTTTATGCAACGTATGCAATGAGCTTGTCAAATTGATCATGCCTTGATTTACTCAGATAGACTGTGCATCATTTAACAGTGACAAATATTGTTTTTTTCCTTGTGACTTATTCCTCTTCTTCATTGTATATATAAGCCTTGTAAATAAATGTTAATAGTTATAACTAAATTCCTGCCAATAATTCAATAACACATGATCCATCTAAGGCTAATATGTCTAAGAACAAGACTAGTACATATCATTGCTGATCAATTTGTTCCATGTCCATTGACATTGAGTTGGTCCCCTAGTCTATGCTGTAACATCCAGCACTCTTCTGGGAAAAAATCCTAATAGTTTTCACATCCATTCGGCCACATGAGCATTAGACTTCTGAATGTTATTTAGCACGCTGGATATTTTTCTATTTTCTACAAATACTCTTAGTTAAAGCACCATAACATCATTTTTTATTGCAGTGCTGCTCTGCCCCTACTCTTATACAAACCCACCGCAAACCCACCTTCTATCAGCACGACTCAGTCTTCAGCAGGTTGTGCTCTCCTGGATCACTCCAGTGATTGCTGGGCGAGCCAAAGAGCACTTTTCAATGTAAGTCAATGAAAGCCTGGTTCTGGCTTTCATAGACTTACATTGAGAGCATGTGATCATTACTTCTGACTTCCGGTCAGTCAGAAGTTGCGGTCACAAGATGGAAAAGTGGGATTAGAGCAGCACTGATAAAAGATAAAGATGGCTGTTGGTAAGTAGAAGACTTTTAGTCAGGGGCCATGTATTAGAAGCCCCACTGCAGTGCTGTAATAAAAAAAAACTGCTGGAGTAGTGCTTTAAAATAGAAGTAATAAAAGCAAAATAGAGTCTTACAGTGCTGTGGTACTTCGATAATGAAAAGGAACCCTCTAAATGTATTTAAGAAATTTCATCCTCTTCACATTAAACCATAACATACAAGTGCTTCTCACAAAATTAGAATATCATCAAAAAGTTAATATATTTCACTTTTTCATTATAAGAAGTGAAACTCGAATATTATATAGAGTCATAACAAACAGAGTGATTTATTTCAAGTGTTCATTTCTGTTAATGTTGATAATTATGACTTACAGCCAATGCAAACCCAAAAGTCATTATCTCAGTTAATTAGAATAATTAATAAAAAGCACCTGCAAAGGCTTCCTAAACCTTTAAAAAGGTCCATTAGTCTGTTTCAGTAGGCTCAGCAATCATGGGAAAGACTGTTTGTAACATCCATGCCAGAATAGCTGCATTACTCACCACTCTGGGCCATGCTGTGAGTTCTGTCCTCTGCCGGCTCCATGTTCTGGGCCTCATGTCTTTGCTTGTTGCATACCTCCTGGTTGCATGCTTAGGGTGGCCCCAGCACTTCCTGCTTCTTATAGTGACCGTGTGCACCTTCCTAAGGTGTCTCCTGCTAATTGCCAAGAGGCATCAGATACTTAAGGCATTCCCACCCTTAGGGGGAAGCCTGAGTAATATAGTTTCTCAGTGTCTTACTGCTGAGTTGCCAGGTCCTGTCTTTTGGAGTCTCTCGTTTTAGCCTTCCCAGGTGCAGCATACCCTGGTCTGAATCCTTGTTTCTGTACCTTATCCCATACCTGACTCTGTCTGAACTAAGTCCTATGCCTGTGTCCGCTTGTATCCCTATCTGTAGCCTTTCCTATTCTGCTGTGTGCTTCCTTGTGTTTACTCCTGCTCTTTGCTCTGAATCCTGCGGTTCTCCTCTTTGCTCCGCAACCTGCGGTTCTTCTCTTTGCTCCGCAACCTGCCATTCTGCTCTTTGCTCTGCAACCTGTGGCTCTGCTCTTTGCTCTGCAACCTGTGGTTCTGTTCTTTGCTCCCCAACCTGCAGCTGTGTTCTTTGCTCTGCAACCTAGGCACTGCTCTGCTATGGACCTTGTGGTTCTGCTCTGCTGTGCACCTTGCGGTTCTGCTCTGCTCGCCGATACCTATGGCTCCGCTCTGCTTGCCGCTACCTATGGCTCTGCTCTGCTCGCCACTACTTGCAGCACTGCTCTGCTCACTGCAACCTGCGGTTCAGCTCTGCTCGCTGCATTCTGCAGCTCTGCTCTACTACCGTCTTGCCTCTTGTGGCTCTGCCCTGCTCCGTGCCTTGTGTGTCCTTGTCACACCAGTCTGAACTGGTTCTTTCCTGTTCCTTTATGCCTCTAGTCTGAACTGGTCCCTACCTGTTCCCTTATCCCACATGTACCTGCCTTTGTTCCTGTCCTACCCGAAACAGTTCCAGTCCTGACAGTCATTCCCGCCTGCCTGCCAGAGTGCTAGCCATGCCCGCCTGCCTGGGAAAGTGCCAGCCGTGCCCACCTGCCTGACAGAGTGCCCGCCTGCCTGACAGAGTGCCAGCCATGCCCGCCAGAGTACCAGTTGTGCTCATCTGTACTTGCTCACACCTTGCTAGGATTAGCAGAATGCACAAAATAATAAAGAGATTGATACAAGGTGCGTTCGCAGCCCGGGGTCCACCGTGCAGAGATGGTACCTGCTGCTATGTAATGGCGGATGGACACTTAGCTCACATGTGGGTTAGGCTTCACCCTGTGTGAAATGGCAGCGAGTCTTTCATCTACACACACACATTGTCAAGGTTTACACTAGTGCATGGCCAAGCGGCCATGGAAACCTTTTATAGCAGTAGCGCTCCGGGACCTTCCTGATGGTCCAATAGGAGCCGCAACAGGACCTGAGCATGTGACCCCTGACTTCCAATGGGAGGTCGCCCTGTGGGCATGCTCAGTGTTGGAAAAGCAGGACTTTGTTGCCTGCTCGCTACTGAACAGTGCTGGCTACAAAGGCAGAGCCTGCAAAGCTAGCAGTACCCAAGCACACAGCATCAGCTTGAGCCAGATGCTGGGATCGACGTCTCTGCTGAGCAGACCACAGTGGACATGGTTCAAGATTCCCCCTGTGCTGCGGCGGGAACTCGACACCTAACATACCGGTTAATAATGTTCAGTCCCTCAGTGGTATCAGCAGCCACAGCCAGACACTGCCCTGACCTACCTGCTGCACAAGCCTGACCTCATCATCAGAGGCTCCAGTGAACACCAAAGTAGCTGCTTAGTCACGCCCTTTCCAGGGTAGTCCGGTTTGTGGCACATTGGGGCCACAATCCCCTTGCTCGTGCCTCCCAGTCTGGGCGAGAGCGTAACACTGCTAACTTGACAGATGTCCAGAAGGCAGTCATTGACACACTCCACAAGGAGGGTAAGCCACAAAAGCTCATTGCTAAAGAAGCTGGCTGTTCACAGAGTGCTGTATCCAAGCATTTTAATGGAAAGTTGAGTGGAAGGAAAAAGCCTGGTAGAAAAAGGTGCACAAGCAACCGGGATAACTGCAGCCTTGAAAGGATTAAGAAAAGGCCATTCAAAAAAATTGGGGGGAGATTCAGAATGAGTGGACTGCTGCTGGAATCATTGCTTCAAGAGCCACCACACACAGACATATCCAGGACATGGATTACAAGTGTCAAATTCCTTGTGTCAAGCCACTCATGACCAATAGACAACTCCAGAAGCGTCTTACCTGAGCCAAGGAGAAAAAGAACTAGACTGCTGCTCAGTGGTCCAAGGTGTTGTTTTCAGATGAAAGAAAATTTTGCATTTCATTTGGAAATCAAGGTCCCAGAGTCTGAAGGAAGAGTGGAGAGGCACACAATCCAAGTTGCTTGGGGTCTAGTGTAAAGTTTCCACAATCAGTGATGGCTTGGGGAGCCATGACATCTGCTGGTGTAGGTCCACTGTGTTTTATCAAGACCAAAGTCAGTGCAGCCATCTACCAAGAAATTTCAGAGCACTTCATGCTTTCCTCTGCCAACAAGCTTTTTGGAACTGGAAATTTCATTCTCCAGAAGGACTTGGCACACGTCCACACTGCAATAAGTACCAATACCTGATTTAAAAACAACATTATCACTGTGCCTGATTGGCCAGCAAACTCACCTGACCTTATCCCCATAGAGAATCTATGGAATATTGTCAAGAGGAAAATGAGAGACACCAGACCCAACAATGCAGGTAAGCTAAACGCTGCTATCAAAGCAACCTGGGCTTCTGTAAAGCCTCAACAGTGCCATAGGCTGATCCCCTCCATGCCACACCACATTGATGCAGTAATGGATGCAAAAGAGCCCCGACCAAGTATTGAGTGCATTTACTGAACATACATTTAAGTAGGCCAACATTTGGATTTTAGCATCATTTTTCAAGCTGGTGTTATAAAGTATTCTAATTTACTGAAATAATGACTTTTGGGTTTTCATTGGCTGTAAGCCATAATAATCAACATTAACAGAAATAAACACTTGAAATAGATCACTCTGTCTGTAACTTTCCAAGTTTATTAGACCACTAGGAAAATGTGTTTTTTTTCCTGTATTCTGTTTTTTCTTATTTCAAATTATCTGTTCTGCTTGGAAAATATGGTAATCCAAAAAAGTAAGAAAATTATGATAAAGTTGTCTTTTACCCTTTCACAACATTCCCCCTATATATACGGTGCAACTCAGAAACGGGTGTATGGAATGGGCTCATGCAGCAAGCCCGCCATACCCAGAAGGTGATGGCCGTGTATTACAGTTAGGACCTGCCTCTAACAATTGCCGGTGTTAAATTTCAATGTCAATCTCTGACAGCTGCATTTAACTAGTGTTGTGTCAAGCATGAGTGTCCTTACTTATGCCCTTTGACGCACCAGTGAGGTGATCGTGGCTCGCCAATGGGTTTTCATGAAAGCCGGGGGTCAGCTGACTGTCATTATGGAACTCCTTTGAATCCCTGCCTATGGCAAAGCTTCCAAAGAGACTGTGATTTCTGCTATATGCAGCGATGATGATGAAAAATTACAGAGTTTCGGCTCTGGGAAGAAGGGTAGGAGATAACAGTATCGAAAAACAAAAATGGGCTGCGGTGTGAAGGGGTTAAAAACTCATTACCTGGCTCTTAATTAGTAATATTTACATTCTTTGAACACAAAAGAAAATCCTTGAAACATCAACCAGTAATGCTTTAAAATTCTTCAGCAAATGTATTCTTTTTCTATCCATCATTATGGAAAGTGTTTATTTTTCTGCTATGAGATACCGTATCCTTGATTTTTGTTGATGATGTTTTTCTTCACTAGTAATCTTCCCCAAAGTACAATTGAATATACCGTAATTGCAATTTATGTGGTAGCCTGTGGAAAATGCAGTCATTCAAAGTCAGAGACATGAAACAATTACTTTCTTTTTAATGACTTATGGTACTGGGGTATACACAGCACCTTTTTTTTTTAAATGTGAAAGCGTTGATTTATTTAAAGGCACAGATGTATTTTAGAATACAGTGTGTAGCTGATATTTATTTTTGCATAATTAAATTACCATTTGTCGTTACAAAAAAATTATCATTACAAACCCTTCCCTATTCTCCCCCGCTGAGAAGAAATGAGTGAACAATACATTCATATAAAGAGATAATAAAATGTATATTTTTACAAAATAAATAAAAAAGTAATAGATATATTGCATGCAGCATATAAGAAATTTTACTGCAATAAATGGAGACACATAATATTAATAAGACATCCATAGAAATAACTTGTTTCATGTAATGGTTATTTTCTACTCTCCAAAAATAAATATAAAAATGTCAATGTCTAAAATGCATTAGAGCTAAAATCCAGAAATTCAAACCTCACATAGGTATAAACAGGACCTTTCACTTGCTGAAAAAAGTGAGTTAAATATTTTTAAAAAATCCCTGAGCTCCCCTGATTCTGCCACTTTTTTACATTTTGTGCAGCATCGATCCATTGCAGAGATATTCACAATAATTGCATTGGAGAGTGTCATAGATGGAATAGTTAAATGGGACCAATCTCTAAATCTTCTCTTGAGAGGGGACGTGTCACCATTATATTTAACTTTGAAGCATGACTTAATTATAGCTTGGGAAGGAAAAAAAAGCTAACATCTCATTCCAATTCCTATCCAGCTATAACCCCCTGCTGTGAGCAGGTAATTGAAGTGGGTTATCTGCTGGAGAGCAGACACCAAGTCTAGGCTCCGTGTATGCAACACACTTTTTACCCCTGAGTGGGTAACTCTTCCTGTCTTCAAAGGGAATTATATGCAGACAAGCATAGGTCCTATAATTATGGGAGACATATTTTCGGCATCATGGCAAAGTGACGAACGTAATGCATTTAGTTACATCACAGTAATTGGCCACACAGATGACTGTATATGTATATGCCATGTTTTCTATCTACAGAAATCTAAAATTATGATAGAAAATATGGCAATATTATCTCCTGCCTGGAATTTCCAGATATTCTGAAAGTTGGGGATCCCATAATTTTTAGGACCGGAGCCACATACCATTGACCAGCCCCCTCTGAGCTCACCAAAGAGTGGTATGTGGGAGTGACTATTAGTTAATAAATACAGATTCTGATTTATAACCATTGCTCAGGGCTGTGAGATACAGCTTGCTGTAGGACTGCGCTATTTTCCAATAGGAGTGCTGTTCTCTGATAAGATCTGCATCATTTCCCTGACATTATGTCTAGTCATTTTCTTCTGTTGATCCTTTTGATTCTATGTAATTGTATATATTGTGTTGCGATGTCCCCTTTCGTAATATCTTTTGCATATTTTAGAAATGCTGCCTACTTTTCTTAATTCATATGCAAAATTTAACAGCTTTGTTCCTTTTGCTCTATGAACCGCATCCTTTAAACCTTGTGAGGTTGTATGTTACCAGTAACGGGTGTCCAGTCATCTGGTATAAATGATGAAGGCAGATAGTTTTCCTTGGGTTATTTCAGAGCTTAATGGTAGTAGTGAAAATAGCCGAGGCCTTGTCCATTTATCTTCAATCAGTCAGTTGCATAATTCTGATGATTGGAGGCATCAGAGTGCTGGTTCATGAAAAAAGGGGGCAGCTGTGTGATTTCTGTGAGATCCCCTCATTGTCCCTTTGACAAAGTGCAATATGTGAACATTCTGTTTGTAGTTTAATTGGGCGTTTCTTCAGAGTCTCCTCTGGAGCGAGCACTTTCTTTCCTTCTAGTCACTGCTTTAAGACTTCTAGCTCAGCTGTCGAGCTGCGATTGGCAATATTTGGAAGGGAGGAGAAAAAGTCCATTCCCCCCCCGAGAAGACTCTTAAGAAATGCCCAGTTGAACAATAAGCAGAGATTTCACATAGTATGTTCCAGACTAAAGAAATATGAATGTCTCTGCACTGGAGTGACACATTGCAAAATGGAAAAAAAGTGGCACAATCAGGGGAGTTTAGGGATTTTTATTAGGTATTTAACTTAATTTTCTTAAGCATGTGACAGGTCTTCTTTAACTGCTGCTTTTTTTTAAAGACTCAGTTCATACCACTGCTTGAGAAAAGAATGTGAGTAAAGTTAGCATTGAACAGTTATCCAGCTGATCCTTACACATAAATATAAAGAAATATGTTTCCTATAAAGATTCTACAAATATTAGTCAGGTTGAAACTAGAATGGTAAAGTAAAAGGAAGAAAAAGGTTAGCTATGGGGAATAACAAGCTGCCTAGTGCAAAAATGTGATGCAAGCAAATGCTTGCAGCTTTGTGATGAAGAAACAGGGACACAAACCATTCTCTTCCATCAGAAGACGATTTTCATTATGAGCAGGTTCTTATGACTTGGACAGCAGACTTGGAGTTATAATGCTTTTTATCTAGCCTTTTATTCTCATTTTAACAATGGATGCACACAAAGTACATTGCAGAAAAGGACCCAGCAGGAAGGTATTTTCTATAGTTAATGCCAGTGTGTGTTTAGATACTGACAAATGAATCTACGAGACCTGAAAGAAACATATTCGAAAAGTTCCCAAACACATTTCCTAAGTATTAGTTTATGGTATTCCAGGCACAGCAGGTTCTAGACTCCTTCTTTTTTCTTCATTTTGATTTAGAGTAAAATCAGAGGCTGATATCCTGTAAGTCTCCCTCTTTTGTTTGAGCATGTAAGACACAGGGTGACAAAGGGTGAGGAGCATAAAAGAACAAGTACAGTAAGAAGATGGCAGTTTGTACAATTACATCAACAGCAGTGGAAACATGAAAGCAAAAATAGACCCTGAATCTACCGGCTTTCAGACATAACTATATATGCATGTAATCCCAGTGTACAGGTCTGTCTATGACTGAATGCAATGTGCAAAACCTTTAATAACCGTCAGAGTAGCAGACATCTAGTCTCCAAAAAGCATAAGACTTTCAAATATATTTATGTCCTTGAAATACTTCGCTACCTGTCCCCGGCTCCGCACTATGATACAATGAAAGATAACAATGTCATCGCCTAAAGAGATTGTCAGGGTAAGGACAGACATGCTCAATCTGTCCCAAACATCCTAGCAGAGATGACCCATGTGTACTATCTAACACACCAACATTTGTGACAAGTGCCCTGACAAGCTTTCGTGATGGTGATCTTATAACTTTTAGTACCTACATCCACCCATTGTCACTAGCTGTCCTCTTCCTGTAGTCATCTCATGGAAACCATACTGTCTATTCCCAGTGAATGACATGTGTGCGAACTACGCTCAAAATTATCTTTATTAATCTTACATCTAACTTTATTTTGGCTAAGCTCACACTTTTCCTAAAATGTTTTCACAATTGAATTGCACTCATTCTATCAGCGGGAACCAGTGTGGCACTCTTTAGCTTTACCCAATCACTAGTCTGTGCCTTTTAATTTTAGCCCAATTGAAATCAAAGCAGTATTTCATTTTCAATATATACCAAAATAAGATGAAAACATGTTTAAAAATTGGCTGCGCTGCCTGTTGTTGTTTACACTTGATAAAAATACCAGTATGGGATTGAAACGCGTAGTAGACAATAAAGAACCTTCTAAGAATATTGCAGCAAGAAGCTTATTTCCAGCAGCTCAGCCAATTCCTAATCATGTTTTTATCCTGTTTTGGTAATTTATATCTGGCTGATTTTCGCCCAACCACAGGCCAGCAGCAGCCGGCTATACAAACCTTTATATCGGTTGTGCCTACACACAACAACCCAAGGTGAGTAAACCTTTTATTTTGTTTCCTCGATTTCTACATATAATACTTTTTAGTAGTCCCAGGACAAAGTTATGTTATCTTGTTAACATTGATTTTGAGTCTATCTACTTCGATTCTTCCTCTTCTAAGAGCCTTAAAGGGAAGGTGCCGCAATTTTTTTGCATTAAAAATGATTGTTTATATAAACAATTATCTATAATACAAAATTAATTTTTTTAACTTTAATATCTTTTTTATTACTAATTTTTTTTCAGCCACTGGGCCCGCCATTTTGCTTTGCAGGAATGTAAGTGTAGCTGCACGACTCTTACACTCTGCAAATACAGCAGCCCTGGGCATAGGAGACTGTGGTCGGATGCCAACCCCATACCTATCATTGAGCTGCTCCCTGCTGTGATCTGGCCACGCCCCCTGGGTGTCCACACATCACAGCAGAGGCAGATTGGCACCATCTTTCTTGAGCTGTGATTGCTGTGTATCTGTGAGCTCCATGTGAGAGCTGCACTATTGGAGGGGCAGCTCTATCTGTCTCCCCCTTCACACCAGCGGGCATTACCTGTCTCTTCTATGCTGCCTGCTGCACTGGCTGTAATCTCTAGAGGATGAAGTGCTGCTGGCTGATGTCATTATGAGCTGCAGAGGTAACAGAGGGGGGGAGGGGGAGGCTCTGTGCCTGTGCCTGTCTCCTCACTTTCACAAATCGCCAGGACAGGAGCTGAGGAGGGGAATGGGGTCTGCATGCAAAGTCTGGATCAGAACAGACCGTCAAACCACAGAAATGTTTCCTGGATTTCAGTGGAGCAGACAAGCAGACTGTCCATCCATGTATATAAAAGACAGCGCTCTATATTCAATCCCTGGCTGCTCCGCGCACTGAACAGGGTGCCTCTGGAGCGCCCCCAGATGCAGGGCCATGGGGTACTCAGTCTGGGGTTGTCACGGTGGCTAGACCCGGTCCGTAACCCTGCTAAGGGACGTCCAATGAAAGGTGCTGCCGCTGTTGGAAGTAATGCGTAGAGTCTGCTACTTCCTCGGTGCTCCGGCCACCGGCTACGTGCCTCAGAAGGATGTTGCCGCAGTCTTAGGGGCACAACTCCTTCTGGTTCTATCTCCTTCGTACTATGATCCCGCTTCTCACTTCTCCACAATATCCTTCGCTTTGTGTCCTTCCTTAAGATGCTGCCGCAAGGTAGTGCAGGCGCGGCTCCGAAACAATCTGTCCTTTCTGCTAGGTATAAGGCTGGGATCACACATACGCGAGATACGGCCGAGTCTCACAGGTGAAAACCCAGCTCTGGCTCTCCGGAGCGGAGCGTGCAGCTCCATGTATTGCTGTGCGGCTGCACGCTCCGCTTCGGAGTGCCGGCGCCAGAGCTCGGTTTTCACCTGCGAGACTCGGCCATATCTCACGTATGTGTGATCCCAGCCTTACTCTGCAGTCACCAACAAAATGGCTGCTCACTGGGTTCCTGAATATCATCCTCTCTTATTCCTTAGCAAACTCCCAGGAGGGGAGGAGAGGAGATATCACACACATGTCAGCAGACTTCGCCCATTAATTACTGCAGTGCATACTAGGTTTTTGTCAAATTTCATTAGCTGCTCCCCCTAGGGTTTAAAAGTGGAAATGCCAAACCTTTTAAAATTATTTTTCAGATTTTAGTAAATTATAAACAAATGATAATATTTTTTAAGAAAATTTAAACATTAATTCTTTACATTTTTTCAATCGCTGGAAAAAAAATTTGATGGCACCTTCCCTTTAAGTGGTGTGCTCGTCTTCACAGGATCTCTGTCTTGACAGGTAAAAAGGCTTTCAGCAGGCCCCAAACTTCAATGGCAACCCAACAGTACCCAACAATTGTGTTGCAGAGGGACGGTGGGCCCCCGTGTTGTCAGAGTTTGGCATTGCATTCAGGGGGTTAGCAGCAATGGGCAGAGCTATTCTTAACTGAATACTGTTAGAGACCGATTCTAGCTTTCATATCTTTTTTTCAGATTTTTTAAAATTATTCTTTATTTTAATTATATTTGTTAGGGACTTGAACTTTTGATCGTCTGATCATTTGTACTATATACTGAACTATAACAGTACTGCAAAATGTATAAAAAATCATGGTCTCATATAAATGCCAGCCAGATGCTGGTCTTCATTGGCGTACCATTATGACAGGCACAGGGTATGTCATGGCAACTCATTGGCACCTCACTATCCTGTCATGAGGGGCTGATGGAAAATAGAATTATATGTCTCCTGCTTCAAACGCTGCAAAAGCCACTGTCAGAAATTGATAGTGGTTTTTAACAGGTTTAATGCAGTGGGCAAAGCTGAGCTACACCCTGTTAGAGGTATGAGGGCTAAATAATACAGTCATCATCTCCCAGGAAAGATGCAGGCTCATCTCCTCAGCCCTCATCAAAGACAGGGCCATGACACAAGATGTACAAGTATGTCATATGTTGGGAATGGGTTAGAAATGATTGAATCTGGAAAGATTCAAATTCAGCAAATCACACAGATTTTACAGGAAAATGTGATTTGCAGTAAAGCTATCCAGAGCCCGGATCCTAAATAACTTAGGATCTAAAACAAATAATAATATTTGCCTCATTGACTCCTGTCCACAGCCCCCGATCTTGTCCTCCATGCCTCATCTATTCTCCTTCCCCTATTGCAACCATCCTCTTCAGCTGGTTCCCACCAAGCTGTGGCTTCTATGGTCGACTAGGCCTCTGACATCATTGTGTTGACTGTGCCTTGGGCGACGCACATTCTAACATCATGTTGTCACAACACGTGCTGTAATTCCACAGCACACAGTGACTTCAGAGGACTAATTAACAATGGGAGTCTCAGCATGGAGTGAAGCAGAGCTTAAGGTACCTTCACACATAACGATATTGTTAACGATATCGTTGCTTTTTGTGACGTAGCAACGATATCGTTAATGAAATCGTTATGTGTGACAGCGACCAACGATCAGGCCCCTGCTGGGAGATCGTTGGTCGCTGAATAAAGTCCAGAACTTTATTTCGTCGCTGGATTCCTGCTGACATCGCTGGATCGGCGTGTGTGACACCGATCCAGCGATGTCTTTACTGGTAACCAGGGTAAACATCGGGTAACTAAGCGCAGGGCCGCGCTTAGTAACCCGATGTTTACCCTGGTTACCATCCTAAAAGTAAAAAAAAACAAACAGTACATACTTACCTACAGCCGTCTGTCCTCCAGCGCTGTGCTCTGCACTCCTCCTGTACTGGCTGTGAGCGTCGGTCAGCCGGAAAGCAGAGCGGTGACGTCACCGCTCTGCTTTCCGGCCGCTGTGCTCACACAGACAGTACAGGAGGAGAGCAGAGCACAGCGCTGGAGGACAGATGGCTGTAGGTAAGTATGTACTGTTTGTTTTTTTTAACTTTTAGGATGGTAACCAGGGTAAACATCGGGTTACTAAGCGAGGCCCTGCGCTTAGTTACCTGATGTTTACCCTGGTTACCGACATCGTTGGTCGCTGGAGAGCGGTCTGTGTGACAGCTCTCCAGCGACCAAACAGCGACGCTGCAGCGATCCGGATCATTGTCGGTATCGCTGCAGCGTCGCTTAATGTGAAGGGGCCTTAAGATTCACGATCCCAGGGGACATGGAGAAAAAGAGACCCAGAAGACCAGACAGTAGGCTGCAGAACAGATGAGGGATGAGATAACTATTTATTTATTTTGTTCATTTGCTAATGCAAAGGTTAAAGAGAGTGTCCACTTTCTGTTGTTAGCCCAGTCACCAAATGTGTTCCTAACAATTATATTTCAAAGATGCATTTTCGTTAAAAAAGGCAGTAACCTTTTATTACTAAAGAGAGTGGTTTGTTGTAAAATCTTTTTTTTTATTATTGCTTATGTCAAACAGCTAAAACTAAGAGAAATCAGACCCATACTAACGAGCAAGTTATCACATATCCCACCAATTCCAAAAAAATGAGAATAACCCTTTAATCATAATCTTACTTTACAACAGCTCTAATATATGTGCTATACAAAAAAGGCATTTTAGATTTCATTGTCCCAATGTGACTATCAGTGTACTAGCTCTTTAAATACATTTTAGATTTCTTGGTCTCAGTAGATTCAGTTGGCTTCCATTCTCCTATTGTGAGAAGTACTTGTTGCTTCTAGGCAGACCAAAAATAATGTCTTACAGATGTGTGCATCTTGGAAACAATGCAACTGCACATGCCTTTCCTCTGTACAATAACAAGCTTATAATTACTGATCTGTTCATTTCCTCAAGGAACAAGCAATGCCAATGTTTTATTGTTGAAGAATATACATTGCATATTGCTTCCATTAACAATTGGAATGTACGCTATGATACCAAATGTATTACACAATATGAATTTTCAGTAACTGGCTCACATCATAATACAGACTACCAAAAATACTTCTACATTTGTTCTTCGTTTGGATATGAAACTTTAGATTTACTCTGTGTTAAGAAAACATCTTAAAAATCTCTCAAATGTTATCTGTGGAAACTCATTTCTGGAAACAGGAGATTTAAAATAAATGCATGGAAGAAAAAGTCTCATGTAAATTGCTTCCCTTTATTTACATGTAATTGTGAGTGTAGAGTCTTGCATCATTATGAGGACTTGGGTGAAGAAGCTATGATAAGGCATAACGACACTTGGCGACATCCCAGGACAAAATCTCCACGATCGCATGGTTTGTTAACTTATCACCAATACAAGCCACCCATAATTTTATCTTATCACATGTCTAAGGTCAATATGAGGAGAGTGGTACCGTAGCCAAGGTATCCCTAACAGGACCTCATCAATTCCCTCAGGAATGACGAGCAAAGATATAATTTCCTGATGAGATGGCGACATGGACAGAGAAAAAGGGATGGTCTGGTGTGTTATCTGTGAGGGCAGTGTCGACCCATTTACCACTCGCACGGTTACTGGTTGAGCTAACATTACCAGGGGAATTGCGTGACGTTGGGCGAAGGCAGAAGACATGAAATTGCCCTCCGCCCCAGAATCCATGCTGAGCTCTACCGAGTGGGTAAATGAGCCTATAGTATTGTCCCCTTAAAGAACAATTTGGAGGCAAACGTTGCCGTGTCTAGTGTACCTCCACCATCTACCACTAGACGCTGACATTCCCTCGACCGCTGAAGACATCTGATGGCAAGATGTCCTGACTGCTGGCAAACATGACAAACCTGGAGTGCACGAGCGGTCCGAGACTTAGATCCCGCTCGTGACCCTACCATGGCCTCATGTGACTCAGGGACCTGAACTAGAGATTCCAAAGGTTTGGCAAAGGTGGGAGCCAGCCGAAACCTCTGCCTACACTGGGCTCGCTCTAACCTCCGCTCGTGAAAACGGAGGTCAATACGAGTGGATACAGCTATTAACTCCTCCAGTGTGGTGGAAATCTCCCTAGTAGCCAGAGCATCCTTCACGTGGTCAGTCAGCCCCCTCCAAAATATCGGAATAAGGGCTTTATCCGCCCACTCCAGCTCAGATGCCAGGGTGCGAAAGCGGACGGCAAAATGGCTGACCAAGGATGAGCCCTGAGTCACTGCCAACAGCTGGAGCGCAGTATCATGGGTGACACGAGGTCCTAAAAAGACCTGTTTCAGAGTGCTCAGGAACAATGGAGCACTCTGCACCACATGATCGCCACGCTCCCACAGCGGCGTAGCCCACTCCAACGCCCTGTCCGACAGGAGAGACACAATAAATGCCACCTTAGCCCACTCTGTGGGGAAACTAGACGCTTGAGATGTATAGAGCACTGGCTCACGAAACCCCTACAAGATTTACTATCACCAGAAAATTTTTCTGGCAGCGGGAGGCGAGATAAAGTCGGAACAGAGGTGGCAGTGGACATGGTTGCTGCAGCCACGCTAGCAGCCTGAACAGCAACTGCGGTTACATCCACAGCTGAGGTTGTGCGCTCGAGAGCCGCCAACCTACCCTCCAGCTGCTGGATGTACTGCATGGATTGCTGTGTGTCCGCCATGACTAGCCAGTCCCTGACGCTAGTATTCTGTTAGGGTTGGCTGAACGCACCAAATACAGTATATATTTATTAGAAGGAGTTGGTGCGTTCGCAACCCGGGTCCACCGTGCAGGAAAGCACCTGCAGCTAGATATGGTGGTACAATATAGTAGTATAAACAGACTCTGTTACTTCACAGAGTCTGTAAGCAAAGATAATGCTGTGCCGTGTTTGGCTCACAGAGGAACACAGCTACTTAGTAGAGCAGATGGTGGTCATGCAGTCAAATGCAAACATAAAACTCCTCGCTGGAGGTGCCAGCATTCTAGGGGCTTATTTCAGCCGGGTCCCTGAATACACACACACAAAACTCCTCGCCGGAGGTGCCAGCATTGTAGGGGCTTATTTCAGCGGGGTCCCTGACTGCATACAAACATGACCACACTGGCGCTGAGCTCATACATAAATTGATACTAGCACATGGCCGTGCGGTCATGCGCACCTCTTATAGCTGCAGCAAGTACAGGACCTTCCTAGAAGGACCAATGAGAGGCTGCCACAGATGTTGAACACCTTCAGGACCTTCCTAGAGGACCAATAGGATTTGCTGCAGTACCTAAGCATGTGACCCTTGATCTCCAATGAGAGATCTTACCCTGGGCATGCTCAGAAGGGGAAAAGTAGGACTTAGTCCCAAAGACGTCTGCTCGCTACTGACCAGTACTGACTACAATGGCAGAAGCTGGATGGACAGCAGTAACCCTTCGCACAGTGTCAGACCGAGCATGACCCTGGGACCGACGCCTCCGCTGAACAGGCTCCACTGCGGCAGAAGAATAGGAGACCGCAGCGGAGATGGCTCAAGATTTCCCCTGTGCAGAGGCAGGAACTCGACCCCTAACACCCACCTTGCTGAAGCTGACGGTTGCAGCCCCTAACTGTGAGTTTTGCCTGGCTGGTTATCAAAAATACAGGGGAACCCACTCAGGTTTTTTAAAATTATTTATTGACAGCACAGCAGCAGCTGATGAATACTCCTGCTCTCACTGTTATTAGTGGCAGCAAGTGGCAGCTGATGGGAGCTGTAGTGCCATCAGCTGACACCAGTGACTGGAGGTAAACTTTTTATGTTTAGTCAAAGCTGAGCACTCACTCTGTCTTCTGACAGCGTGGGAACTGCGGCTCTCTGACCGGCGGGGATGATTTCATTGCCAATCAGAAGTGCTACGCCAGTGTTTCCCACACTGTCACAAAGCTTGGGAAACACTGGCTTTTGCACTATGCATGTTCGGCTATATTTGGCAATTTAATCGATGATTAAATCGGCAAATATTGCAAATTCGGCAATCGTGAGCCGAACCGAACATTGAAATATTCACTCATCTCCAGTGTTATGTTTACATAAAAAATGTGTTGAAATTTCATTGAATGTATTCTTACCTCTACCCGTGAAATGTTTCCCATGCCATTGGTTGCAACACAACCCCAAAGCATGATTGATCCATCCCAATGCTAATGGTTGGCGAAATGTTTTTTTTCCTGTAATTTTCTGACCTTTTTTCACCACACATGCCTTTCATCAATGTAGCCAGAGTTCTACTTTAACCTCATCGGTGCACAAGACTTGTTGCTAAAATGCACCTGGCTTGTTTATATGTTCTTTTGCATAACTTCTCATGCTGAATTTTATGGTGAGAATGCAGGAGAGGCTTTCTTCTGATGACTATTCCATAAAGGCCATATTTGTGCAGTTATTTCTAGAACAATGTACCACAATTCTAGAGCCTGTTAGGTTTTTCTGAAGGTCTTTTTCAGTCTAAAGTGGGTTCTCATTTGCCTCTTTAGCAATCCTACAAGCAGATCTCATTGGAATGTTGCTTGGTCTTCCAGATCTCTTGACCTGTTTTTGTTAATTGCCATTTCCTAATAACATTTTGAACTGAGGAAAGGGCAACTTAAAAATGCTTTGCTATCTTCTTATAGCCTTCTCCTGCTTTGTGGACGTCCACCATTTTCATTTTCAGGGTGCTAGGCAACTGCTTAGAAGAACCCATGGCTGTTGTTCTTTGGCACAAGGTTATGGAAGGCTGGGTTTTATAAAGCTGGGAAATTTCTATCACCTGGCCTTTCCTAACAATGATAGTAAACAAACCATAACCCTAACAGGCTAATTAAAATGCAAAAAATTACATATATATATATAGCTAGAATACAATGGAAATGTGTCACCTTTAACTTTAGGTCTTTTAGAGATCTTTTCATCTTCAACTTGCTTAACTGTTCACAATAACAGTAATTTTTTCCAGGGCTGCCCAAACACTGTAGATAGATAGATAGATAGATAGATAGATAGATAGATAGATAGATAGATAGATGCACCTAATATTATCTAATTTCCTTTTAGTTCTAAGTGGGAATAATTTATTCACATTTGAGTACCACACAGCATTCTACAATATAATATTCTTTAATATACAGTATCTAGTCACAAATGTTATTATAATTCTACAAAAAAGTGTAAAACTGGTGATATCAATAAGACTCAGCACCCTGGCTGCTATATCCTTTTGTTTTGCATGTTAGATTTTTCTAAATGCTTCTCAGAATGATTCTTCCTACATGTGAGCTATTTTCATCTAATGGTGACACCAACAGAGAAAATCACCAGGTTCCCAATTCACCTTCAGCACAGGGTTCACCTGTTGGAGCTAACTGCTCCATGGGAATACAAAGGCTTCTTTTAAAGCATTTAATCGCATTTCAACAAATCTCCATAATACAAATGCCGAGTAATCTTCCAACATCTTACTTATTTTATTTTGGACTTCCATTTTTTACTTTTTTTTTATTCCAATTTTATTATTTAACTCATTTATTCATTGTTGCTCCCAAATTTTGCCTATTGGAACAGACGTTTTGCATTCAAGAATTGGACCTGACAGCTTATAGACTGATAGCAGAATTACATTTTTCGAGATGTAACTGCAAATAAACCTTTGGCAGAATTTTTCATAGGGCAAGGCATATTCATTCACAAAGAGGGGGGTCATACCATTGGTCCAACCTGGGGTCCAAGAGGTAGGGAGCCTCACTTTCATCTTTAACGCAGGTGGAATTGTGCATCATGATGAACTATTGTACTGAAAAGGGACCATTTATTGTTTTTGCTCAGGAGCCCTCTTCTGTCTGTCACAAATGATGAAGTCTAAAAAAAGTCAAAGGCTGTATTCACACGTACAAACTGAGGTGTGCTTTTTTGCCATAATATTCACAAATGGCAGCAAAAGATTCGGCACTTTTGCAGTTATTTCAGAAAATCTGAATTGCACATAGCTAGCATCGTGCAAACCAAATTAAAGGCAGTTATGTGGTCAAGAGTATCCCATATTCTGTAAATGGTACATGAAATTATTTTATTTACATTAGCTACCATTCTATATCATGCTGCTCAATCAAATAACCATCAGTGTATTTTTTCAGACATATCCAACATGTAGTTAAAGAGGTTGCCCACTACAATGTGGTGACAGAGGCAGGACCCAGCCTCCCTGAATGACTGGCTGTGGGTGGAGCTGCACCACGAGGCATCGCGCAGGCTTGCTGCTCTCTGTTAACCCCTTCAAGACCCAGCCTATTTTGACCTTAAAGACCTTGCCGTTTTTTGCAATTCTGACCAGTGTCCCTTTATGAGGTAATAACTCAGGAACGCTTCAACGGATCCTAGCGGTTCTGAGATTGTTTTTTCGTGACATATTGGGCTTCATGTTAGTGGTAAATTTAGGTCAATAAATTCTGCATTTATTTGTGATAAACACGGAAATTTGGCGAAAATTTTGAAAATTTCACAATTTTCACATTTTGAATTTTTATTCTGTTAAACCAGAGAGATATGTGACACAAAATAGTTAATAAATAACATTTCCCACATGTTTACTTTACATCAGCACAATTTTGGAAACAAAATTTTTTTTTGTTAGGAAGTTATAAGGGTTAAAATTCGACCAGCGATTTGTCATTTTTACAACGAAATTTACAAAACCATTTTTTTTAGGGACCACCTCACATTTGAAGTCAGTTTGAGGGGTCTATATGGCTGAAAATACCCAAAAGTGACACCATTCTAAAAACTGCACCCCTCAAGGTGCTCAAAACCACATTCAAGAAGTTTATTAACCCTTCAGGTGCTTCACAGCAGCAGAAGCAACATGGAAGGAAAAAATGAACATTTAACTTTTTAGTCACAAAAATTATCTTTTAGCAACAATTTTTTTATTTTCCCAATGGTAAAAGGAGAAACTGAACCACGAAAGTTGTTGTCCAATTTGTCCTGAGTACGCTGATACCTCATATGTGGGGGTAAACCACTGTTTTGGCGCACGGCAGGGCTTGGAAGGGAAGGAGCGCCATTTGACTTTTTGAATCAAAAATTGGCTCCACTCTTTAGCGGACACCATGTCACGTTTGGAGAGCCCCCGTGTGCCTAAAAATTGGAGCTCCCCCACAAGTGACCCCATTTTGGAAACAAGACGCCCCAAGGAACTTATCTAGATGCATAGTGAGCACTTTGAACCCCCAGGTGCTTCACAAATTGATCCGTAAAAATGAAAAAGTACTTTTTTTTCACAAAAAAATTCTTTTAGCCTCAATTTTTTCATTTTCACATGGGCAACAGGATAAAATGGATCCTAAAATGTGTTGGGCAATTTCTCCTGAGTACACCAATACCTCACATGTGGAGGTAAACCACTGTTTGGGCACATGGTAAGGCTCGGAAGGGAAGGAGCGCCATTTGACTTTTTGAATGAAAAATTATTTCCATCGTTAGCGGACACCATGTCGCGTTTGGATAGCTCCTGTGTGCCTAAACATTGGCGCTCCCCCACAAGTGACCCCATTTTGGAAACTAGACCCCCCAAGGAACTAATTTAGATGCCTAGTGAGCACTTTAAACCCTCAGGTGCTTCACAAATTGATCTGTAAAAATGAAAAAGTAATTTTTTTTCACAAAAAAATTCTTTTCGCCTCAATTTTTTCATTTTCACATGGGCAGTAGGATAAAATGGATCATAAAATTTGTTGGGCAATTTCTCCCGAGTACGCCGATACCTCATATGTGGGGGTAAACCACTGTTTGGGCACTCGGCAGGGCTCGGAAGAGAAGGCGCGCCATTTGACTTTTTGAATGGAAAATTAGCTCCAATTGTTAGCGGACACCATGTCGCGTTTGGAGAGCCCCTGTGTGCCTAAACATTGGAGCTCCCCCACAAGTGACCCCATTTTGGAAACTAGACCCCCCAAGGAACTTATCTAGATGCATATTGAGCACTTTAAACCCCCAGGTGCTTCACAGAAGTTTATAACGCAGAGCCATGAAAATAAAAAATAATTTTTCTTTCCTCAAAAATGATTTTTTAGCCTGGAATTTCCTATTTTGCCAAGGATAATAGGAGAAATTGGACCCCAAATATTGTTGTCCAGTTTGTCCTGAGTACGCTGATACCCCATATGTGGGGGTAAACCACTGTTTGGGCGCACGGCAGGGCTCGGAAGGGATGGCACGCCATTTGGCTTTTTAAATGGAAAATTAGCTCCAATCATTAGCGGACACCATGTCACGTTTGGAGAGCCCCTGTGTGCCTAAACATTGGAGATCCCCCAGAAATGACACCATTTTAGAAATTAGACCCCCAAAGGAACTAATCTAGATGTGTGGTGAGGACTTTGAACCCCCAAGTGCTTCACAGAAATTTATAACGCAGAGCCATGAAAATAAAAAAAAAAAATTATTTTCTCAAAAATGATCTTTTAGCCTGCAATTTTTTATTTTCCCAAGGGTAACAGGAGAAATTTGACCCCAAAAGTTGTTGTCCAGTTTCTCCTGAGTACGCTGATACCCCATATGTGGGGGTAAATCACTGTTTGGGCACATGCCGGGGCTCGGAAGTGAAGTAGTGACGTTTTGAAATGCAGACTTTGATGGAATGCTCTGTGGGCGTCACGTTGCGTTTGCAGAGCCCCTGATGTGGCTTAACAGTAGAAACCCCCCACAAGTGACCCCATTTTGGAAACTAGACCCCCAAAGGAACTTATCTAGATGTGTGGTGAGCACTTTGAACCCCCAAGTGCTTCATAGAAGTTTATAATGCAGAGCCGTGAAAATAATAAATACGTTTTCTTTCCTCAAAAATAATTATTTAGCCCAGAATTTTTTAATTTTCCCAAGGGTAACAGGAGAAATTTGACCCCAATATTTGTTGTCCAGTTTCTCCTGAGTACGGTGATACCCCATATGTGGGGGTAAACTACTGTTTGGGCACATGCCGGGGCTTGGAATTGAAGTAGTGACATTTTGAAATGCAGACTTTGATGGAATGCTCTGCGGGCGTCACGTTGCGTTTGCAGAGCCCCTGATGTGCCTAAACAGTAGAAACCCCCCACAAGTGACCCCATTTTGGAAACTAGACCCTGAAAGGAACCTATCTAGATGTGTGGTGAGCACTTTGAACCCCCAAGTGCTTCATAGAAGTTTATAATGCAGAGCCGTGAAAATAATAAATACGTTTTCTTTCCTCAAAAATAATTATTTAGCCCAGAATTTTTTATTTTCCCAAGGGTTACAGGAGAAATTGGACCCCAAAAGTTGTTGTCCAGTTTCTCCTGAGTACGCTGATACCCCATATGTGGGGGTAAACCACTGTTTGGGCACACGTCGGGGCTCAGAAGGGAAGTAGTGACTTTTGAAATGCAGACTTTGATGGAATGGTCTGCGGGTGTCACGTTGCGTTTGCAGAGCCCCTGGTGTGCCTAAACAGTAGAAACCCCCCACAAGTGACCACATTTTAGAAACTAGACCCCCCAAGGAACTTATCTAGATATGTGGTGAGCACTTTGAACCCCCAAGTGCTTCACAGACGTTTACAACGCAGAGCCGTGAAAATAAAAAATCATTTTTCTTTCCTCAAAAATTATGTTTTAGCAAGCATTTTTTTAGATTCACAAGGGTAACAGGAGAAATTGGACCCCAGTAATTGTTGCGCAGTTTGTCCTGAGTATGCTGGTACCCCATATGTGGGGGTAAACCACTGTTTGGGCACACGTCAGGGCTCGGAAGTGAGGGAGCACCATTTGACTTTTTGAATACGAGATTGGCTGGAATCAATGGTGGCGCCATGTTGCGTTTGGAGACCCCTGATGTGCCTAAACAGTGGTAACCCCTCAATTCTAACTCCAACACTAACCCCAACACACCCCTAACCCTAATCCCAACTGTAGCCATAATCCTAATCACAACCCTAACCCCAACACACCCCTAACCACAACACTAACCCCAACACACCCCTAACCCTAACCACAACCCTAATTCCAACCCCAACCCTAAGGCTATGTGCCCACGTTGCGGATTCGTGTGAGATATTTCCGCACCATTTTTGAAAAATCTGCGGGTAAAAGGCACTGTGTTTTACCTGCGGATTTTCCGCGGATTTCCAGTGTTTTTTTGTGCGGATTTCACCTGCGGATTCCTATTGAGGAACAGGTGTAAAACGCTGCGGAATCCGCACAAAGAATTGACATGCTGCGGAAAATACAACGCAGCGTTCCCGCGCGGTATTTTCCGCACCATGGGCACAGCGGATTTGGTTTTTCATATGTTTACATTGTACTGTAAACCTGATGGAACACTGCTGCGAATCCGCAGCCAAATCCGCACCGTGTGCACATAGCCTAATTCTAAAGGTATGTGCACATGCTGCAGAAAACGCTGCGGATCCGCAGCAGTTTCCCATGAGTGTACAGTTCAATGTGAACCTATGGGAAACAAAAATCGCTGTACACATGCTGCGGAAAAACTGCACGGAAACGCAGCGGTTTACATTCCGCAGCATGTCACTTCTTTGTGCGGATTCCGCAGCGGTTTTACAACTGCTCCAATAGAAAATCGCAATTGTAAAACCGCAGTGAAATGCGCAGAAAAAAACGCGGTAAATCCGCCATAAATCCGCAGCGGTTTAGCACTGCGGATTTATCAAATCCGCAGCGGAAAAATCCGCAGAGGACCAGAATACGTGTGCACATTCCTAACCCTAACCCTAGCCCTAACCCTAGCCCTAACCCTAACCCTACCCCTACCCCTACCCCTAACCCTACCCCTACCCCTAACCCTACCCCTAGCCCTACCCCTAACCCTACCCCTAACCCTAACCCTACCCCTACCCCTACCCCTAACCCTACCCCTAGCCCTACCCCTAACCCTACCCCTAACCCTACCCCTAACCCTAACCCTATTCTAACATTAGTGGAAAAAAAAAATTTTCTTTATTTTTTTATTGTCCCTACCTATGGGGGTGACAAAGGGGGGGGGTCATTTATTATTTTTTTTATTTTGATCACTGAGATAGATTATATCTCAGTGATCAAAATGCACTTTGGAACGAATCTGCCGGCCGGCAGATTCGGCGGGCGCACTGCGCATGCGCCCGCCATTTTGGAAGATGGCGGCGCCCGGGAGAAGACGGACGGGACCACGGCTGGATCGGTAAGTATGATAGGGTGGGGGGGACCACGGGGGGGGGGATCGGCGCACGGGGGGGGGGAATCGGAGCGCGGGAGGGGTGGAACGGAGCGCGGGGGGCGTGGAATGGAGCACGGGGGGGCTGGAATGGAGCACGGGGGGGTGGAACGGAGCACGGGGGGTGGATCGGAGTGCAGGGGGGGTGATTGGAGCACGGGGGGGTGATTAGAGCACGGGGGGAGCGGACACGAGCACGGGGGGGAGCGGAGCACAGGGCGGAGGGGAGCCGGAGCAGTGTACCGGCCAGATCGGGGGGGTGGGGGGGCGATCGGAGGGGTGGGGTGGGGGCACACTAGTATTTCCAGCCATGGCCGATATTTCAGCATCGGCCATGGCTGGATTGTAATATTTCACCCGTTATAATGGGTGAAATATTACAAATCGCTCTGATTGGCAGTTTCACTTTCAACAGCCAATCAGAGCGATCGTAGCCACGAGGGGGTGAAGCCACCCCCCCTGGGCTAAACTACCACTCCCCCTGTCCCTGCAGATCGGGTGAAATGGGAGTTAACCCTTTCACCCGATCTGCAGGGACGCGATCTTTCCATGACGCCGCATAGGCGTCATGGGTCGGAATGGCACCGACTTTCATGACGCCTACGTGGCGTCATGGGTCGGGAAGGGGTTAAGGAAAGCAGTGCAGGAGAGATCCCGCATGATGCTGGGCTGTGATGTGCAGTGAAGTTCCACCCATGGCCCTTCACTCAGGGAGGCTGGGTCCCACCTTGGTGATGCCGGGTCAGCTTCCTGTTCAGGAAGTTGACGTGACACCACCAGACATCAGAGGCAGCTGCAGCTGGAGGTCATGTGATGGGGATGAGCGGACAGTGATAGCGCCGCTCACAGGCACATTTGGAATCGCAAAGTATTTGAGGAAAGCCTTATTTCCAAAGTTTATATCACTCTACCCACTACACATCGTAGTGGACAACCTCTTTAAACACTTATGCCGAAAAAACTACTAAAGTTCTGTTGCATCTGCTCTCTGTATACCTTAAAATGGTTCTATACTAATTGGATAATCCGCTCTAAAATGCTGTAATTCCCCTGGTATAATAGGAAAATGAAGGTTCAGTGACCTATCATTTAAGCCCATAAGTATAAATAAGAGAACAGAGCACTATAAAAAGACACCCCCCACAGACCCTCCCTGAGAATCTCATTAACTGAAAACTGCAAATACAGAATAAATAACAACCTCAAGATGGTTTTCTTCCGCCTGGGTATCATTTTAATCAGTGTAACAATGCCAACCTGACAATGCCTGTAGTTTACAGGTTTGCTTTAAATCATGATTTAAAGCACCATGCTAGCTTTTGTTTTTTTAAAGCTGGAGTGGTGCTTTTAATACAAGGGCCCCAATCTTCTACTTTCTCTCCAACATCTTCTCCTTTTTCCAGCGCCACTCCGATCCCACGCTGACATCTTGTAACCCCAACTTCTGACTGGCCAGAAGTCACAAGTTACATTACAAGCGCTCAATACAACTCTATAAGAGCCAGGATGAGGCTCTCATATACTTACATTAAAAAGTGACCTCCAGCTCACTGCATGAAATACTGGAGCGATCCAGCAGGCCAGAAACTGCCAGGATTGGCATAACTCTATGTGCAGCAGCCTTACATTAGTAGCACGGCTCCTGTACTGCAATAAAAAAAACACTGAAGTGGTGCTTTAAGTTGAACAGCCACCCAAAATTATTTGCAGAAAAGTAAAGAATTGTATGTGCAAAGTGTTTTATATATTTAAGAACTAAAATGTTTTGACCCTGCTGTCCATAGGTAGAGTTTTACTTTACGTGACTTATGTGTATGAGGCTTCAGTACATTGTGAGACTGCAATGTCAATATTGTGTCCGTGGAGCATTAATGATTTATAAAACAACTCTAAGTACTTTTAATGAACTTTCTAATTCCGCACATTTTTAGTCTTTCTGTGCAGCTTTTGGTTATGCCTGAGGCACTGCTACAGCCAGGTTTGCATTTTTAACCACCTTTAGAACTTTTACAAGAAGACCGCAATAGTTAAATTAATTCAGTGTGATGTAGCTTGAAGTGTACTTCCAATACTGTGATATTATCAGGCAGAAATATTAAAGTCTAGGCTTTATTTCTACCAATTTTCTGCCTAGCTCAACTCACAAAATGTCTTCACAGAGGTCTCATGCCACAGTGCTGGCTTCCCTGCTAGGAGATGGGACCACATGACTACAAGAGCCAATCATTGGCTGCAGGGGTCAGTGCCAGCGCACCGAATAAAGTCAGAGAGTGTTGCTGGAGATCAGAGCTGAATTGTGGTGTATTTGTAAAAGGTTAGTTTGTGATTCATCTGATAGGAATTGCCTTTAACATCAAGCGATTGGCTCATAACTGATTTTCCATTTTAAGGCCACATGCACACATTTAGTATTTTGTGAGTTTTTTACCGCAGTATTTGTAAGCCAAAACCAAGAGTGGGTGAAAAATGCAGAAGTGGTGCAAATGTTTCTATTATGCTTTTCCTCTGACCGTTCCACTCCTGGTTTTGGCTTTTGGCCTAAGACTTTGATTACACAGATTTTTTTACTGCGTTTGTTTCTGCAGTAAAATGGCTGTTTTCAAAATACCTATTTTTCATTGTTTTAGTGACATCTTTGAGGCTTTTTTTTTGCAGCATTTTTTGGGTGGGGATTATGTGTGGCGCCCCTGGGGTCCAGTCGCCACAGAGGTACTGCACCTCTCAGGTAAGGAGGGAGCATTACCTAGGACTCTAACACTCACATCCAACAAACGCCAGTTCAGTCGGGGCACCTGGGCGTACCCTTAGGGAGGAAGGCCTCATCCCAGGCTGGATAGGAATGGGTGTTGGGAGAGGGTGGGGTAGGTAGAGTAGGGGAGGAGGTAATTAGGAGGGAAAGTGAGGAGAAGGAGGGAGGAAAGGGAGCTGAGCAGATCTGCAGTTCTGCAGCTCATTACAGACAGAACGGAAGTAGAGTGAAATAGAGACAGAATGAAGCTCCCAGAAGGACAGAAGGGGTCCTAGGAGCATGGGAAGTGCAGAAGCCACCTGTGGGGCCCATATCCAGACGTGGAGAGACCAAGTCGCAGTAAGGGGACTGGCCCCAACTTAGTTGAGAAACTAAAATTCTAGCTAAGAAACCGAAGGCTGTGGCATCTGCAAGAGTCACAGTCACATCCACCCATAGTTCGCCAAAAAGGCTGCCGGAGAGAATTCAGGGGATGCAGGAGACGTCGCCCGACCAGGTTCATAGCTGCTGGCTTGGGACACTGTGGGTAAAGCACTGGGCAGGAGAAGTGGAAGCTAGCATAGAGAGACGGCTAGAGAAAGGCATATAAAATGAGTCCTAGAAAGGTGCATCCCAATCTACCTGGGAGTTTGCTGGACCACAGACCCGGAGGACACAGCACACCTGGCTGGGTGCCATAAAGAACTGTAAGTAAAAGTCTGGAAACCACCTTGCTGTGTCCTTTGCATTATTCCAATCACACCTGCCTGACATAGCCACCACTGCCACCTTATATCTCTACACTACATCTGCCTTGGGGTTAGCTCTACCCTTGGAGAGCTGCACCAACTCTGCTGCATCACCATCTGCCCCAGAGGATCTAAACTGCAGCGTCGGCCACCACCTCATTGCCGAACACCACGGGTGGCGTCACGAACATTTCTCTTTCTCCCCATAAACTTTATTCCCATTTCCCATTTTCCATTTACCACAAAAACATTGCTTTATTATTGGACACCCATGGCCACGGACTGGGTTACTGCTGCCGTGACCTTCCCCTTTAAGAACTGCCATGTCGGACCCGGTACCGAGTACCCCACAGCCCCATGGGGCATGCAACATGTTTTGTGTACAGTATATACTTAATGAAGTTAGGTTTAGCTTTAGATTAGTATATAATGTATTTATATGATGTGTCACAATAAAAAAACAATGTTTTCTCTAGATTTAATAAAATAAAAAAATAGTTTTAAAAAATGTCCATGTTCATTTAGCTTTTGCCAACACCAAATTTAGATTACTGCACCCATCATATAAATTACAAGAAAATTTCTAACACATATGATATACTGCATTTTTTTACAACCAACACATATACTTGCCAAATATCTATTTAACCCCTTAATGAATTACGACATACTATGTCCATCATAAGTCATCTCCCTGATTTTGATGCATCTGTGCTCCAGATAATGGTTGATTTAATCAGCCATCACCTGCCTCTAACAGCTGTCTGTGGAGTGCAGCTCCACCCACCCATTTCATCTCATTTGTAATTTTTTTCTTGTTTTTGACTACATCAAATTTTAAAATGAATGGTGTTATTCGAAAACACAACTCCATCCCGCTAAAAAACAAACCCTAACACTATATCGATGAAAAAATAAAAAAGTTATGGCTCTTGGAATAAGAGGATAAAAAAACAAAAGCACAAAATGAAAAATTGTCAAGTCCTTAATGGGTTTCAAGACACTCTTTGTAATCTGTTTAAGGCTTTGTACTGTATATACTATACAAGTCACGTATGCCAGAAGTAGTTCCAAGCGTATACTGCAAGCATACACATTTACCTTCTCTTGTCCTCAGAACGTAATACCATTAGTGATGAGCAAGCATGCTCGTCACTACTCGGTACTCGTCACTGCTCGAGATGCTCGGCGCTCGCCAAGTATTTCCGGGGTTGATCACCGGGAGCTCGGGTCCCGTCCTGCATGTTTGGCGCTCTTTAGAGAGCCAATGAACATGCAGGAATTGTCTGCCAGACACTGTAATGCCGCAATCATGTTGGTTGTGGCATTGGCTGGCCGCACAACATCACCAAGTCTATATCAGACCAGGCACCGCCATGCTCGTCACATTCTACTCTGGAATCAGGCAGTGTAGGGAGAGTTACTGCTGAGCTAGGGAGATATTTGCTTGCATCTTTGCTAGTGTAGGTATATCACAACATATTAGAAACATATCCATCTCAACAACAGTCCTTCTGAGGACTAATCCAGCTGCATAGATATCAGTGCTAGGCAGGCAGGTAGTGTATGTGGCAGACTGCAGTGCATATAGCAACAGGGTCCATTCCAGTTCTGTCTGCTGCTGCTGCTGCTGCTTTGATAGATATTTCTAGACACAGCCCCAGGTATTAGGGGCCAGGAAAATTTTTTTTTATCTTAATCCTGATCATTTGCTTAAAAAGCAATCAAGAGAACATCGTTGTTGCTTGTTAGCACTGCAGAGTGCAGCCAGATCATTTCCATATTACAGCGCTAAAAATCTATCTATTTAAAACTGTGGTTAGTCCGTCACACAGATCACATATAATTGCGCTCAAAGTCTTGCCATGTCTGGCCTCCATTTAAATTTTGTTGCAGTGTGTTGGTGATGTTATTGACACCACTTTGCTATTAAAAATAGTTACTTACATGCCATCTGTTTAAAACTGTGGTTTGTCCGTCACACGGATCACAAATAATTTTGCTCCAAATTCTGCCATTTCTGGCCTCCATTTAAATGTTGTTTCAGTGTGTTAGCGAAGTTATTGACATCAGTTTGCTGTTAAAAATAGTTACCCACAGACCAGCTATTTAAAACTATGGTTTGTCCATCACATGGATCACATATAAGTGCACTCAGAATTCTGCCATTTCTGGCCTCAATTTCAATTTTGTTTCAGTGTGTTAGCAAAGTTATTGACACTGGTTTGCTGTTAAAAATAGTTACCTACAGGTCAGCTATTTAAAACTGTGGTTTGTCCATCACACGGATCACATATAAGTTCAATCCAAATTCAGCCATTTGTAGTGAACGTGGAAAATATAGTTCTCCATTTAATATAAGCAAGGTGCGTGGCAAGGGACGGGGAACTGAACGTGATGGTGATGGTGCATGCAGAGGCCGAGGTACTGGGCAAGCTGAAATTGTGCTACAAGAAACACCCACATCTTCTCACCTGACCTTCCTGTCCCAATTACTAGGGGACCACAGCACACCACTATTGAACCCAGACCAGTGTCAAAAGGTTGTTGCTTGGATAGCAGATAATGCTTCCAGTCACTTTACCACCACCACTACCACCCTGTCTTCCACACAGTCAAGACTCAGTAGCCGTGCATCTGGACTGTATATTACTCACTCTTATTCCCCTTCCTCCCACCATGCGAAGTGGCTGGAGACAACTGATACCACACTTACACACTCCAAAGAGCTGTTCACTTTTCAATTTACAGATTTGGGCCTCTCGCAAGAGGAGATCGCATGTAGCGATGCCCAAATATTTGAGCAGCCACAGCTACATGAAGGCAACAGTGGGAAAGTGTCACAAGAAGTGGATGATGATGAGACACAATTGCCAGAAAGTCAGGAGGGGGACCAGGGTGCAGAAGTGGAAGACAAGGTGATGGATGAGATAGTAACTGACCCAACCTGGCAGGAGGACATGCAGAGCGATGACAGCAGCACACATGGGAAGGGCGGCGTAGCACCCCAACAGGCAGGAAGAAGCAGTGTGGTGGCCGCAGACAGAAGGCGGACAACTGTTCCCCGTAACACCAACATGACGGAAGCTGCCAGTCCAACTGTTAGGTCTTCCCGAGTCTGGTTGTTTTTTAAAGACTTTGCTGATAACCCCAAGAAGGCCATTTGCACCACCTGCCAGGCCACCATCAGCTGGGGTAGCAAAACTACCAGCCTGACCACCACCAGCATGATCAGGCACATGGCAGCAAAGCACCCGACTTTGTGGGCTGAACCCCAGGCTCCAGGAACAGTCTGTGGGTAACACCACTGCTTCTTTCGCTGTTGTGCGTGCAAGCCAATCCCCTGTTCATGGTGCATATTAAAATGCCTCCTTCCCTGCAACTGTCATTGCAAACACTCAACTAGTACCATCAGCAAGCATGTCCACATCCTTGTCCCAGCACAGCATTCAGTTGTCCATACCACAGTCCTTGGAATGCAAGCACAAATACGCAGTCAATGCCCCCCAGGCCACACTGCTAAATTCCCACATTTTGCAACTTGCAACTGCTTGTGCTCAAAATGTTGCCTTTTAGGCTTGTGGATATGGAAGCTTTCCGCAATCTGATGGTGGTGGCCATCCCTCGGAACTCGGTCCCCAGCCGCCACTATTTCTCCTGGTGTACTGTCCCCGCACTACACAAGCATGAGTGCCACAACATTAGCCGTGCCCTCAACAATGCTGTTACTGGGAAAGTTCACCTAACCATGGACACGTGGAGAAGTGCTTGTGGGCAGGGACGGTACATCTCACGGACGGCACACTGGGTCAGCATAGTGGAAGCCGGGACTCAGTTGGACCTTGGGATGGAACACATCCTCCTGACACCAAGGATAGCAGACCCTACGTCAATCAGTGTTGCCCCCACAGTTTACAGTCTACAGCTCCTGCAACTCCTCCTCCTCCTCTTCAGCCTCCATCTCTGAAATGACCACATCAGTTACAAGTTGGAAGCACTGCAGCACTGCCTCAGCAACAAACTGTGCTGAAGCTAATGTGCTTAGGTGACAAACTGCACAATGCTGATAAGTTGTGGACAGCTCTGAAAGAGTAGGCAGATCTGTGGCTGACACCGCTGAACCTATGGCCAGGTATGGTCCTGTGTGACAATGGCTGGAACCTGGTGGTGGATTTTAGGTGAGGCAAGCTCACACATGTACAATGCCTGGCCCATGTGCTTAACCTTATGGTTCAGCGGTTTCTCAAAACCTACACAGAACTGCTAGATCTGCTTGTCGTCAAAGTACGCCACCAGTGTGTCCATTTTAGAAAGTCAGTTACAGCTTCTGCCACCCTTGACTTGCTTCAGCAGAGATTGCAGCTTCCGGCTCACTGACCAGTGTGTGATGTCCCCATGCTTTGGATCTTTACACTGCAGATGTTAGGAAGGATTTGTGAGCAGAAGAGGGCAGTTGTTGACAACCAGCATTAACAAGGCTGCCATTATTCAGTTCAGACACCACACCTAAGACCTCGGGAGTGGACATGGTTGTCAGACATATGTACCATCCTCCAAAACTTTGAGGAATCCACCAAGATGGTGAGCGGCGCTGATGCCATAATTAATTGGTTGGTGACACTTCTATACCCACGTTACAGGAGAACTTTCTATCTCTTATTCCCGAGGCAGACAGGTCTATTAAAATGAGGCAGTACCAGAAGGCCCTTGTTGTGGAATTATTAAAAAAATTCCCAGCTGAAAACTCTGGTGGCAGAGGTCACAGTTCAATGGACAACCAAGGAGTGCAGGCAAGAGAGACACAACTCCAATCCAGCAGAGGCAGGGGAACACTGTCAAAGTTCTTGGAGAGTTTTCTCAGACCCTCCCATCACACAGGCCCATAGACGTGGGGTACTCTCACAAGGAGCGCAAAGTTTAGGAAGCTGCTGAGGGAGTACCTTGCTGACCGTACCAACTTCCTCCGTGATTCTTCTTTGATTTATAATTATTGGGTATCCATGCTGGACACGTGGAATGAACTGGCTCTCTACACCTAGCCTGCCCTGTTGCTAGCATTTGGTCAGAGTGGCTTTTTAGTGCCGATAGTGGAACTATAACTAATAAGCGCATCTGCCTGTCAACTGAAAATGCTGACAGGCTGACTCTTATAAAAATAAACAAGGGCTGGATTGGACCAGACTTCTCAACACCAGCAAATGACAGCAGAGTAACATAAACTCAAATCCAGTGTCTTTTTTTGGGAGGTCTATTCCCATGCACCTCTTCACACCCACACATGGGTATACGCTTCCTGCTTTTGGCTATTTCCTGCTGTCCTCCTCATTCTCCTCATCCTCCACCACCATATCACCAGGGTGACCGTGGTCCCTGATGCAACAACCACATAATTTTTTTAAAGGGTGTTTATTTGTTATACAGTATGTTCATGTATACCCCCAGGGGTAAATGGGAACTTTTTTATGAGGCCCTCATCTACGTCTCTTCCAAGGAGCTTTGGAGTACCTCCAAATTTTCAGCAGCCCTTGCATTCACTGCATAGGCAAACACTATGGGAGACCCACTTCATAATAATGGGAACATTGTTTTCTGGAGGCCCTCCTGTACATTTCTTCGAAGGGGTATTGGGGTGCATCCAAAGTTTAGGCAGCCCTGCCACTCACTACATACGCAATAACAGCAACATCAAAGCATAGCCGGTTGATGGCTCTCTAGGAATAGTCAGGGCCGACTGCTGGCCCTTTAAGAATAGTAAAGACCACCTGATGGCCCTATCAAAATAGGCTCTGTGACTTTCAGCATTCCTCTTTCATAAATGAAACAGGATGTGTCTGATGATGTCACACACCACATGGTCAGATAAGGTTGTAAAATGTTAAAATTACATTTCCCAGTGAATGCATTTGTCTTGGTTGAAAGCAATGCTAAAGTTCAAAAATCATCAAAAACACCACGTGTGAACATAGCCCAAGTGGTGGAGGAACATTTTTGTTTTTGGTTATTTATTTTACCTTATATACAAGTCATTGCCCTGGAAAGGATGTTCCTTAACATATTTCCAAGGAAAATCCATTTTGTTTTTGTATGTTTTAGTGTGAGTCTGTAAAAGTTGCGTAAGACTCTGACAACATTGTTCACAGCAGTGACCGGGGAGTCAGAAATGCTTCCAGGGGTCTTCCCCATGCTGTTCCCATGTCATTTGAGCACTGTTACCATCGATTTCCACAATTTCTAGTCCCTCTGCATACCGTCGGGGAGCACAAGTATTTCAATTTGCTTGACCTGAGCTGTGAGCACCAAAGCATTTCAGTGCTCGTCCATCACTAAATACCATTTCTGTTTATTAGCACCA